>NC_139708.1:18655629-18993698 GCF_964188405.1 Protomyctophum parallelum | reverse complement strand
ACCCATTCTGACCGGGGCACCCATTTTGGTATTAGCATCATGTCGTGCTTTAGATATTTAAAAATAGCAGATCTACAAGCTCATATCGCGCCACCGAGTGGCGCGATACGAGCTTGTAGGTCTGCTATTTTTTTTTTAATCGAAGAACGACTGACGTAGAAACATAGCTTTTTCAGAAAACTGTCGGGATGTAGAAGACATTTTTAGAATCTGATCTCGGGTCAGAATGGGTTAATAAAGGATACCAATTTTTATCCAATCAGGATAGAGAACTATAAAGATACAGATTAAACAAGTGAAATTGGACGTGATGGTACTGGATTCTGGAACACTAGAGAAATTAAGCTGATACATGGGTACTCTCTCTGATTGGTTTAAATGCTAAGGGCAAGGATCACAATGGCATTTGTGTGAGAGGCTATTTACCATGTTTGTCCTTTAACCCATTCTGACCGGGCACCCATTTTGGTGTCGGCATCGTGTCATGCTTTAGCTATTTAAAAATAGCAGATCTACAAGCTCATATCGCGCCACCGAGTGGCGCGATACGAGCTTGTAGGTCTGCTATTTTTGAAAAATCGAAGACACTTTTAGAATCTGATCTCAGGTCAGAATGGGTTAATAATGAAACTGTCAGGATGTAATAGACATTTTTAGAATCTGATCTCAGGTCAGAACGGGTCAAACCTATATAACGTCAAATAAATCAAATCAAATCCAAACGTCATGCACAACGCAGGTCTGTCCGGCGCCGGTAAGACCACCATCGGCTTTGCCCTGGAAGAGTACCTGGTGTCCCACGCCATCCCCTGCTATTCCCTGGACGGAGACAACATCCGCCACGGCCTCAACAAGGACCTGGCCTTCTCCGCCACGGACCGCGAGGAGAACATCCGCCGCATCGCCGAGGTGGCCAAGCTGTTCGCCGACGCCGGCCTGGTCTGCATCACCAGCTTCATCTCTCCATACTCCAAGGTTATTGTCGTCGGTGTCTGGGGCGCTAACGGCGTTACGAGTTATTGCCGTTGCTGTAACAGCACGGGATACCTTTTTTACAATGACATTCTAAATGGGTGGTGTGGAGGGGCGGTAAGATATTGAAAAGAGGTTAAAGGTATATTCAGTGATTTCACTTAATTCAAATATCACTTATTTTTTTGTTTATTGTGATAATCCTCCCTACTATAGAGTGTGCTGGCCATATAAGGAGTTCCTCCCTGTCCCCAGTTAACCCTGGGGGTCAAAAAACCTTAGGTTTCGTTTTTGACTCTCTATCCTGATTGGACGAAAGGCTGGGTCCCACTAACCTGACGCTGCCAGATCCAAGAAGCTTGCTACACAAAATTGTTTCACAGCTTATTGGGATCTGGGATACACACACACAGAGAGAGAGAGAGAGAGAGAGAGAGAGAGAGAGAGAGAGAGAGAGAGAGAGAGAGAGAGAGAGACCCAGTCAGGCTTCATCCACTATCTAGTTCTCTCGCACGACGCTTGTTCTGGAAAGGGGGACGGCTTTGACGACTTACTACAACCCTACAGTGTGTGTGTGTGTGTGTGTGTGTGTGTGTGTGTGTGTGTGTCTGCGCGCGCGTGCGTGCGTGTGTGTGTACACACGTGACCCTCCCCCACTGTTGTGCAGAGCGAGAGAGAGAGAGAGAGAGAGAGAGAGAGAGAGGGGCCGCTGCAGCCCCAGGGCTGTTAGTTGGTAAAGTCTCTCAATCTATGTATCCCATGGTCCGTGGGGGCAGACGCGCTGTAATTGGATGGTATAGGTTGGATGGTTGTCAGGCAACCCCACAACTTGTGGCTTTTCTTCAATTTTCAACACATGATTTCTGTGTGTGTGTGTGTGTGTGTGTGTGTGTGACGTGTGACGTGTGTGTGTGTGTGTGTGTGTGTGTGTGTGTGTGTGTGTGTGTGTGTGTGCGCGCGTGCATGCGTGCGTTCGTGCATGTAAAGTAAACCAATGAATCTATTGACAGATCTGCAAAGATAGTTGACAATTACCATACATTTGGGGATGTCGTGCAGAGAGAAGACTATCCCTGAAGGGGCCTGCAGGGCCTATGGGGGCCCAAAGGTCAGGGGGACCTCTCTAGAAAATTGGGCCAACTGTTTCAGAGCCTGCACGATGAACTTTCATGAATTTCAGAATGAACCAAAAAGAAAGACCCCACATAATTACAGTACATTTTAACTACCTGGGGCCCCAGAGCAAATAAGGTTCATTTAAGATAGGGCCCTCTTAAGATTATTTTCTGAGCAGGGTCCCAAACAGTCTCAAGAATCGTCACTGCTCACGAGAAAAGCTAAATATTTAGTGTTGCTGTCCTTGGCTGTCCGACTCCTTTCTGGTTGCCACGGCCCCTGGATCTTCTGTTCTGGAGTGTGCAACCTTTTAGGAATGAGATCTACTTAGCCGTTTTATTTTTTCAAGGCTGGTGATTTATACATTCTTCAGACAGTGAAAATCACCCCACCTTTTACATTTAATAGGTTGGCTCTTATATAATGCAAACACAGATTAAAGGGCCATTCATTCACACTGAGCACTAATGATAAGTATAAATTGTTCACCATTGTATTTTTGCCAGGTGCTTGAACTGCCCTTAAGTCAATACTTTATTCTGAATAATAAAGTCACGGTATAAATTATGTAATGAACAACAATAATCCAAGAAACTGATGATGGTTACAAGAGGACGACACACTACTCGTATTGTGTGTCAAAATCTCTCTACGTCGTCCTCAGACAAGCCCTCCATCGGTGTCTCCAGTCATCTCGGTTCTCCCTACATCTGGCCAGCTCATTTGTGCTTTCTGCACCAGCATCTTTCTCTCTCGATCATCGATGCCCGTGTTGGCTCCCACAGTAGCCTACAAGCCTTTTGGCCGGAGTTCTTGGTGTTGGTGGCAGTGGCCAGCTAGTCTCATCATCCTTACTGCTATCTTCTCTGATACACTTGGTAATGCCCCGTACAGACGCTTGTTGGTGAGGTGCTCGTCCTGGTTCAGTTCTGAAGAACTAACGTAACATTCTGGTGTAGCACCCGTCCAGGGATGTCTTTACTCTGTAGGGTTTGTGTTAGTGTCCAGCATTCACAGCCATAGAGGAGAACGGACCCCACGGTCGGTCACAGAGAAGAAACTGATCTTGATGTGTCGGGGAGGTCAAAATAATTTGATTGAAACCAACATTTCGACAGTATCGTCTTCTTCAGCGTTTTTTTTCTTCCCTCCTGTGTTTTCAGTTCCTTGTTTATTTTAGTCTAGTCATTGAATGATTTCAGGTTTGTTTGAAGTTCCCTTGCGGACAATGAGACAAATACATCATACAGAATAGGATCTTTATTGTCCTACCACATACCACAACAGGTGTAAATCAGCGGGTGGAATTCATTTCCATGCAAGCTAGACCATTTCCTTGTTTTCCAGGAAAGAAAGAAAAGAAAGAGGGGGACAGAGAGTGGGAGGGCAAGAAGAAAGATCAAAATCAATGATACACACAAAGCATAATAAGCAGCAGGTACAGTATGTACAGTACAGTAAGGTTATGAAAGGGTAGCGCACGCATATCCAACTATCCAAAAATAAGCTCCAGCACTGTTTTAATGTGTCAACAACATTTTTATTTCCTTTTATGTACATGAGGTTTGACACAAGGTGCAAAAGAGTGACAACGCATTGGTAGTCTGCGACATTAGGTGCAAAAGAGTGACAACTAGGGGTGTAACGATATACTGTATAAATGTTTTTTACGTTGGTTAGACATACTAACGACAGGCATTAGTCCGACAATATGTTGCTTCCGACATGTGCGGCCGGTTACAACTAACTCGTGGCCGGGTTAAAACTCACCCGTGGCTCCCGACATGCGTGGCAGTTTATAACTAACCCGTGGAAGGTTAAAACTAACCCGTGGCTTCCTGTGAGGTGAGGTTTAGCGTTGTGTTTTGGGTAGGGTGTCGGACTCATGTCATGACTGTAGGTCTGTAGGACCAAACACATGCACCCCCACGCACGACTCTGTGAAAGTGAGTGCGTGGAGTGGACAGGGTTAACCTGTTTACCTTGTTCCTTCCGTTTTCCCAGGTCCAGAAGGTTTTAATCTCAAACTCACAGAGTAAATCCCTGAAGCAGGACATTCTGCCCCATTGTTCCAAAAGTTGTGCACTGACCTAGCATTCTTCTGGCCAGCCAGGAAACAAAGAACAGCCTTGACCCGTCCGTCCATCACACAACGCGCCAAATCATATCTGAATATCTGAACAAAATGTGCACTCCCACATTAATGAGGAACTTGTATAAAACGTGTCTGGTAAGTGGTAAGACATTCGATTATTATAACAATTATTAGTTTTCTAATGTCAAAAAAAAAGAAAACATCCGATAAATACTGGAGTTTACTAAGTAGATTAAGGATTATAGAAGTAGGCCTAACTGTAAATACATTACTGTTTATAGCTCTCTCAACAGAAACCTTGTGTGGTTGAGTAGCTTGATAGAGTATAGTGAGCCATTCACACAATATATTTGGCATTTTTATAATTTTGTCTTATATGTATAATATTGGAATGAGACTACTACAGTACTGCTACAGTAGCATGTTAATTTGCTTAGCTGTTTTGCTTAGCAGTTAGTATTATGGCCATCTTTGGCCATAATACAATGTTAATATTTGAAGTTTATAAATCACTTTAAATAATACAGTCCAAGCAGAACATACTGTACCAATGTAGAATGACTAAATGTCATGCTAGTTCATTTATTTATTTTGTGCTAATATTAAAGACAGACAAATGGATACATTTCAGATGAAATGGAATATGATCCTATCCCTAACAGTATCTTAGTTGGAACACTGCCTATCCGCATCTATGGGCAACAGATTAGCCACAGTGTGCGTAACCAGGGTGACATGAGGTTTGCATTAGTGCTCCTATGTGTACAGATCCATCCCTTCATTTCCTGCTCAGCACCTGAGCCAAAGGAGACACACAGCAATAAACCCAGAAAGTCTACAACGGTATACAGTATGAGGACCACAGATCATAGATATAGAAAAGATACATAAACAAAATAACCGAATAACCGAGCGCATTTAAAAAAATATATAATTTTTGGGGCGCCTGCTGGCCTAGTAGACCAGGCACATCAAAAAAGAGAAAAACCTTCCAAGGAAGGGACTGCACACTCCAGGGAATTGTGTATTGGCACTGTTGTGGTGGGTCTTTTTGGATGTGCAGGAGTTCCTTTTTTGTCTCATATATATATATATATAGGCTATATAATTTTGTTATTAATGTTTACATCAACAAATAAATTAACCTACAGTTGTTATTTTATCTGTTATATTGTCACACAACTAGCCGATCCACAACTCACACGTGAGCTTGTAGATTGGCTTCTTTCACTAGCTTTTAATGTTTATAATGACAGGATAAGGATAACGATTGTTTATTCATGGATTACGTTATTAAATGGTCATCGCTTTATAATCGATTAAATTAATTATAATTCGATGGAGTGTTGCGCCCCTAAAACGAACGTATGCTCTGTTTCTCTCGCGCTGTGTTTGTTACAGCTGCCATTGATGTCAGCAAAAAAGTCAAACTAGAAACAGACTATTTTTTCCAGTCTCTAGCCTGAAGTCCTGTCCTTGCCTGCATCATGATCAAGCTTGCATCATTGCATGCACTGATCAAACCCAAATCAGATGTCTTGTCTGCACTCTGTACTTCCTCCGGGACAAAGTATAGTATATAGTATACAAAAGAGGCGATCGAGTTTAAACCGACTTCTCTACTTTGTTACATGGGAAAATAAAGAGGTGATCTCTAGGGTACTGAAATGGGTTACTAGTGGTGAGAGGCTGCAAGACGAGCTGCAACTAAAGCGCCTATTAAGGCGTACACGGATGACACAGAAACAAGGACTACAACAGTAGCTTTCAACAAATGGCTGTGTGATGATAAGCGGAATAACAGCCTAAAAATGGGTCAGGATGAGAGATTTGGGAGGATCAGATTAAGGAGTCAAGGGAAACATTACCATTCACAGGTATGAAGAGAATCCTCATGGCAGTGCACTGCAGTGTTGATTCCCTAGACTAAAACTATGTCGACTACTTTCTTTCACTGACAAAAACTAGATAAAAACGAAATAAAAACTAAGATATGATGGCTAAAACTATGACTATATATACAGTATATACTGACAATTTCCTCAACAAATAATAATGGCCCTGGTCTTTCCCTAATGGGACCGATCGAGGGTATAGCTACTGGGACGTAAGTGGGGACTAAATCACCCCGGCTGGATCACGTGAGTGAGGGCTATGATGTTCGAGAGACCCGAAACCCCGATGACCTTGGGATACATCACTGAGGATACGTCCCAGGTGCATCCATCCATGAAATGTATTTTTAGTCATGACTAAAACGTTTGAATTCATGCTCAGGATTATGATGGAAGGTTTTGACAGAGGAAGCTCATATTTTAGCAGATGGGAGATGCCCGCCCGCTCACCCCCAACCATCGCAAAGCACACAGTACCATCAACACAGCACTATCACATAGACACAATTTATTAGCGGTGTGCCAATATATCGATATCGCGATACTTCCTCCTGCGATATATTGTATCGTCCTCCCGGCAATATTGCAATATATTGAACATCGTGATATCAAGTTGTGGACAAGTTGCAAAGTTGCAGTCAGTGTTTTACTGTTTGGAGGAGGAAAGATTAATGTACTTTATTGGCCAATTTGTGACAGAATACAGAATACAGAATTCCAGATTTTGCCCAGAAGAGATGATTAACCCTTGGGGTCACGGTCATGGTCATAATCAGGGTGAAGATCATCTTAAAGACATCTTAAAGACATCTTAAAGATGATTCATTTTTGGATCCCAAAAGGTCAAAGTTGAATGTCACACAATAAACAAGGTTGCGTACCACTGCATGGCGGAGGCATTTCAATGGAATGAGGGCAGAAAGCATGCAAAGCCGTCTCATTTCAGGGAACTTATTTGATTTGATGTGAGCCATTGTCCCATGAATGTGACATAGTCGTCCACAGGTCTGAGGAGTAAATCACAGTTTAAATCCCTAATCAGGCTCAGAAATCTGTTCCTATTCCTGGAAGCCTGGTGGACACACCACCACCACCCAACAACCGTAAGGCTCTGGTCTGCATTCACTTTCCCCCTAAAGACATTAGGCTGCACTGTGACATATGGCTCGTTTACAAATGAAAGTCCACATGCTCTGCTCTGCCTCAGTCGGTCCTGGATACATTTCAGCTGTTTGCGCAGTCACTTTCACTCCAGATGGCTGCGGACACGTAATGCGAGCGCCCACAACGATAATGATTAAACCTAGTAAGGTATTTGAAATCCTGTAAAAAAAAAACCCACTGAAATATTTCATCCGATTATACGAACACTTCGGGTGTATATATTATTTTGCTTCCTTTTGTGACTCAGAAACAGAAAAGAAATGAATGAAAGATGAGCCCGTAACCTTTCTGAGGCTCTCTCAGTGGGGCTTCATGTTGTTCAAAGACCAGCTAATTACACTGACAGACACATGTTTATGCTTGTGGACGGACGTGACATTCACTTGCTCTGACAGCGAGATAGCACACACGCACACACACGCAACACGCACACATGTATTTAAGCTCAGCTGCCTGGTAGTGCACATTAAGCTCATTAGTCTGTGTGCTGTGGCAGAGATTATAGTGTGCTGCAGGGCAGGCCATGCAGGCAGCAGCCATGCCACTGTCTGTGACTTCTCTTCATTTTAAAAACGTCAGAGAGGGAGAGTATCAATTCTACATTATTACTCTGTTCTGTCACAGAGATTCCTCCCTGTAATATTATTAGACTGCACTACTGGGCATGAAAAGAGTCTTATGATAGCCTAAAATAGAAATATTTCGTTACTGCATGGGACATTATAAATGTTCAGTATAAATGTGTGGTTTAACATGCATTACTTATGTTACATAATTACTATAGAGAAAGTGGCTGTAAAATAAAATATCCACTGAGCCCTTTTGGATCCCTGGCTAATAAGACAAATATGCCTTAAGTTAAAACATTATATTATACTTAAATAAAAACACCTTAAATATTTTATTTCTTTCATAAATAGAGAATCTTTCACTCAATAGGAGCTGCTCCTGTCGCAAGTTGATGATGTCATATGCCCATATGGTCTAGTAGTCGATACATGGGCAACTGGCGGCCCGGGGGCCACATGTGGCCCCCACCGTCACTTAAAGTGGCCCCCAGGTTAATATCCGAACATTGATATATAATTGAAATTAAATAAAAAGGTTACTTTTCAGGATTCCAATTCAAAAATAGCCAAAAAATATTCAGGATTTCAATTCAAATATAGCAAAAATAGCCGATCTACAAGCTTGACTTGAGCTTGTAGATCGGCTATTTTTGCAATGACAGTAATATGCACTGTCTGTGGCCCTCTGGAGCGAGTGTGGAAATATATTGGCTCACGCCATCGTCAAAGTTGCCCACCCCTGGTCTAGTCCTATGGAATGTGTATGGAATGCATATGCTAATAAAAAAACAACTTAATACTTCCTAATAATAAACTTTATTTATATAGCACCTTTCATACATAAATTTAGCTCAAAGTGCTTTACAGAGCAGAAAAGGATCAGGATAATGTGAGCATCAAAGCAATATTTTAAATACGTTTTATTACCATGTGCATTCCATACATATTCCAAGGGCTGGACCACACATGGACATATGAATCATCAACTTGCGATTGAGTGAAAGATTCTCTATTTATGAAAGAAAAGTGTTTTTTATTTTAGTTATAGAGGGCAGGTATAATGTTTTGAGTCTCAAACATGATTATCTTTGGGGGGTCACAGCCTGTAAAGGTTGAGAACCACTGATATATAGCAGGGAGATACAGTATAATGCTTATACTTAGCTTGGGCTCCCACAGGTGAGAAAACAAGGCTATAATGTAAACATCAGTGTGATGCCGTCGTCCCCTTGGCATCTTGTTTTGCTGTCATGACTCATGCTGTCTCACACTGACGGCCTGTCATGCCATCAGACACATTCCTGGAAAAACAAGGCTTTTTTGTGTGACAATTAATGACTCATGTTGTCGCTGCAGTTTGTGTCCGCATGCATGTGTCTGTATTGTATTATTTCAATTTTATATTTGATTGGTTATGTTATCTCTTTTCCCCCCACAGTTGAGGAATGCTTGGATTACAAGCATTAATAAGTGTTACTGCAGTCAGTGTTGCTACCTTCTACCGTATGTTATGTACAAGGAATAAATAAATGTTAAATGGTACATTATATAGCGCTTTTATCCAACGCGCTTTAGATAGATTTAGCATTATATTCACCCATTCACACACACATTCAAACAGGTGGCGGAGGAAACCATGCAAGGCACATGCAACCTGCTCATCAGGAGCAATTAGCCACGGGATCGAACTGGGAGTCTAACTGCCCTAACGACACTTTGACACTAACTCTGGGGGACACTGAGGGGAACTGGGACTCTCTGCCCCAATAAGGACACCTCAACATGCCCCAGATCGAAGGGGACCTTCCCTTTCCCCAATGGCCACTTTACCCGTTCAAGAATGGAACCCAATGAAAAAAGCCATATGCTTTCTTGGGTTTAAATCTTCTTAGCAGAACTCTTTATTGAACTCTACTTTCCTGTGCTTTAACCCCTTTTTCCCCTTGCAATCAATCAATCAATCAATCAACCAACCAACCTCAATGTCTCTCGAGAATAAACAAAGGTTTGAATGAATGAATGCATTTTTACTGGCATTTCAAAAGTATGAATATCCGATGCGAAAAAAGAAGAAAAAATAAAATCAAGTAGGTGCTCAATGGAGGTGCAGAAAAAGAAAAATGCTGAAGAAAAGGCAGTGATCTGAGCACTCAAAAAAGTATACAAATGAGGAGAGGGTGGATATAAAATCAAGGTACTTAATAAACTTAAAACGCCAACATGACTTTCGACTCACAAAGGAGTCTTTATCAGGGCAAGCAAGTCCTTTTTTGAGTGCTCGGATCGTTTTCATACCCGATGTTTTCATGATTGTTGAACTTTTCTGAGAACCTTGGCCTATGGCATGGCCAAAATAACGTTGCCAGGTTGAACAAAGTAAACTAGGCTCATGTATAGGCTCTTTTGTACATTTCCTGCAAAGTAACCGTTTTGGATATACGACGACATGCAACTATAGGCCTGTGTGTTTATGTGTTGATGGTTGGTTGCTGATTGTATAACCCTACGGCACTGCTTCTCAAAGTGGGGTCTGGGGACCCCGCCTAGGAGTCCTTGGAGGGGTTCCAGGGGATCCCCAGCTAAATGAGGAACAGTTCAAACACTATTTCATTTGTATTTACAATATTCAAAAGCCGTGAGCTTATATTTCTGCTATTTTCTATTGTTGACACATCCTGACAAAACCATCTCTTAAAGGGACACTTCACCCTTTTTGCTAAAAAATATATGTTAATGACATTTAGGAGCTTTAGAACACTTTCCTGGGGGTCTTTATGTGTGTAATATGTGGTTTTAGATATTTTATCAGTGAGCCCAGTGTCTCTGATGTCATGGACACTGGGATCACTTACTTCCTGGACTACATGTGTACTCAGTAAGACAGACCTCCCCTATCCACAAGGAGGAGCAGTGCACCAAAGTATTTTGGGAATTGTAGTCCAGGAACGAAGTGAGACCAGTATCCATGACATCAGAGACACTGGGCTCACTGCTACAATCTAAAATATCTAAAACCACATATTACACACATAAAGACCCCCTGGAAAGTGTTCTAAAGCTTCTAAACGTCATTAACATATATTTTTTTGCAAAAAGGGTGAAGTGTCCCTTTAACTGGGTCCCATAGCTAGCACAAAATCCTTTCAAATGGCGATCTGTGAGGCCAAATGCAACGTCGTTGACATGAAAAACCATGGCGGACATTTGAAAATAGCCAAATTAATTTCATACATTTGAAAACTTGTGAAACGGGACATTTTAGAGTATATAGCCTACATTTACTTTTGACCTTAAAGTATATTTTGATACCAAAGCTTGTACTTGTAACAGAGCATTCTACATTGCAGTATATACTTTTACCCATTCAGAACGGGAACCCCTTTTGGTGTTTTAAGCATTATGTCATACTTTAGCTATTGAAAAATATCAGATCTACAAGCTCATAGCGCGTCACTGAGTGCCGCGCTACGAGTGTGTAGATCTGCTATTCTTTTTAAAAACCATGAAAATGTGGCACAAATCTTATGAATATAATATTCTTTCAGAGGGAACATTTTTAAATCAAATCTTTGCTTCTGGGAGGGTCCCTGGAACTATATATTTTCAGATGGGGGTCCACGGCCAAATACAAATAATTCTGGGGGTCCTTGACATCAAATAGTGTGAGAGCCACTGACATAGAAACATAGGTTTTTCAGAAAACATTTAGGATAGAATATTTTTCTTTTAGCATCGGGCTAAATGGATTGAGTAAAAAAGAAGTGAGTACTTTGTCCTCCACTGAGTACAGGGACTGTGTTTCTGAGTGGATTCTGGGTGGTGGATTATCATGAGGTTATTAAGCCTGTCTCGCAAGCTGGTGGCGGTGTGCATTTCCCTGATGATGCTTTGGAAACATTTCTGTATCATGATCCCCATCTGTCCCACTCCCACCCCACCCCCACCGCCCCCAAAGTTTCATTAACCTTCTTTAGGCTATGCAGGGCAAAAAAACATCACAAGCGGAAGTGAATTCGAGCCCTTGGCAAAGCAGTAAGCAGCCCACACTTTCTGTTTATACTCCAAAGAGCTATTGGCAGAGCACATCTCAGTTGAACTTGAAACTAGAAGCAGTACATCTCCCCGCATAGCCTCCCTTCATTGTGGCCAGCTAGCTTCATGCGCGTATAGGCTCTCAAATTGAAACAAAGCAAAGCCGTTTAAAAAGCACAAATGCATGCAGTTGAATTGTGGGGAAACTGGCATAAGCACAGCTGGGTGCCATGAGGCTCATAAAGTGTGACAAATAGTGCACACGCGCGTTTCTAGTGCACGTTGTCGCTGCCGGGCGGATATCTTCCATGTGTCCAAGACCTTTACTTTTCAGGAAATGGAAAGTACCTGTGTTCCAACTTAAGGGATCCAATGTAGGTATTATTTAGTCACAAGCTCCTGTATTATTATTTAATACTTGTATTGGTTAAATATACAGAGGCAGTCTTAACCACTTTCGCCCTGGCGAGCCTGGTCTAAACCTTGAGGGTTTAAGACTAACCCTGAACAGCCCATACGTCCAAACAGAAAAGTCGGATCGGTGTAACAACGTTAAACTCACTCTGCCACACGATTTGACACTCACTTTATTCATGTGCATACCCTCTTGGCATGCTAGGGTTCAAGAGACGCCCTAATAGGACGTCCTGTTGAAGACCCTTGGATTACAGTATGTGTAAACAACTTATTAGAATCATCATATCATATTATACACTTCTAAATTAGGGACTCGGGACTGCACAGTCAGTTCCGTCTGGACGGAATGTATTCGAAGGTCCGACCGCACCCGGGGCAACAACCAAAACAAATCATTCCTCCTGCCCTGCACATCTCCGTCATTCAGCATAGCACCATGTTCCCCAGGCCACGCAGCACTTACTGACTTGACTACCCACCGACCTCGGCCAGTTGCCAAGAGCTCAACGCTGCTCACATTTCTTGGCAGAAGAGCGCCATCCCCGACCTGGCTGCAGCGCTTGTGACGATATATATCCTGCACACATGCAGTGTCGCTTTCCAAAAAAGTTTGTTCCAGAGGAGAAACCTGAGCGTGTCTGCCAAGGCAGCAGCGTTACGTATGAGGCTGGCCTCAAAGCTCTCTGGTTCTCATCATTCTGCTGTCTGTCTGTCTGTGGCCTGCCTGGGGAACCCCACAAACACACAGCAAGACTTATTTTAAACCGTTGTTATAGTTAAGACCGGAGGTCGATTCTACAAATGTCTTCTAAATCCTGACAGTTTTCAAAAGAAAAAAAAAGTCTGTTGCTTTATCAGTGGTTCTCCAACCTTTTCATGTCAAGGAACGCCCCAAAATGATATAGAATTTGGCCGCCGACGCCCCATCTCATATTTTGTTCCAGGGAGCCCTAGAAGCAAAGATTTGAGTAAAAATGTTCGGTTAAAACATTTTATACATGAAAAGATTTGCAGATCTACAAGCTCTGCAATTTTTGAATAGCCAACCAACAATGTGCTATTATTATGCACTGTACAAGCTACAACCAAAAATAACACGGATGCTTGGGTTAGCTCTTGAGCGTGTACAAATGTAAGTGGATCCGTGAGGATCCACTTAGTTACATTTGTACACTCGTAAATGAACATTGAGGAATTTACTTTGTGCGCAGGAATACATCCAATATGCTTTCGCATTTACCCTGCATGGGACTGCATTGTTTCAAGAGCTCACCGCTATGCAAAAATACTACTCAACAGACCCAGTCGAGATCCGATTGTTATGTAACGTGTGCTAAATTTCCACGACACGTACACGGCGCACGCACGCAGATGGGATGATGATGATGATCTATACTCCTGTGTGCGTCTGGCGTGGCGCACAGAAGAGGCCTGCGTAACAACAAAATAAATAACATTCCTGTAGATTTGAAGTGAGTTAGATTAGTCGGTAGGCGTGGAGTTGATGTCTCTGGCCCAATAAGGGCAGTGGCGTGTATAAAGTACAACTATAACTGTACAAGTGCATACTTTTACTCACTACCCCACTACATACTCGGATCCGAATGTTGTACTTTTACTCCTACTACCTTCAGCTCCATCGTGTCAGGACAGATTACATGCAGGACGTTGACCTGAAGTCAACCCTGTAATGAATCCTTTCCATAACACCCACCTCACTTAGACAGTGTGTTCACCTCTCTCTCTCTCTCTCTCTCTCTCTCTCTCTCTCTCTCTCTCTCTCTCTCTCATAGGATAAGACTGTGGGGTCATGATGCCATCACGAAAATACATTTCCAAACCTGATGTGATATGATATGCAGTGGAGTAACAAGTATAAGCATTTCCAAAACATGGAAATGCTTGAGTAAAGTAAAATGTACCTCAGAAATTGTACTTAACCCCATTCTGGAACCCAATCGTGAAAATGCGGCACAAATCTTTGAATATGTTCTTTCAGAGTGAACGTTTTTAACTCAAATCTTTGCTTCTGAGGGGTAACTTCCTGGAATAACATATTTTCAGATGGGGGACGGTGGCCGATTACATGTCATTTTTGGGGTCCTTGACATGAAATATTGAGCACCACTGTTACAGACCACGGTCCTTCTGATTATTTGCTATTTGTTTAAGTATAATTATTATTTATGGTGGCTATTAAATTAGGATAATAATTATAAGTTTGGTATTTGTTATTATGTTTTAAGGCATGTGACAAATTGTATTTATTTTGCTACAGTGCTCAAGTGAATTGACAGACATGGCTCTGAGTGACAGGTCCCTGATTGGACCTGCCCCTCTGTTCCTTATTGGTTCTCCCCGACAACACCAGTTTCCTGTTGGCTGGGCACTCTTCCTGTCTCTGTATGAAAGCTCAGTTGAACTTGGACTTCACCAGGGGACGACAGCATTCAGCAGCAGAGACTCGATCCCTCTAGTCCTCTCTTGTGCCTGCCTTATTGTCTCCACCAGGCCGAAGGCATGTGGGGAGAGTATGTTTTGCACTCCGTCCGTCCGCGTGTCCGTCCGTTTGTGTGTCCGTCCGTCCGTCCGTGTGTCCGTGAGCAGCTAATCTCGGCCACCGTTAACCCGCTCGTTGCCAAATTTTGCACACACACTCCCTGGATGCCAACGATGAACCTCTGCCCCAAACTTTCCAAGACGGCCTGTTATAGCGCCACCAGGAGGCCGCTTTGTGCAAAACAAGTTTTTGCACAGTACACCTACAGATTTTGTCCAAACATCGCGCAAATTGCTTCACAGTCTCTCTAGAGCCATTCAACGAAACGGCTCTTTCACATTTCTCAGACTCCATCCTGATTGGTTAAGATTGGCTTCCAAAGTTCACAGGAGTGCTCAGTTTCAAACAAAATGCTGCAAATCATGAACACATCGCGTGATTTCCGTGAAATTGTGCACGCACATTCCCACTAGGCCGAGGACGAAATGACACATGAACAATTTCAACTCAGCCTCAAGGTGGCGCTATAACTGGCCCAAAAGTGTTTTTACCTCTAACTGCACGGATCTGTGGATAACTTTGTATGCCAACTCCCTAGAGGCCAAGGAAAAACCTTTGCCTGGAATTTTTCACATCTGCACTTTATAGCGCCACCAGGAGGCCGACATATGTAAAACACATTTTCTATTATTACTCCTTCAGATTTTATCCAAATTTCACGCAAATCAGTACACATGATCTCCATAGTCATGTGATCAAGACAGGTTTTTTTTATTTCTCATATTCCATCCTGATTGGCCACGATTGGCTCCTACACTTTTCAGGAGTAGCCCGCTTTGTACAAATCGCCACAACTCCTCAACGCAGCGTCCGATTGCGATGAAACTGTGCACGCATATTCCTACTAGGCTGAGGAACAAATGCCACTTGACAGTTTTCAACAGCCTGAAGGTGGCGCTACAACAAGCCAAGTCGCGTCATGCACTCGCACACACACACACACACACACACACACACACACACACACACACACACACACACAACCGGTCGATGCCAAATTTTGCACACACACTCCCTGGATGCCAACGATGAACCTCTGCCCCAGACTTTCCAGAACGGCCTGTTATAGCGCCACCAGGAGGCCGCTTTGTGCAAAACAAAAACATTGTACCTGCATCCCTCCAACACCAACCTCCGGCCCAAATCTTCCTCAACAGCCTGTTATAGCGCCACCATGAGGCCACAACCTGACCTGCCCTGGTGGAGACCTGTGCCGATTGGCACTTTATCTAGTTGGATATCTTTCTGTGGCTCCAGATGATCCCTGTGCTTTAGACCCGCTGTTGACCTGTCTGTCTAGCATCAAATGTTGGATGAGTGAGAACTTTCTCAAGCTAAATGAGGATAAGACAGAAGTTCTCATAATCGGTTCTAGTGAGCAAAAATAATCAATAATAAGCAGACTTGGCAACCTGACTGTAGAAAGTAACAGTACAGTAAAGAACCTGGGGGTTATTATTGATTCTGAATTGAATTTTAATTCACACATTAATCATGTTACCAAGATTGCCTTTTTTCACCTTAGAAATATTGCACGAATCAGAGACGATTTGTCCTTGGACGATGCAAAAACGCTAATCCACGCCTTTGTTTTTTCTCGGCTTGATTACGGCAATGAACTTTTTTCAGGACTGCCTAAGAAAACAACTGACAAATTACAACTTGTCCAAAATGCAGCAGCCAGAGTTTTAACTAGAACTAAGATGAGAGAACATATTACTCCAGTTTTGGCATCACTGCACTGGCTTCCGGTTGTTTTTAGGATTTATTTTAAAATTATTTTACTTGTCTCTCAATGGTCTCGCACCTTCCTACCTACATGACTGCCTGCCTAAATATGTCCCAAACCGCCCCCTAAGGTCTTCCACTGCTGGCCTGCTCGCTTTGCCTAAAAAAATGGCAACTAAAAAATACGGGGAAGCAGCTTTTTGCTTCTACGGGCCGTCGGCATGGAACAAGCTCCCACTGTACCTTCGTCAGGCAGCCTCTGTAGACATTTTTAAAACTCAGCTCAAGACCCACTTCTACAACATTGCTTTTAATTGATCTTTTATTTTTTTATTTTTTTGTTATTCATGTCCTCACTGTATTGCATTACTGCTTTTCTTTTATTCTCCATTGTTCTGTAAAGCACTTTGAGCTGCATTTCATGTCATGAAAGGTGCTATACAAATAAAGTTGTATTATTATATTATTATTATTGTTTTCGTTTGTTCTTGTTTCTTGTTCATTATGCCGTAAGTTATGTTTTGTTTTGTTTAGCCCAGTGCCTAGTTCAAAGTAATCTTTAATTTGCCTTTAAGTCTGTAGCCTATGATTTGTCCTTGTTAAATAAGAAGCCCGGTTCCTACCTTCTCCATGTAGGGGTGCCAGGTATTTTCTTTTTTTAACTTATTGTAATTTTGGTTAGTTAGGGTAGTTAGGGATTTAGAATTGTAATTTTGTTTAACATCCTGTTAGGGCCTTTAGATAGGGGTAAACTTATTATTTCCAGTTAGATTCGTTTTTTTAGAATAGCACCTGCACCTTGAAGCCAAAATGTGAGAAGTTGTGAACCAGAAATGTAAAACTGTCTCTGCTATTGAACAAAAAGAGCGACTACCAATAAATTGAAGTTCTTTTTCACCCTGTCTCCTCGCAAATTATGTCATGTCCCTTCACCCTAGACGAAGGTTCGTAACAACCACTGATACAGAAACATGAGGTATTTCAGAAAACTATGAAGAGAGGAGAGTCCGCACACAGATTTGCTCCAAGGTGTTTGCTTTTTATTCAAAACACCATAATTACTACACAACGTTTCGGCCGTGAACGGCCTTCATCAGGTGATAATCGGCAGTATATGTGACAACTCCCTTTTAAACCCAGTCGTCACATCACGTGACTGATAACGACTGCATGGGCAGGTGGTTCACTAACACCAATAAGTGACATGACAAACATTATAACAATATATGAATGACCACCACAGCAAGTAGGATTACAATAAGACAACAGTTTCAACAAAACTCGCTGGTATTTTTGCTTGTTACAGACTGTTTTAGTATTTTTTAAATACATTTTTTAAATATTTTATATATTTGAGATTTTACATTTTTTAGTTTGTTTTTAAGATTTTAAGATTTAAAAAGCTTTTGGTACCAAAAGTAGTTTACAGTTTGGGCAATCTGCTCCAAAATAGTATTAGTCAGTCAGAACAATATCAAAAAGGAACAGGTAAGAGACACATGAAGGCTAGCAGTATTTCAGAAAACTGTCAGGATTTAGAAGACTTAACCCATTCTGGGCGGGAACTCCTGTTGGTGTTTCAAGCATTATGTTATACTTTAGCTTTTGAAAAATAGCAGATCTACAAGCTTGTAGGTCTCCTATTTTTGAAAAATCGTGAAAAAGAAAAATATATAAAAAAAATATATGAAGAAAGATAACGATATGATTGGGTGTTTTACAGCAGGAACTATTAAGTTAGCTATAATAATAATAATTTATATTCGTAGCACAGCCAGTGGTCACGTGACTTGACACATTTACCCCTGCACGCACGCATGCACCTCCCCTCCCGTATCGGACTATTGTCCCGTCTAACCTCCTGGGGTGGACCGCCACCCAATCACGGACCGGCCGACGTAATCACGGACCGGCCGACGTAATCACGGACCGGCCGACCTAATCACGGACCGGCCGACGTAAACACGGACCGGCCGACGTAAACACCGACCGGCCGACGTAAACACTGACCGGCCGACGTAAACATGGACCGGCCGACCTAATCACGGACCGGCCGACATATCAAACGACCGGCCGACGCACCTACGATCGCACCGGCCACTAAAAATGCATTCGGACCGACCGGCCGACCTATAAAAAGACCGGCCTACGCCGCGTGGGCCGGAAGAAATGGATTCTGCCCTTGCTGGATTTTCAGATGGGGGACGGTGGCTGATTACATATCATTTTTGTGGTCCTTGACATGAAATATTGAGCACCACTGATACAGAAACATGAGGTATTTCAGAAAACTGGTATTTAAAAAAACTGTATTTCAGAAAAAAATATAACACCCCATGAAGGCTAGTATTCATTTTTAATAGTTTTTGGTGCATTCCTGAGCCAATAATTTGAGGATCGATGGTGGAGTCTATCTGGTAGGAGAGTCAATGAGGCTTCTTTTCCAGCGGTTTTCAACCAGTGGTCCTTGAAAGGATTACAGGTGGTCCCCAGCTAAATGATGAGAGTTGGTAACCAAATGGACCCTTATAGATCTTTAACTCGAGTGTGAAATGAACAATAAATAATATGGACCTTGATATGAAAAGGGGCTGAAAACCACTGTTTTACTCAAAGAGTATTGAGCAGCCACCCGGTCATCTAATTATTGGCTTATAGGAATGTGACAAAAAAATCTAAGGGTTGATGGCGTGTGCAATTGATCGAAAATGAGTAATTTGTTGGCGCGGGCGTGAACCACTCTTTTAAATACAGTTACTCGAGTAAATGTACTTAATAAACTTTCTGTGTGACCGCCGGTGAGGTCAGAGGGAATTGGGGGGGGGGGGGGGGGGGGGGGGGGCGTCCCGGCCGGGGGCCAGGAGGCCGTGCGGCATTATGAAACACACAGCTGTGTGTGGACAGCCTCCCACTGTTCCGTTCTCGCCAAATCCACCACAAGAGCCCCCCCCCCTCTAATCCCCCCCCCCCCCCCCCTCTGTCCCCCCAGCGGGGTCAGCCAGCAGCGCCCGGCCCCGTCGTCCAGTGGTGCAGCCAGGCAGGCAAGAAGGCCCCAATGATCTGGGCTTATTATTATTATTATGCCCATGGAGTACCATTGTTCTTTTTTACGGGTGCTATGCCATGTATGAGTTTTCATGTATTTACTCGGGAACATTTGTTTTCCATCCTTAACTGTGCATTAACTTGTGATCTCAATACATTCTTATAATGTTGCAGGGGGTGTTTTGTCATGTGTGTCAAGACCTAAAGTGAATAAAATGTTATTTTGTCTAACATATAGAGTATGTTAATACTCTATCTATATACAAATGTTTTTTTTAGATGATGTGTGTGTTTACCTAAAGTGATAACAAACCCAACAGCACTGAACATAGAGCACCACCCGTGAGTCACAGGTGGTGACAACATCTGCACTCCTTTGTGATATCAATGACGGTCACAGCTGACCGTGTTCTCACGCTCAGCTGTTTCCATAAAGACTACCAATGAACAATAAACTCAGGTTAGTCATTACAATGATAACGGTATCAAATGGAAAGAGATAAATGGATCCCTGTGTGTTTCACTGTTTGATCAGCTGGGGGGGCACAGAAAGACTTCAGTGAATTGTGCACCGGAAAGCTCACAATACCTTTTTAGAAGTAAGAGTGCGGTATCCAGGCCCCAAATTAGCCCTGATAACCAGTTATTCCACACAGAGCAGACTAGCCAACAACAGAATAAAAAGGAATTTTGAGAACCGAACGGATGATCTTCTAAAAGATTATAAAATTATATCGGCCTACAGAAAAAACAAAAAATCAAAAAACGCGGGAAGCGAAACGCAGCTCGTAAATTGCAATAACAACAATTAGAATAAATTACGTACTTTTTTTTTCTTTTTAGTTAGTAATTTTTTTAAGTTTTCTACTGTGTGTGTGTGTGTGTGTGTGTGTGTGCGCGCGCTACAGCTGCGCCCTCTGGTGGCGGGCGGGTGGTGTCACAGCGGGACAGACAGACAGACACACACACAGACAGACACACACACAGACATTATCTGCAGGGTCTCATAGTTAGTGCTCATTGCGTTCGCAATCAACACACCAGCACGCCAGGGACCAGAATACTTCAAACCCAAACAATTAGTCTACTACAAAACGCGTGTTGGAGATTAAACAACATATAACAGCCAGAACCAGCAACTGCATTTATTTAATCACATGTGAAAAATGTGGTTTACAATATGTCGGAGAAACGGGTAAAACAATAGCTACAAGGCTGGGACAACACAGATATAATATTAACAATGCAAAAAAGACAACCACAAGGTTGGTTCAACATTTCATGGCTCACGGCATTGAAGCCCTAAAAGGCGCTGGACTTCAACACAATCCCAACTGGACAGTAGGAAAAGACGTTTTAATGAAAAACAGTGGATTAAGAACCTCAACACGGATTTTCCTGGAGGCTTAAACATGCCTAAAATCAGATCTTGAATACAACAAAACTTAAACTCAGGATTAAACTGGAGTAAATCTAAAAGTGATTGGATCAGACTTCCTTCGGATACATGGCGAATGCATTAATTCCTTGCATTGTGCCTACACATGTGTACTGCACAATGTACTGAAGTCCCCTTCTGTCCCCCCAGCGGGGCCAGCCAGCAGCGCCCGGCCCCGTCGTCCAGTGGTGCAGCCAGGCAGGCTGCATCTGGTGCTAGCCAAGAAGGCCCCAATGATCTGGGCTTATTATTATTATTATGCCCATGGAGTAAGAGGGGGGGGGGGGGGTTCGTTTGATGTTGTTTGGTCCCGGGACTCGTTTGATCCCGCGGTCCCCTAGTATACCACAGTGGTTCTCAACCTGTGGGTCCGGACCCCCAAAATGTACAGCATCAACATTAAGTAGGCTGAACAACAAACTATACTATAGAAAAGACTGGGCAAACATTGGCCAAGTTGTCAAATATTATTATAAAGAGGCAAACATTTTGAAAATATCCAAGCTACAAGGTTTTGTGAGCTTGTAGATGTGCTATTTTCACAATATTTTATCTCTGGAACCTACATGTAATGGATCAACTTTGACAATGCCAAGTGCTTGTCAGGGTGGGGGGTCCGACTCCGCAGTTCAAATCCGCAGTTCAAATATTATTTTGGGGGTTCGCGGTCTGAAGAGGTTGAGAACCACTGCTATAGCGCTCAGTCCCTACAACACATGTCAAATCCTGAGAGTTGGCAAATGGAACCAAACGGACCTGCGAGGGTCCTTTTGGTTCCATTTGGACTACTAGACTCTCTCTGTCTGAGTTAGAGATGGATACATGAACACTGAGGATTTCACTGTGTTCCTACGGAAAGCACGGAAAGGAAAAGGTACGTCACTACTATAAAAGTTGCAGTCGGAAAACGTTTAACTTGTGTGCTAATGATTGCGTCTTCGTGTGCGTGCGTGCATTTGTGCAGGCATGCCTCTGTGTGTGTGTGTGTGTGTGTGTGTGTGTGTGTGTGTGTGTGTGTGTGTGTGCGCGTGCGTGCGCGTGCGTGCGTAACGTGTTACCAGGAATACCCTTACAGCAAAAGCATTTCTGATTTCATTTTGGCTACAGAAAATGTTATTGAAATACCATCAGTGTCCACATACAATACAAAAAATAGTAAAGCCCTGCAAGCAGAACCAGCAAGACTCTCTCATACAATAAAAAAAGGGTTTCCATCCAATAATACTGTACATTCTTAACTGGATTAGCTAAAAGATGATTAGCAAGGCCTCACCAAACCAGGCAGCTCTGATAAAAGCAGCTGAATCTAACTACAACAGGAGCCCTATATATACGCGCCAGACGACAGTCAATACAGTGGCATATATATCCATGATAATCTAACTGTTAACTCTAATTGTTGCGTTTCAGTCCAACCTATAATGTGAGGGCCTGGATAGGTTGAGCCGACCAGTACTTATTCAGACAAATCAGAACCAAATGGATGAATAAAAGAACCGTGAATGCACTATATGGTCCGGGTGCCTTGGATAATTCCATTTCTAGCTTCTAGTTAAAAAAAAAAAAAGCCTTATTCGTTTTTCATTCTAAAGTATTGTGAAGTTTAAGAACCACAGACAGTTTAAGAACCACAGACAAATACAACCCAAACCGTGGCTATATGTTGCACTTACAGCAGCTCCCGTCTCACCGTATCGATCATGTTCACAGAAAAAGCATATCTTTTGAAGTCCTACTTAAGTACAGCACAGTAAATGTATAGTTACTTCCCACCTCTGAACTCAGGAACAGAATGAAAGAGCAACAACACGATGTTCTCCCAAGTTCCTGGACTGTGTGTGATGCTGACCAGAACATAGGACGTCTGGTGGAAAGTAACTGCTACCCGACTACGGATAAGCGGACAAATATGGATGGATGGATTTACTCAAGTACTGTAGTGTATAACCCAAGACCTGAGGCTGATTCTACAGAGGCCTTCTAAATCACTAGTTCTCCATCTTCACTTCCAAGATTTTTCAACAATGTTCACAAGCTGTGAGCTTGTATATCTGCTAATGACACATCTAAAATGACACAGATGCTTTCCCGGTCTGAATGGGTGAAGTACAATTTTTTGAGGTAGGCCTACTTTAGTATTTCCATTTTTGATACTTGTACTCCACTATGCACATCAGAGTTGTGTATATTATATTTATTTTTTTACTCTGCTATACTTTACTTTTTTACTTTAGACACCTTTAGTTAGTTACTTTGCAGATTTAACCAATCAATGTGATGCCCCTATTTTTCGACAAAGATAATGTGTTAAAAGACAAGTTTAAAAAAATAAAGGCATTTAACCGATCCACAATGGATCGATTACAATGTGTTACAATGTGTCGTGATGCGACGCTATACTCATCATCGTACAACAAAGCATATCGCTTAACTAAATGTTTAAGTCTACTTCAGGGCGACGATTGAAAGGCTGAACAAAATCAGGATTACGTTTCAGAGGATCTAAAAGGATAGCTTAAAAGCAGTGTGGGATGTTCCAGTGCGCTTAATGGTGGCATAATATGGGAGTTCTTGTGACCACCAAGGTGCAGGTCTCCCAGCTCGGTTTATGTCCTTTCAGGGAGAGTGATCGTATTTCGTGTCACCAAAGCGGATATTGTTCGCTGGCAACGGTCTCTGTTTACAGAAAACAATTGCCGTGGACAAAGGGGTTTGGGGGGGAACATGCAAGGCGATAAATCTCACATGGTCAGAAAATGCCTTGGAGCGGGGCCAATGTTTCATTTTTAACGGACAAATCTGCAATGGCTGGCGAGACATTATGGTTCTTTAACAAAAAATGACTCACCTGTGTAATATAACAGATGGGTCATTTTGTCACAGTAATTATTGAGCAGAATGTTCTATCAGTGTTGATGATAGGCCTAATGGTCCGAGGACCAAAACCAAAATGTCCACTGTCTCTCTGCATCCAAAGAGCCCTTGTTTTTCAGTGTGCAAGCCTTTTTGACTTTGTAGTTTAATAAGGACTTTCATGCTGGCCTCTCCCTGCCGGTCTTCAGACTTATAGTAAGCCCATGAATCAGTGCTACTGATTCATCAAGTGTCATGATGTCACATTCATGCCAAGTCAGTGTTGCAGAGGTATTACCACCTACATTGACTAAAGGTTTGAATTAGGGCAGTGCCAGCGGTTCATAAACATTTTCATTAGACAGCTGAACCCTATTGGAACATATTCTGTGCCGGGGAACCTGCAAAATATTTTTTGACGTTAAAGTTTCAAACACATTCCCAAATATTCCTCAATTTGTAAAGATGTAGCGATCGATGCGACACATTGTAGACAGCGTGTAGACCGGCTATTTCTCGAACATTTTCAAACGTCTTGGTTTATAACAACATACGGCCAAAATAAGGACACGAGGTTGCAAGTGCTAAAATTAACAGGTCTGCGGTCCTGAGCGACTGTTCTTGGAGTTCTTCATCCAGAGTTTTCCCCTCGCTTCTGTTCACGCTAGTAAGACTAATTTATGCCTCATTGTGCGATCAAACCGCATTGCGTTTCTTTTTTTTATCTTCTTGAAACTCAGGTATTTTCAGCAGGCGACGTGGTCACAGGATGAACTGTGATTTAGGCTACATACTGTACTACTTATTCCCTGATACTCTGACACACTTTTCCTCAAAGTCTTTCCCAAGAAAGAAAGAAAGAAAGAAAGAAAGAAAGAAAGGGGAACGCATCGAGCGGTCAGGAAAAATTGCTAGAATGCAACATTCCATACACATCTCGCTCTCTCTGTTGTGTGTGTGTGTGTGTGTGTGTGTGTGTGTGTGTGTGTGTGTGTGTGTGTGTGAGCGCGTGCGTGGCTGTGGTCTGGCTGGTGTCTAAGGCATTTGGAGCAGAGCGGTTACTCTAGGCCTCGTTTTGTCACGCTGGCTCTCTGCCAACAGTATGTGGTCTACTATCTCCACTATGACTACAGTGTGTGTGTGTGTGTGTGTTCTGAAAAAGTCTCGAAGAAGAAAATAGATGCACAAAGACAACAATCCTTCAGGTCACTGAGCTGGAACAAACACCCTGGCGTTAGCAAATATTTTTTTAACCACTTGAATCCTAAAACAAAAGACATTTATTAATTGATCCACGTTGCAAAATCGGTTAGTTGCGTGGTCCGGCGTGGTGCTTGTAGATCTGCTATTTACAGCACGCAGCGCCAGCGTGCAACTAAGTACCAATCAGTAGCTTGTTCCTCTGTCCATGGTCAGCCTAGATAGAGTTATCTAGTTATCTGTAATCAGGGCCGAGCCACTGTGGCTCTAATTGCTTGTCATGCAATAAATGATATGTGACATTTATGACAGCGGTAGCCTAGGCAACAGTGTGGGCCAGAGCTGGCCTGCCATGTAGTGATAATATCTAGCCTGGCAAATTATATTGTAAATAATTTATCTGACCGACGGCGTCGCCCATATAATAGGCTCTTATACGTGTATCTAGCGATGTCTCGACCATGTTTTATTTTGCTCCTGATCGGATTACGATCATTTGATTTTGAGTATCTGCCGATACCGATTTTCCCCGATCCGATATTTATATTTTTATAGAACACTTGTGCCATATCACAATATTACAATATTCAATATCACAGACAATATCCAGTCTAATATTATGATATGGATATTATATTGATACTACAGCCATCACATTTTTCTTTTTCTTTCTTTGCTCCCGATCCGTTTCCGCCCCGATTTCCGATCACCGGATCGGATCGGGACAACGCTACTTGTATCCATGAGAGTATGACTGTCAGTCTCTAGATAACATGCTCTTTTTAACTTTTTAATGAACTAAATGTTCAAGGATGTGGCCAGCTGTTAACATTTGATCACACATGCATTTCTATCGGTATATGCAGTTAAACCATACACATCTTTATTTATTAAAGATGGAGTGCCTTGTTTTTTGTACCTTTTCTGTTTTGTATGTGTCTATGGAGTTAACGTTACTCTAATAGACCTTATGTCTTCCCTGTGTATTTTTGGTTTCTTCCTGAAAGATGAAAGCCTTCGAGTCAAAAGGCTCAATAAAAATACACCACATTAGTGACATCACAATGTCCTCCCCTCCCCTAACCCATCCCCCTTTATCATATTATAATTTATTAACAGCTGTGGGCGAGGCTCAAGTTCAGGTGTGTGGCGCTAAGCTGAAAACCAGGTATACTTAATGAACTGGTTGGTGTAGCCAGTGCCACATAAAATCATTGTAAGACTTTCTATACACGTTTTTGAAAAATATCTAGTACCTCATGATCATGTTTTAGGGGAGAAGGAAAATCAGGCAAATCACCACCTTTAACTTTTACTCAAGCTCTCAACGCAGCTCGAAGTGACACGTTGTGAGTTTGTAGATCTGCTGTTTTCACTAGTTTGGGTCCCGGGCAAACATATAATCCTGTGTCTGCTCTGGGTATAGCTCAGTCGGTAGAGCATTCGCCTGTCGACCGCAAGGTCATGGGTTCGATCCCGGGCACCGCCAACTCAGCGCATGAGGAGCACGGCTTGAAGTCATGTGGTAAGTACTGGGAGCTGATGGTAGGTGTTGCGCTCCACCTCAGCAATCCATCTCCCAGAGGTCTAGCTAGCGCAATGAAACGGGACTCGAGCGAGACTCCCGCAACATGGCTGATACAGACAATAAGCCTCTGACTTATATACATATAATCTCTCCTTTGGGTCTCAGGTTTGAGAAGCAGTGCATTAGGGATGACATAGAACATTACACATTGCAAGTAATACAGTACATGATGAGAATGATGTATAGCTTTGATATACATCAGGCTTCATTGTAAATATTAACAGTAGGCCAAACACTGGGTTATTTATAAACCCAAACCATGAACATTGGCAGGAAACGATTGTTTCAACAAAAAAGTTAAACATTTCTAACCATGATCCTCATCGACAGAGAGGTTTATTGTTAAGGGAAGAATAATGTCTTTATTTACACGTGTGGGTGACGGTCTAAAGAATGTTCCAGACTTCCGACCTCGCTATGTCAGTGACCATTGTTGGAGCAGTGGAACCGCAGACAGACAGACAGACAGACAGGAACTGGGTCAGGAGTCAGGACAGACAGAGAGACGCAGAGAAGGGAAGGGAAGGAGGAGAGACTCAGCAAGAGGTTTGTCCCTGAGGCATTTAAGAGCCCTGGACAAGGACAAAATAACAAAATGAAATGAAACAAAACAACCCCTTTTTGTTCAAAACAGAGAATACAATGTCTTATTCTTGTCTGGGACCAAAACGCCTGCACATTGTATATGGCACATACAGTATTGTACTTGCACTAGTTATGTATACTGTTTACACAGTACATTTAACTGCATATTCTACTGTATCATCAACGTTGCTAGATTATTCCCCTTCAATATTCCTTCAGTATTATTGTTATCTCTTGTGTTATTGTTAGTGATAACACAGACGGCAGAACATGCCACTCCGACCTTTTCGCTGCCTGCGCTTGAACTTATGAATAAGTGACAATAAACCCCTTTGAGTGTTGAGTCTTGAATCTGACTGGAACAAGTAGCAGCCGCAGGAAGGAACTAGTTGGAACGAGAACAAAGAGTCCATGGAAGTCCACATGTTTGTAGGCCTGTGACTGTCTGTGCTTTGAGTTAGGCTGCTGCGGGCGCACGGCTGTTTCCCGCAAAACGTTCTTGGTGAATATAAGGGCTGATATTTGTACAAGAGAATGAAAACACCGGAGGAGAGGAAACGCTAATGATCTTTCTGGTGGATTAAACGACGGGGCGTATATCCTCAGACTGATAGACTGATGTAGACGACCTGTGGAGTGATTTAGGTATATGCTTTGGGAATCCGGTGTGTGAGTGTCTGGGGAAGGATAACGTGGAAAAGGTCTCTTGGAGATCTAGTGGAGCAGACCTGAGAAAACACTGAAGCTGTAAAGGGAGGAGGCCCCCCTACGAACTGTCCTTAAAGTCTGGACATTGTGCTTTTACCGCCTGGAGATGATTGGTGCCAAAAAAAAGATGACTGCTCATTTTCTCTGTGTGTGTAAGTGTGTGTGTGCACGTGCACGTGTGCGCATGTGCACGTGTGTGTGTGTGTGTGTGTGTATAAGTGTGTGTGTGTGTGTGTGTGTGTGTGTGTGAGTGATGTTTAGTTTGGTTGTATGTCGGTGTCACGCTCCAACAGTGAGACACGTGGATAGATATTTCCGGCTTTAGGGTTAAAAATTGCAAAGGAAATTCGTAAAAATGATATCCTAAAATTACTGCTCTAAAATGTCGATGTCCTCAGAAGCACCCAAGTAGTAGTAATACAAACGTGTGTGTGTGTGCGTGCGCGTGGGCGCGCGCACGCGCGTGTGTGAGTGTGCGCACGTGTGTGTTTGTGTATTGCGTGTCCATGCGCGTGTTTGTATTTGAACATTTTTATCTGTCCTTTCTGTTTGTGTTGCACGGCGTGATCAAAGCTTAAGCGTTTTTTTTTGGAGGGAGGGAAGTGGAGGGAGGAGGAGGGGGGAGGGAGGAGGGTTTGGCGACAGCCCTCGACGGTGGAGCCGTTGCATGCTGGGGCCTCTCGAAGCAGCCTTTAATGGAGCAGAAACCCCCCCCCCCCCCCCCCCAACCAGCCTTCTCGTCTTTCCCCAGCCCCCCCCCCCTCTCCTCCAGGCCTGTTGAGATGCCATGGCAGCAGGGCCCCTCCATCAGATAACACCACTGATAACAACCTCCTCCTGTCTGCTGTAGTGACTCTGAGGGGGGAGCCTGCCTTCCACTTCCGTCTGTCTCCACGCAAAGCAAAGCAAACAGTGCATTATTGGTGGAAAAAGTACTACTCACACGTTTTACTTATAAGTAGGCTACTGCAATACTGCAATGTAGAAATACTTCTACGTTAGTAGTACAAGTTCGGAATTCAAAATGTACTTGAGTGAAAGTACAAAAGTATTGGTGCCAAAATGTACTTAAAGCACCAAAAGTAAAAGTACTCATTATGCAGAATGCGACGCGTTGCGAGTCTTGCGACCTTGTAGATTTTCAAATGGTCAACATTTATATATAGGGCTGTTTTGTAATAATAATCCAAATCTACAAGATCACTATAGAAACCAAAGCTGTCAAATAAATGCAGTGGAGTGATAGTACAATATTTGAATCTGAGATGTAGTGGAGTAGTTAAGTAAAACTATTGGAAATACTCCAATTGTATTGGAAATACAAAATACATTTTAGCAGATCTACAAGCTCATAGCACGCCACCGAGTGGCGCACTATGAGCTTGTACTAGGTCTGCTATTTTTGAAAAATCGAAGAACAACTGACATAGAAACATATAGCTCTTTCAGAAAACTGTCAGGTCAAAATGGGTTAAGTAAATGTACTTATAGTTACTTTCCACGAATGCATTCACGCACAAACATTGCAGCACAATGAGTTCAGTTAGGCACTCGACTCGGGGCAAGTCCCGGAAAATAAATCCATAAATAAGTCCATAAATCACTGGATAAAGCCAAGCCCCCAGAATGGCTGTCCAACGTGGAAGCTGCCACTATAACTACTGGCCAGAACTGCGTAACGTGCGATAACCCTGACCTCACGTTTGAGACCGGTCTCTTAACTTCCGCTCGCTCGAGCCATTGAGTTATAGCGGTACTTCCGGGCAGTTCTTCCGGGCGCTTCAAAACGCCACTGAGCGACTTCCATTGAAATGAATAGCAGGGGGCGGGGCTGTCGCTCCCGGCCCGCACTCTATCCTTTATAACTCTATGGATAAAGAACATGCTCTGAGGGTTCCACAGACTTTAATATCCACTTAAAGTAGCTAGAAGTAATAATATAATATATGCAAAATAATGTGGGGGCGCTAGCCCCTCCTATACTCAGCTATAGTACTGTAGATTATTGTCCTAACACAAACATTAAATCCCATTGACAATGAATGGAGAATTTACATCATAATATGACGTGTACATGTGTCTGAGCAAATCGGCTATTTTGACCCAACACAAACATTAAATTCCCATTGACATTGAAAGGAGAATTTTACGTCATAGTGTCTGAGCAAATAGGCATAATAGTGTCTATTTTACACCATGATGATGTACGATTATAAGAGCGTCCCTCACTTACCACGGGTGTGATGTCTTTAGTACTTCAGACAGCCAGCCATGGATTTAACGCCCCAAAGACATGCAGTCTCTCTGTGACACCTCTAGAGACCACAGTGTGACATGTAGTCTCTGTGACACCTCTAGAGACCACAGTGTGACATGTAGTCTCTGTGACACCTCTAGAGACCACAGTGTGACATGTAGTCTCTGTGACACCTCTAGAGACCACAGTGTGACATGTAGTCTCTGTGACACCTCTAGAGACCACAGTGTGACATGTAGTCTCTGTGACACCTCTAGAGACCACAGTGTGACATGTAGTCTCTGTGACACCTCTAGAGACCACAGTGTGACATGTAGTCTCTGTGACACCTCTAGAGACCACAGTGTGACATGTAGTCTCTGTGACACCTCTAGGGACCACAGTGTGACATGTAGTCTCTGTGACACCTCTAGGGACCACAGTGTGACATGTAGTCTCTGTGACACCTCTAGGGAGTCGGGACCACAGTGTGACATGTAGTCTCTGTGACACCTCTAGAGACCACAGTGTGACATGTAGTCTCTGTGACACCTCTAGAGACCACAGTGTGACATGTAGTCTCTGTGACACCTCTAGAGACCACAGTGTGACATGTAGTCTCTGTGACACCTCTAGAGACCACAGTGTGACATGTAGTCTCTGTGACACCTCTAGAGACCACAGTGTGACATGTAGTCTCTGTGACACCTCTAGAGACCACAGTGTGACATGTAGTCTCTGTGACACCTCTAGGGACCACAGTGTGACATGTAGTCTCTGTGACACCTCTAGGGACCACAGTGTGACATGTAGTCTCTGTGACACCTCTAGGGAGTCGGGACCACAGTGTGACATGTAGTCTCTGTGACACCTCTAGAGACCACAGTGTGACATGTAGTCTCTGTGACACCTCTAGAGACCACAGTGTGACATGTAGTCTCTGTGACACCTCTAGAGACCACAGTGTGACATGTAGTCTCTGTGACACCTCTAGGGACCACAGTGTGACATGTAGTCTCTGTGACACCTCTAGGGACCACAGTGTGACATGTAGTCTCTGTGACACCTCTAGAGACCACAGTGTGACATGTAGTCTCTGTGACACCTCTAGAGACCACAGTGTGACATGTAGTCTCTGTGACACCTCTAGAGACCACAGTGTGACATGTAGTCTCTGTGACACCTCTAGAGACCACAGTGTGACATGTAGTCTCTGTGACACCTCTAGAGACCACAGTGTGACATGTAGTCTCTGTGACACCTCTAGAGACCACAGTGTGACATGTAGTCTCTGTGACACCTCTAGAGACCACAGTGTGCCTTCAAAGACGAGGAACAATGCATGACTTTGACTGTCCACTCCCTGATTGTCTGACTGATTTGCCAGGAGGAAAGGTTTGGACAAATGACAAAGCTTCCAGGAAACTCTTTGAATGCAGACTGAGGTCCGTAGAGGTGTTGGGAGACATTCTGTCTGAATACTAAATAAGGGAAAAAAAGAGGCATAAATTATATATTTTATATATTCTTTTATTATTATTATTATTATTATTATTATTATTATAAATAATTAGAGCTGAGAGTTGGTTAAAAATGATTATCTATATGAGAGGCTGTGTAATTAGTTGATCGAAATGAATTGCGGGTTTTATGAATACCTGAGACCTGAGAAGCATGTTTCCCCCAATTCAAATAGATTTTGGTATACAAGTTTGATATATTTTATATATATATATAAAATCAAGGTGGTACTAAACAGACCAACAGATCAGTGCAAGTTTTACCATTAAGTGCAGCACTTTTAGGAACATATTCAGGGCTTCAGCCACTGGTTGAATTGAAATGAATCAGTTAAAGGACAACTTTAGTTTTTTTCAACTAAGGTTCATGTTTTAGGTTGTTATTAGAGAAACTACAAGGTGAGTGTTAATTTTCTTTCATTTGCTGCTTTTTTTGTTTTTGGGATTTTAGCAGTTTTTGACAGTGGGGCGGGGCATTCGAGCATGGGGCTAAATATGTATTTCTTTACAAAATATTATGGCGATTTATTTTTGCATTATTTACTATAGTCCTAATAAACCCCAAGAAATTACATCTGACCACAAAAGATCACAGGATCTATTGAATGTGACAAACTGACATATTGAGCCTATACACACAGTATAAGCCTTCCCCTTATACTGAAGTGAAGGTAGCCTACTGGCTACCTTCACATTCAGTAGATCCTGTGATCTTCTGTGGCCAGATGTAATTTCCTGGGGTTTATTAGGACTATAGTAAATAATACAAAAATAAATCACCATAACATTTTGTAAAAATATACATATTTAGCCCCATGCTCGAATGCCCCCGCCCCCCTGTCAAAAAGAGCTAAAATCCCTAAAACGAAAGAAAGCAGCAAATGAAAAAAAATGAACACTCATCTTTTACTTTCTCTAATAGCAACCTAACTAAAGTTGTCCTTTAAAGTCCCAGCCCTATAAATGATATATTTGATAAATTATTCCATTATAACATACTAACCATGAACGTATAACGCTGTTGGACATGCATGTGGCCAAGAATGTATAAGGAGCGACGTGGTTTATATTGTGTTTTTGTAGCACCTGTCGATGTCAGTAAATGCAACACATAAACACACCAGCCCTCTTCAAATAGAAAGGCTTTACCGCGCGGCTGCCTAACGTCACACATGCACTCCACATGTATTGTGATCAGAACGCCTGCCGTTGGCCTGTTGTGGTTGGTATATGGTGTGTGTCGCTGCCTCGCCTCCAGCAGAGAACGGGGACCACAGCTTTTAGATTTATCATTCTACACTTTTGCGGTGCACCAAACGCCAACGAGGGAAAGATTTAACAGTAACCAACCATTAGCACGAAACATGGCCACAGAACAGGAACACATGTTTCTCAATCTCAGTCGCGTAAGGTATATAATATTTTGTATGCAAAGCTTTAGCTCCAAATGTCCTGATCTTTGAAATGAGACAGATATACGTCGTTATAATACGAGGAAATACGAGGAAAATGACTTCCTTTAAAGCCAGCTATAGTTTAATGTTAAGGCAGCCCAAATAAGTCCAGACAGTAATGGTCTCCCCACACACGTTCCAACTGAAGGTTTGACATGGGATCAGTTTTGACTCTGGGGCACCAAATCCAATCAGTCTTTCTCTAATACAGTGCATGGTTCTCACACTTTTTAATTTCAAAGGAACTCTTGAGTGTAAAAGATAATGGAAACAAATTTGGTTAGGGTTAGTAATACACCTACCTGTAAGGGCCCATTTGGACCAATTTGGAGTCTACACGCATGCATCCACCTCCTCGTTGACGGCAGTCTGCTGGGCGAGCGCTGGCGCTTTGGCATGGGGGGGTCAGATCAACATGGAATGAATTCTTTACTGGCCATATAAGGAGCATGTCTTGAGTGTACAGGGTTTGATGAGGTCAGATCAACATATGGAATGTCAGAACAGGTCAGCTCCATATATGGAGATCTAAAGGTGGTAGCGGGGACATTCTCTTGTGTACAGGGTTTGATGAGGGCCCAGGTAGGGCCGGGCCTTAATTTTCGGGCCTGTTGAGAACACTAGTTTTCGCCGGCTGCCGGGCACGACTGCACTAATAACTTTGGGGCAGGCCCGTCTAGAGTTTAAATGGACAGGTATCAGTCAAAAGGGAGACATCAAAGAGGAAGGATGGATGGTGAAGGATCAACATATGGAAAGTCAGAACCTGTTCTGACATTCCATATGGGCTTAATTGCGAGAGCAGATCGCATTTACTATGACATTAGATGTCATAGTGAATGTCACGAGACCATAAATATATGGGGGCTTTGAGTGATACACTGACAGGAAATGCACGATTCCATACTATGGTCGCAATAATATTATGTACTGTAGAAGAATTGTTGTTTTGATCAATGTTTGCCTGTTGTCTCTCCTATGGTGCTAAACTGTGATATTGTTTCCCTATACCTATACTGTAAAATCTAACATATATTTTTTAATTACATTAAAATTAATTAATGTAACTAATACGTATGTTTAAACATTGAGGCAGTAAGGGGCAGATTTACATTCTCACAGTTCTCACAGGCTCTAATGCAGCTCTCAGCTCACTCTCAGCTGTATAGTCTCATGGATCCACCCCAAGACAGATCCATCTGGTTAGACAGACAGATGACATCAGAGTCAGAACATCTGTCCACAGCCGCCCAAAACCCAATTCTGTAGCGGTCCGAAGGACCTACAAGCTCATACAACGATCCATTGTGAGCATAACAGATCAGCTCATTGGAGACTAAGAGATCAATGTCGACACGTACCGTACGGTATACCCCCCCTGTAACCAAATAATGGCCCGGTGCAAATAAAAGCCTACTGCAAATAGCCGCCTGGTTTCTTTTAAATGTCCGGGGTCCAAATTGATTATTTTGTTATTAAGCGCCCGCGGGCAACTATTTGGAAATATACAGTATTTATATAGGATCTAAGTGGTTAGATGTTCATCGCGTGTGGCGTGGCATCCTCGAAAAGGACAAGCTATAGTCCCACGATATTCGCAGTGTGTCACGTATATACAGCGCATTGAGCTCTCTGTGTGGGACGAGACCATGTTACAACAAAGAGATCCCATTTGCGGCCAGCCAGCCTCCCTCCCTCTCCGTCACAAATACTACAACGCTCGCCTCAAAACACAGTCACCTATGGCGTACAAGACGGCAGAACTGCTCAGCCTGCAGGTATTCCTAAACTTAAACTTCAGTAAACTACAGTATAGCTTAAACAGTTAAGAACTGTTCAGCCTGGTATTCCTAACCTTAACCTCAGTAAAACGCTGCCAAAACCTGCCCTATATTCCTAAACTTATCCCCAGGAAAACTATGCCTATCCCTAAACGTATATATTTCTAACCTTATTCTCAGTAAAAACAATTGCAAGAACTGCGCCCCACAGAGCGGAAGGCGTGAGGCCGGCGGGAAAACAAATGAGAGCAAGCATTTCGGTCAACCTCCCTCACAAGCCTGATTTATACTTTGCGCACCGGTGATGCATGCCGTATAAAGAGCAGATCTACAAGCTTGTAGATCTGCCGTTTACCGCAGCACAACAAAGTATAACTCATGCTGCTCTGGTCCAGTTAGAGTTAGACAGACTGTTTGTTGCCTTTCCAACAAGCCCCTCTCCATGGGCCTCTTTCCTCACTGCAGCCCTCCCGGCCCGGCCTCTATTGTTCCTCTGTTTGGTGCCTCGTTGTTTGAGGCCACAGTCTATAGTCAGCAATGCCGGCTTCTACACTTTAAACCAGTGGTTCTCAACCAGTGGTCCAGGTAAAGAGTTGGTAACCAAGCAAATGGAGCCTTTTATAGATCTTTAACTCTTGAGAGTGTAAAATGTTACGCTCTCAAGAGTTAAATTATTGTTAAACATCTCCATTACTTAAGTTAATTTACAAGAAGTCTACACAATTAGAGAATGTAGGAGAATTGTTATTTTGATCAACGTTTGCCTGTTATCTCTCCTATGGTACTCCTATGGTACCATCGGTAGGCTACAGCATGGATGGACATGTGGACATATTCTTTAGTTTTGGGTCATCTCATCAAATGGTGGCCCGTGGCTCAAATGCAGAATAAATAATGGGCCTTGATATGAAAAGGGTTGAAAACCACTGCTTTAAAACGCAGTGTGTGGAGTTCCCAAATGTTTTCAGCTCGTGACCCAAAAGATACATTAAGGTGTCCGTTTCCCCGCCGTGCGGACCATCAAACCCGGGTACATGTGTTTGGTCTGACGTATATACTAACAGCCTGACAGGCATTAGTCCGACACCTTAACCAAAACCCAAACCCGACACCTTAACCAAAACCCAAACCCTAAACCTATAAGACCACAGGTTAATTTGAACCTTAACGTGCCACAGGTTCGTTTTAACCGGCCACAGGTTAGTTCTAACCTGCCACGCATGTCAGGAGCCACGGGTGAGTTTAAACCCGGCCATGGGTTCGTTGAAACCCGTAACGCGTGTTGGGAGCGACGGCGTTGTCGGACTAACTAACGTATGCACCCCGTCAAACCCACTCCCTGCAACCTGTCTGTCTGCCTGTCTGTCTGTCTGCCTAACTGCCTGCCTCCATCAGACATGGCCGCCACCACCCCGGTATACTCCCCAGGTCTCCCGCCTCCCCCACCGTGGCTCTCTCCAGCAGGCCTGTTTATGGTGTGTTTTAATACGTTGTGGGAGGTTTGTGTGGAGGTTTTGTGCCCCGGGGTGGCTGCGTGCCCTCGTCTGTCTGGAGGGGCTCCTTTTATTGGTGGTCCTGAATCACCGCAGACATTTCTGCGCTGTAGGAAGACGCAGGCTTTCAGCTTTCAGAGACAATTCCAAACCGCTTCGCCCACACGGTTTTCATCAGCCCCGAACGAACACCATCAATGATTTAACCACGTTGGCCGTAGGCCTCCCCCTATTCTGGGCAAATTGTAAATGTTCAATTTTTTTCGAAAGCAGCAGATTTGTAGCAGGTTTGCACAACGCTTGTCCAAACGCTTGCAGGCTCACGATACAGTGCATTATACATGTAATTATATATCGGCTATTTTTCTTCATTTGTCATATGACAAACTATATGGCTGGAGTGGCTAATCACTGCATAGTTTTACGTCATCACAGTGTGCCTGCTTTTCGCGTGTGCGTGCGTGCGTGTGTGTGTGTACATGCGTGTGTGTGTACATGCGTGCGTGCGTGTATGCGTCAATGCGTGCGTGTTAATGCATGTGTGTGTGCGTGGGTGTGTGTGCGGGTGTGTATACATGCGTGTGTGCGTGTATGCGTCAATGTGTGCAAGCATGTGTGCGTGCGTGTTAACGCATGTGTGTGTGTGGGTGTGTGTGTTTGGACACAAACACACACACACACACACACACACACACACACACACCCACTGGGTGGAGGTTTTAGGGTGGGTTAAACAGGGGTTATCCATCCTATGGGAGAGAGATGAGCGATGTGAATGCAGTGAGGTCATTTAGAGGTGGAGGACACTCTGTGTTTATAGACAACACATGCAGGGCCACAAGAATGTCACCGCACGTCATTTTTGAGGGGCGCTGGCCCCTCCTATATGCAGCTTTTCTCCCCACACGTCTCAACATTTGCCATTGACAATGAATAGAGAAATTAGGTCAAATGTCCGCCAAATAGGACGTACATTTAACCAACCAATAACATAAATTCATGTTGCTCATGAGATGATGTATGATGATGTATAATGATGAGAGTGCCCCTCACTTCACACGGGTGAATTTTTATATTTTATTCTCCACAGTGGTGGAAAGAGAGCTTGTAGATCTGCCATTTTCAAAAGATTTGTATACATTTGAGTACTTTTTCCACCACATTTACTCCCCGTCCCCCCACCCCAAAAAAACCAAACCTATAAACAACATCAGTTATACAAAAGCTTTACACAAAATACAACTCATATAAAGTGTGACAGAGCAAGATACTAACTCACTCCCGGCCTTCAGCTATAGGCTAGACTTTGCTCTTCTGTAGGCCTATTTAGATTTATTTTCTTTTTGTGTGTTGTATGTACGCAGCTTGTGACTATCTCAAGGACAAATTTCTCCCCAGAGAGACAAATAAAGACCTTGAACCTATAAATGGTCTAAATACTGTAGGACTTTTTCCCAAAGCGCTTTATAATGTATGCGTTACATTCACACACAAATAGTGGAGGAGGCCCTGTTGCAAGGCACTGTCTGGCTTGTCAACAGCACTAAGGCTAGTAACAGCTTGTGTGTTCTTGTCAACAGCACTAAGGCTAGTAACAGCTTGTGTGTTCTTGTCAAGAACACTAAGGCTAGTAACAGCTCTTGTGTTCTTGTTCAAGGACACTCAGACACGATGCCCCGGAGGAACAATGATTGAACCGGGAAGCTTCCCAGTTCAAGAATATTATATATAATTTAATTATTAAAAGCAGGAAATTTTCAGCAGAGATGTGCTAGCTAACACAGCAAAAATAATTTAACAGGATAATAAATATAAAAAAAAACAACAACAACACAATGATACTGGATATATCGGGGTGCCAATGGCCTAGCCCTAGTGGTTAAGGCGCATACCTCATGGCTCTAATACAGCAGGTCGCTGGTTCAATTCCCGAGCGTGACAGTCATTGTTGCTTGTCACTCCCTGCTTCACCCGTTTCCTGTCTCTATAGACTATACAAATGAAGACAGAAAAGCCCCCAACAAAAAAGTTAAAAAAAATAAAAAATACTGGATATAATCAAGTAAAATGTCAAATAAATTTTATTTAAAATAAAAATAAAAACTGAAATAAAGTTAAAGGTCAGGTAGAACGGCAGGTGTGATAAACCTCTTGACAGTGACACAGCTGTGGTATCTTTAGCAACAGTGGGAAATGTGCAAGAAGCAGAACGCACGCACACACGCATACCGTACATGCATACTATACAGTTACAGTATACTGTATAGATCAAATCAGAAGCAGAAGGTGTAAACTTCAAATACACTTGTCCATGTCACTTGTCTACGCACAGCGTATTGTGCGCAAGCGGTTTTGTTGTTGTTTGTATGAGAAAGCACAATGAAATGCCTGGGCCTTCCCCTTGCTTTCAGTCAGATAAGAATATGTACAGACAGCGGGCATGGTGCTCACCCAGCATTCCTCTCCTGCCCACAAGGCTGTCTTTGTTCGCCAGACACAGACGGTTTCATCCAAACAGTCTCATGTCTCTATAGACGACCAGCCAAAACCCAATTGGACACATCCAGTTGGCTGTTGGTTCAGTTGTTTAATATTATCTTGCATAGACTAACAACGTTGGCTATTTAGCATAACGTTAGAATGGGAGGTCAGGGAGAGAGAGAGAGGGAGATGCCCACAAGATAATGTCTTCCCAGTAGCCTCCCTTGAGCAGTATTTTTCCTCGCCTTATTTACTATTCAGGCATTTAGCAGACACTCTTAATCCAGAGCGATTTACAGTAAGCAAGAACAATTATTAACGGGACGACAATAAAGAGATAAACTAACTAAGCTGTCAGCTGACCATCAAGGCTTCTGTGTGTCAAACACGGAGGAGGAAAGGGGGTTTTCAACAGGTGGTCCATGGAAGTATCGCATGTGGTCCCTGACCAATCATTTACTAATGTAGGATTTGTTGATTTAAAAAAATGTCTTTCCACTATTTGAGAAACCAAAGTACTGTAGGTGACTGAACATGGAAGTAGGGTGCTGCTTCCAATGACCTATCAATACTTTTATCAATGAAGCCATCATTTTGGTCACCTTAAAAACAATAATGGCCTAAGTAATTGTATTAAGTTTTACAGAAAACAGAAAAAATAAAGAATCTCTCACTATAATCTCATTTAAAGCTACACCCTTATGCAAACCGTTTTAGAACAACTGCAGTTGTTGAGGGGAGATGCATGCACACATGGTGCATAAGTCAGAACAGGCTTCGGTCCTGCACCGCATTGGATGACAACGGAAGGAGATGTGATTATAGAGCACGTCTTGGACAATTAGCCCAGGTTGTGCCTTGCCCCAGGGCACGGAGGAAGGAAGGGCCACCCAACAGTGCTCTGTCTGTCTGTCTGTCTGTCTGTCTGTCTGTGGGGGAGGAGGTTTTGGCAGAGAGCTGCATGCGGGGCGGAGCATTACAGACTAATCACTGCTTCTGCAAACCTCACATGGCATTTAAAGGAGCATATGGCTGTCATAAAGTTTGTTTTTCTGCTACCCTGTTTGCTCGCAAAGATGCATACCACACTCCACCACTTCAGCCACATTTATCTGGGGTTTTGTTTTTGAGTGGTGCAACCTATGTGACGACTATGTCCCAATGTTTAGAGTACCAGTAGGGGCAAAAGTGGCGCTGTTGTGCTAGGAACAGAGAGAGAGAAAGATAGTGTTGCACTGTTGCCTGCTAATTACAGAGAGAGAGAGAGATGTAACATTCTGCATAATGACTGTAGTATTTGACTCTAGTCACTTTAGTATAAATGTATACGTAGATCAACAAAAACATTACTTATTTTCTATGAATTATTCACCCCATGAAGCCTTGAATTCATTGATTTTCTTTGTCACATTAATTCCTAAGACAATAATTTGATGACCGGCGGTAGCTATAGGGGTGACCCAAAAGCCTGATTTCGACTGCAGCTTTAGCACCACACCACACCGCATCAAAATATCTAAAGTTTCCATTCAAATAAAGTACCCCCTCGCAGTACCCCAGATAACTGTAATTCTCCAGTGGCGTGCACAGATAGACACTAGGGGGTGTTAGAGTACCACCTGCCCTTGCCCTCTGGACAGCAATGTGCCCCTTTGAAAGAAAAAAAGAAGAAGAAAGAAAACTTTTCTTTATTTTATTTTTTGTACAGTGTACATACACTACAGTATGTGGACCATGGTGACATTGATCCAAAAAAAGCTTCTAATATGTTATTTATGCCCCAAAATCTATACATTTCACACTATTAACCCTTGGACTACCAATCCCAATTTTTCCAATGCCAACAAATTGGCATATTTTTAATTCATCATTTTAACATTAATAGAAAGATCTGATGGTTTGAACAGTTTTTTTGGTAAATTACATCCAACATTACCGAAATTAGCGAAAACATGCTAATTTTTGCTTCGTTGAACCCCCGATAACTGACATTGATTGACATTCCGTTAATTCCGTTAACGGTAGGTTTGTATTTTTAGCAATAATCAGTTTTTCCGTTAATTGTAGCCCAGGGGTTAAGTCAACCGGCCGGTTCCACGCGCTGCACAAGGTGCCCTTTTTTCACTTGAGCACCTGCCCCTCTAAATGTCTGTGCACGCCACTGCGAGTCTCTATTAACCGATGACTCTGTCATCACATTATTGGCTCAGGAATGTGACAAAAACAAAGAATCTCCGTGAATTCAATTTCACGGCTTCTTGCGCTGAATAATTGATAGAAAATAAGTAAATCTTTGGGTGAAATACTCCTTTAAGTTGTAATTAACTTTACTCAAGTACAATTTGGTAACACATCTGAGCACCCCGTCCGGCTCTTAAAAAGCATGTGGTCGTTCTTTTGTTGCAGTTTCGTAAAGCTGATGTCGGTGATTATTAGGTTGCGTGTCTGCTCTACTTATAGTCTGGCCAAAAAGATTAAATCATCATGAAAACTGTTTCTGCCCCATTAATAATTGATGTCACTGTCTTTTGCATTGCCAAGATCTCCAGAATCACCATAAATAATTCTCAGCCATTATGGATAATAGCTTTGTTTATTCTTTCTGGCTCTTTTTAAAGCGTTGCACGCATGGCTCTCGCAGCCCTTTATATAACTCTGTCCATAACTCAGCCACAAGCCTGCATAGGCAGATGTTTACGTCACGTAAATATTTCACAAACATACAATTCGACACAGGAAAACTCTCGAAGAATGAATATGTCACCCCAAGGCCGCTTTTTGCAGTAAAACCGCACGCGTAAAATGATGAATTGCTCTTTTATGAGGACAACATTGTCAGGCAGGGGGCAAGGGCTGTATAGCCATCTCTATGTGCAATGTGGTGCCAAATTAGTGAGGAGATGACAGGTGGCTATAAGGCCATAGTCTCGCGTAGTCAGACAACTATTTCACAATCTCCGAATGCTAGATAGAGTCTGGAACTACACATCCCGAAGTCTGAGAAAGGAAGCTGCCATTTCCGTATGTATTATACATTATCTTTACATTTTATTATTTTATTTCCATTTCTGCTAAGCAGCAAGCTATATATGCTTAGATGATTTTGATTTATATCAGAGCTGCCGTACTCACAAGACTATATACTAAGGCCAGAACTGGTTATACAGGTATATAGTAGAGCAGCACTGAGAACTGTATACATATGAGAGAGAGAGAGAGAGAGAGAGAGAGAGAGAGAGAGAGAGAGAGAGAGAGAGAGAGAGAGAGAGAGAGAGAGAGAGAGAGAGAGAGAGACAGAGAGAGACACCATGGCACCTTCACTCCATGCATGTTCTGCTTCAAAGAGAGAGCTGCACATTGTGAAAGCAAACAGCAGGATCTGGCAGTGGGATTAGAAGGAAGGGATGATTCTAGGATTTTAATTGAATGTTAGGGAGTCAGGCTGGCTGGCGTTCAGGAGTGAATGCTAGGCAGGCAGGCTGGGGTTCAGGAGTGAATGCTAGGGAGGCAGGCTGGCAGGCTGGCTGGGGTTCAGGAGTGAATGCTAGGGAGGCAGGCTGGCTGGATCCAGCCAGCCTGAACAGCATGAAGTCGCCCAGCATCCCTATTCTGGGGATTTGCCAATTACGAGCAGAACTACAATCTTGCAACAGGATGCGTTGTTGATGTGAGCTTGTATGTAGATCATCTATTTAGATGGCTATTGAAAATCCTAGTAGGCTACAGCTGCAGCTCAGGTCTTTTTTTTTACTAGGAATAGATGGTTTAAGTCAGTGGTTTTCAACCCTTTTTCAATTTTCATACCAAGGCCCATTATTTATTCGGCATGTGAGCCACAGACCACCATTTGATGAGATTTAGCCTCTCAGACCCCAAACCAAAGAATATTTTGGTATAGGAAGTCTACACTAGACGCTATACACAACTAGAGAATGTAGAAGAATTATTTTGATCAACCATGCCCGTTATCTATATCTATGGTATCACATCAATACAGAATGGAATTGTGGGCAGAATCATATCCAACGACAACAAAACAAATTAAGTTTGGGGTCTGAGAGGATACATGTCGTCAAATGGTGGTCCATATGGCTCAAATGCCGAATAAATAATGGACCTTGACATGAAAAGGGTTGGAAACCACTGCTTTAGAGGGAACTATACCACTTTAGGCTATATGGCTCGCACATCTGTATGCATCTATATGCTGCGGGGCCATCTGGAATCATTCTGATGTTCTTGGATTGTGGAAAGACTGTCAGAATATTTCACTCGACTATACCGTCAAAACGACATGCATGCAATCGCAATGGTACTATAGCAACCATTAAAGGCCTTTGCAGTCCATATTTTCAGTAAAAAAAAAAGAAAAAAGAGGAACAAAAGAGGAGCTTATGTTTCGTCCATCACAGACACACACCAAAGAAAATCCTGTTTTTTTTTGCCTCTCAGATATTTTTACTTGGCATTTGGCCTATCTATAGGCTACTACATAAACAGAAATAAATCGGAAATTCAAAACCTGCAGCATTACTCAAGAGAGTAATGTAACCAAATGGACCCCCTGCATGCCCTCAAGAGTTAAACGTAGCACTCAGGGTTTCACAGTGCGGGGCCGTTTAGGACGGGACAACGCCGGTGTTGTCAAATATCAGGCATCTGGATTGAGTTGCTCTGGCTCGCCCGTCGGGGCTGCAGGTCCTTAGCAGATGGCGCTCGCCAAACAAACACGCCACTGATTAGAACCAGAGGGGGCGGGTCCCTAGCTGCACTTACATACGCTCATTTCATGCATGCTTGTCCAAAGGCCAGTTTTAATAACATTTCCCTCAGGGGGGGAGGGAGGGAGGGGGTTGCCCCTATACAGCTCTGTGTTAAGGACAGGGAATGCTAAATTTACTTATACAGGGGAGTGATCTGTTGTTTCAGCCTTGGGTGTTTTTAAAACATTAATGTGGGTGAAAAAACGTGAAAACAAAGAGTCTGAACCCTCGATTCAAGGTTTGTTTTTTGTGTGGTCCTTCTCCCCCCCCCCCCCCCCCCCTTTTTATTCTTCAAATAGGCCGTGGTTCCGAGTTTATGGAAATGGTTCCCAATGCAACATTATGACAGATTTGCATTGACATTCTCACAAACGAGACAGACGGCGCTGTGTGTAAACATGCAGGCCTGTCGGGAGATGACGGTCACACAGGGTCAGATAATGTCACGCAGCTTCAGGAGGCTAGAAAAGATGTCCTTCACCCGCACGCGTCGGTGTTCCATCCTATATTAGCAATACACATTATATTCATACGGATTCATACTTGTGTCTAAGAGCAGCTATAGGGCTGAGCGAGATCACGACTTCAAATCAGCATCACGATTATTTAAAACAAATTATCTAGACTATAATATATAAACCTGCTTCTCGATTATGGGCGGGAACCCCTTTTGGTGTTAGCATTACGTTGTGCTTTAGCTATTGAAAAATAGCAGATCTACAAGCTCATAGCGCGCCACCGAGTGGCGCGCTACGAGCTTGTAGGTCTGCTATTTTAGAAAAATCGAAGAACGACTGACATAGAAACATAGCTTTTTCATAAAACTGTCAGGATGTAGAAGACATTTTTAGAATCTGATCTCAGGTCAAAATGGGTTAACCTACATGAGCAAGATCAGGTCAAATGATCAGTGAATTGCCCAGCTCTACCACAGAGCATAAGAGTACACATACTGTATGAACTGCGGTGAATCACGTGCCAGGGATATGGCTGGCGGTGCGTTGAGCCATGCACTGTGGGCAGGCATGGGGGTGGAATATTAGCAGGTTGGCGGTGTTCTTTTGAAAAGGCTCACCACATGATGTGCACATGACACACAATACAAAACATAGCACAACGTCGCCCACAGTCAAGTCACCGCAGAGTGGACGTAGGATCGGGGCCGGGGAGAGCAGCCTACAGAGGCCTGTTATTGTTGGCAGCTGCCACGGTGGTCCCTGGGACTCGTGGACTCAGAGATGACATCCACCAGGATTTGGAGTGGACTATAAGGGTTTTTTGCTAAAGCCTATGCCAGACACAGAAGCTCTTACCATTCTGGATGGCAATGGCATGATGCTTTGCAATACACCGTTGCTTCGTCTGCCTGAGATTAGTTTGAGTCATTGCCGGCAATATCTCTGTATATGACACACACAGGTCCAATAATAGATTCAACCACACTATAGGCCTACTATACTGTAATATTCTAAATCAGTGTTTCTCAACCTTTTTTTGGGGGGGGGGGGGGGGGGAGCACAAAGTGACGTGCTGTGAGCTTTGTATATCTGTGGAGTGACGTGCTGCTGTGAGCTTATATATCTGTGGAGTGACGTGCCGTCTGCTGTGAGCTTGTATATCTGCTAGTTCTTTTAATAGCCAACGCAAACATTTCAAATGACACTGATGCTGTCCCAGTTTTAACGGGTTAAGGAACTGTAGGAAACAGACTAATTATCAGTTTAGTCCAGTGCGTCTCAAACTATTCGGGCCAGCCCTGGACGTTTTTACTTCCCCATTAAAGTTTAAGACTGACCTAAATGCATGGCTCCATGAACACTCAAATTAATACTTTACTCAGCTATTTGGTTCCCTGGCCGGCCTTCCATTTCCCCAGGGTTGTAAACGGCCCCCATCCCTCGCTGTGCCGTATCCCGGCCAAATCATCTCCTTTTATGTCACCATGATGAATTTAAACTGTATATTTAGATTTTCTATACGTTTGTGTATTTAGTTTTTGTTGCACCGTTGTTTTGTTTGAGTGGTGAATGTTTAATGGACCACAATGGAAACAATCCTCTGGGGCTTTTTGTGTCGTCCATTTGGTGTGTTTTTAACCCATTAATTTAAGACCTGAGGACTACTGATTCTACAAATGTCTTCTAAGGGCCGATTCATACTCCTATTTTACCGCTGTAGTGCCGAAATTATTTCGAAATTTTCAGTAGCACCGAAGAGCCGACTTTAGACATCATTTTCCCATTGCCTGATGGCCCCTGGCCTCTCTGTGAAGATGCCAGCAGTGCCCTTACTGTACATCCATTAGAAATCCCACTGCATCGTATGTATAGATGCCCACATGCTATATGTTTATAGTCCTAACGGTTTAATTTAGTTTTACTATACAGATTTACTATATGACATTCCATTATGTTGATCTGACCTCATCAAACCCTGTACACTCAAGACACGCTCCATATATGGCCAGCACAGAATTAATTCCACAAGTTGATCTGACCCCCCCCATGCCAAAGCGCCAGCGCTTGCCCAGCAGTCTGCTGTCTGCCGTCACCCAGGCGGATGCTTTCACGTGACCCCGCCCTCAGGGCGCATTACTGGTTATAGTCTGTTAGTTTCAATAAAATGTCATTGTCACATCACAGGTTTACAGTAAAACAGTGGGCCAATTAATATCCTCCACGGTGCATTTGTACCTACAGTATACCTACTGCGTCTATTTGTGAAGTAGGCTCAGTTAGGGTCAAAGGTCAGTGGATGCATCGAGGGGAAGAAAAAAAAAGTGACAGCTGAAATAGTTTTTAAAAACATTGTGTGCTTTGACGGAATGTTAAGGGCAACATTTTAACAGCTGCTCCTCTCCTCAGAAAAACAACAAACAACTCATCTCCAGGGTGCCCTCTGCACAGCATAGATAGATACTGTAGATAGATAGATAGATAGATAGATAGATAGATAGATAGATAGATAGATAGATAGATAGATAGATAGATAGATAGATAGATAGATAGATAGATAGATAGATAGATAGGTAGATGAATATACACTACATTATACAATGAATATACACTACATTATACAATAGGTCGTTTCGAGAAATAAATCTGATTGGTTGAAACAGCCTTCTAGCCGTGGTTCAAACGAGCGCCACTCCACACCTAAACAAAACAAAGAATTCAGCTGCTCTGTTCTCCCAGAGCGCAGCAAACTCGGTGGCTAGGCTAGCTAGTTTCATGGTACATTTGTGGTCGTAGTGGCTACATCTGTCATTAAAAAAAGTTTTTTCAGCGATTTTCTTAGTTTTAAAACTCGAGGGGGTGGTTTAACGTCATTAATGCTGCAGGAACAAGCCCGCAGGGCGAGTTCCTGTGTAATATTGCTTAAGTATACTTTATGTAACAGAATGACAGAATGATCTACTGTAGCATGTGTGGGGTATCCTGCTGTTGGCTAGAAGTGCGACCTAATGCTCTGACGTGTATTCAGGGAGGTTTGGGGGCATGAGACTAGAGAGGCTAACATAACTACACTGTTCCTCCTCAGACATGCACACTGTACCCACACAGTGTCCCGTGACTAGGGAGAGACCAGTCACATTTAGCTCCTTTCTCACACTGTGGTTGTCCCTGGTGGGAGGATTCCTCGGGTCCATTCCCACAGCCTCAGCCATGTGAAGGTTCCAACCACGAGTCAGGGAGGTCACAGGAACCACAGAAAGGACACATTATTATAAAGCGGCACCTCACGCCGGGTGGGACTTTAACTATGCAGCGTTTAATGAACTGGGGCCGACGTGTCCTACTGTTTCACACTTTGCCATTCAACTGTGCTGACCTCTGTCACTAATCTGCTATTCTTACCTTATGTCAAGGTCCATGAAATTGATATGGATTTGCCCATGCAAACCCAAAAGGAGAGAAGTGTTTTCAAGATTTGTCCAGATTTTCAGAAACAGAATAAATAATCTACATGTTCACAAAGCGTCGCTATGTTACACCCTGTGAGTTTGTAGATTGGAAACTTTCAAATAATTAACTGATTAAACAATTCTAAATTGCTGGGGACCCCCTGGAAACTGCCCAAGAACCCCTGCCAGACTCGTGACCTATGAGTCACTTATAATCTCAATATATTTGAGTGGTGCAACCACTCCTATACAGAGCTTTGTGTGTCTCTGGCTGGCTGAGTCCCTTCATGGGTCCCTGTGTCCGAGCACGAAAATAGCGCTTGGTTGGACTTCATCACAAAGTGTCACTGTGCAGCCACAGCACACACACACACACACGATTTCGGGTGTTACAGTATAGTGACAGTACAGTAGAGGGACCCCCTAGGGACCCCCACACGGTGGTAACTGTCATTTCTCAAACGTTTCGGACATGTCCATTTGGTTTGGAACCCCCTCAAGCAACCCAGAGAGCTAGCTCACTTTGTGAACCAGTGAGTGCATTAAGCAACTCCTAGCCACGATGCTATAATCAATCACACATGGTTTTCGGCCAATCACGTTGCTTGATCGGAACCAGAGAAAAGAAACGTAGTACTGTAGTAGAACTAACATTAGCCATATGTGGCTATTAGTATTAGTATTCTTTTCTTTTTCCTTTCGGTCTTTCTTTAACTTGCCAAATAAAAATAGCATGATCAATCCTGCAGTATAGTCTGCTTCTCCCCCTCATCAGTGTAAAGGGCTTCATTAAATGCATTGCACGATGTTGTGCAATGTAATTGATTTGTTGCACTGTTGTTATTTTGTCTAGTTGTTCTAGTGTTGAATGTATAATGGACAACAATGGAAAGTCTTCGTTGGGTTTTTGTGTCACCCATTTGGCGTGTTTTTAACTGATCTACAAGATACACACCACTGTGTGACATGTGTGGCAAATGGTGCATTTTTATAGTCCTTTTATAGCAACATAGATAGTGCATTACATTCACTCATTCACACACACACACACACACACACACACACACACACACACACACACACACACACACACTGATGGCATTTGGAGCAACATAGATAGTGCATTACATTCACTCATTCACACACACACACACACACACACACACACACACACACACACACACACACACACACACACACACACACACACACACACACACACACACACACACACACACACACACACACACACACTGATGGCATTTGGAGCAATTAGGGATTCAAAGTCTTGCTCAAGGACACTTCGACACTAACTCTGGGAGAGCCCGGGATTGAACTGCAACCGTTCAACCGGCCACTCTACCTCTGATCCACTGCCGCCCCCGACGTGTTCTGAGTAGCTTAAAGCTTTAGACTGATTTGCCTTTATGTGTCGCATCACTCAACAAAGGTTGCATATTTTCAACTGAAAACGCATGATTATTGTCAAGCGATACATCTCGCAATACGTCAAAACGCAAATGAGGCTTTCGTGTATGTATGTCTGCTGACCTTAGAATGAACCAGGAGATTATATCTATGGCAACATGGTCACATTCTTCCTCTTTCACAACTAGTGGTCATGGATACAGTCGTCTTTGTTTGTTAGTGGCCTTCAAAGACATCAAAGGAGGCGCTGTGGACACTTGCTTTTCGACTGACCACTTGACCCTCAGATGGCCTTCTGGTGGAGAGCGGCGCTAGGAAATGAACTAAAGATTACTTGTAGCACAATCAGTCAAGGGATAAGAAAGGGCTTTGCATCAGAGGATATTAGTCTTTTGGAGAGACCTGGGGGCATCCAGAGATCAATTCCATGGTGGTGGTCCCTCACATTCAATTAATGCTGACTTTGGGTGGTACGGCCATGCGTGCCACTATAAAGCATCTCAGGTTTAGCCGGTTATTTATGTCCTTTGAAATAGGCATGCACCGCATTCAAAATGACAAAAGGGACTCAACAAGTTTTGGTCAGAGTGTCATCTTTGACCATCACACTGGTCACTGATGTGATGTCACTGCTTTGGTTTGCATTAGTTAGTGAGTCTTTCTTTCCCTGCCGTTGCATGCGAGACCATGCGTGACCTCCGTGTTCGCTCTAATCTTCTTGGGTGTGACATTAAAGCCTATAAGGGTATAATTAATTTGTGTACGTCCATCGCTGCCCTGGTGTTTTTTAAACAAGGACAAATGCTTGGAGATTAAACAAGGACAAACGCTTGGAGATTACGAGCTGTGGACTGGTGCAGATCCAACACAGCTATGACGGAAGAAAGATCAAAGTAAGCCAACAGCCGTGTTCTCCATACTGGAAAATAGCTCAAAGTGTCACATGGCAAAATGTGATTTAAGACAAAGTTTGTCGAAAATATAGAATCCAAAAAATGACATTAAAATATGAAGCCTTTTGTTTTGTTTCCAAATGTAAAGTTAGAGCTGGACCAGATATTTCAAACACAGTTGTGGTGGGTCTCTCCCATATTCTGTAGCATGATATGAAATACAAATCTCCCCGAAACAGCAACTGCCCCAGGCCATCCCCCCTGGCTTACTTGCATGCATGCAAATTCCCAATTAAGCCATATAGTCCTGTCACTGCCTCACCCAGCCCTACCATTTGGTCTTGGGGAGGGTGTAGAAGACAACCCTGTGTCTCCTCCAATGCATAATAACGTCGCCAGCCCCAAATTCCACCAGGAGGGTGGAACGCGTGTAGACGAACATGCTGTCCTTCCCAGCAACACTCCCTGTGGAGATGGGAAGGAATGTGACGAAGTGTCTTTTCCTGATCCCTTTCCCATGTGGAATTGTTACAGTATGTTGGACGCATCCATAACTTCTAAATGAATTATTTTCCAAGAAAGCAAAGCTTGCCAGTCAGTGGAAACCATCGACCGGGCAAGGTCGAGGGATCAAAGCTGATCTGGTAGACCAGGTGGACCCACCCACCCACACTGGCACCACACTTGCTTCTAGTGTGCTAACCAGACACATTGATTGCGCTTAGTGCCGAGGGTCCTAGCTATAGCGCATTATTGACTGTACAGTTTTTTAATGATCAATAGCTGGGGATTTGGACTCTGCGGACTCTACTGCGCTATTCAGCAACCGCTGCTGCTACAGTTATTGTTGATGCTGCTGACATTCCTGCATTTCATCACCCCCCACCTCCACCTCCACCTGTAGGCTCTGATTCTAGATTTAATTTGGGAGGTTTTCATCAGTCCCCCCCTGCCCTCTCATTTGCTATAAGCTTTAAATTGTGTGCTTGACGGGGCGAGTTCACAGTCTAGTGTAGTTTATAGACGGTGTCTCTGATGATCCTATCTGAATGAGGGTAACCTTGGTGCCTTTTGAGCATAAATAAAAGGCTTGACATTTTTAATGACCACATAAACTGAACACACAACTTGTAATGTTTACCTCTTTCATTTGCTTGTGAGCTTTGAAAGATGAAATCACGCACGCACGCAAGCACGCTACACATTAATGGTCAAAAACTCCATTTGACCTGCATTTGGGTAAAGTGATGATAATATGAAGACACATTCAAGTATCTGACAATGTTTAAAGTCACCATAACGACTTTGATGTTGTGTTGTTCTAAAAACATGTTTTCTTCTTTTTCATTTCCTGATTCATATTTTCTGTCCGATAGCAACGATAGTACTGAATACTGATGTGTCTCTGCAGCACAGAGGGGATAAACAGGCCCTATAGCTGCCACAATAATGCTTTCTTCATAGAGGCCCATGGCAAGACCACAGACCAGCGCAAACAGCAAGAAGAGAAGAAAAATGGTGCTGCTTTTTATGGTTAACTCCTAAACCGAGTGCCCTCCTCAGGCATTCAAACAATGGCTTTACTCAAGCTTCAATCCACTCTTTTGTTATTGCCTGTGCTTGTGTGAAGCTTTGCTTTAGCATCCTACAATTACAATTTGCAATTCAGGCATTTAGCTTGATGCTTTCATCCGGATAGACTGCCAGATCAGAGTAAGTGGCTTGAACCCTATAGTCGACAAATGACAGGGGAAATGGTCACGTTAAGTAGAGTGTAAAGTTAAAAACAATTGAGTGCTTCAAAGAAACTATAGGATACCATGTAAGCATCAACCCTAGATTCTGTCTGAACAACATGCTATCTAAATATCATTCCTATAGTGGTCAAGCAAACAATATCTACGAAACATAACATCTACGAAACATATATACGAACATGTGAACAAGTAGCCAGCTTACATCAACATACTGTACAATAACTAACGTCTATTAACCCACAAACAAATACAGGAAAGCCAGATGCTTTCTCGCATTTTGTCACTTTTGATTTTAGCGTTGGCTATTCAGAAATAGCAGCCGAGCTGCGAGCTTGTACAACTGCTATTTCCGAATTTTTGAAAGATCATGACAGTGTGAGAAATAGGCATTTTGTAGAATCGGCCTCAGGTCTTAAAAAAACAATAGTAAGGATACAACTATATGACTCAAAACTCATTATCTGCTACCATGCAGGACAGAAACACGATGAAGATCTCAGTGATTGGGTAGAGCCAACAAACAATGACATAACTGGTCCCTAATCAGTGGTGGTGGATGCTCCGGAATAAAGCCAGGCTCTTTTCTGCTACGGCGGTTTCGTTGCATGGCTGATCTTTTCCTCCTGCTGACTTACAGACTGAGAGAGAGGCCTCCAATCCTCGATCCGTTTGAAGTGGTGCCAGACGGTGCCGCGGCACCACCAGGGGAGACATCAGATGCATCTCATGTGATGATAGCCATCTTGTGTTTCCCCCCCAGTCCGTGTATAGGATTATTATTAAGACAAACCTCGAGTGGTGGAACTACAGTACATGTACTACTGTAGGCCTACTGGGTACTGTACCGGTACTTAAACCCCATAAGATCTAAAGCAAAATTCAAAAAAGGTTATGTCAAGAAGCTTAAAATCAAGTTTTAAGTTTCAGTGGTTCAAAAAACCTTTTCATGTCAAGGACCCCCAAAAGTATATGTACCAGGGAGTCGGGACCTCCCAGAAGCAAGGATATGAGTTATATTTTAATGGATTAATAATGGACATTGCTGTGAAACATCTCCATAGAAAACTCCCTCACATGGATCTCGTTATGTGGAGCTGACTATCATCACCTGGATCTCCATATATAGTATGAAGATCACAACACTGACCTCATCAAACCCTGGATAGCCATACATGGTTTGACATACTAGATCTGCATATATGGAGCCGGCCAGCAACTCCACACCTGACCTCACTGACACCAGATTAATAGTTTAACTCCTGCTTCTCAACTGTGTTGTATTAAGACGCTCTGTTGTTTCAGCGCGACACTGCGTCTTTCTGGTATGTATATTTGGCTCGACTATAAAACTCCTCATTGGTCCATTATTTCTCCACTTTATCAACACCAATTGGTATTAAAGGGCGCTAAAGGGCGAGGCCGCTTCTCGCGCTCAGGGCATCTTACTGGTTGTATTTGTGTATTATCGCAGTGTATTGGTGTATTATTGTGGTTGCTAAATAATTCATGATTTCTTTGTATTCTTTGTTGTTAAATGAGGTGTGATTAACCTTATAAACCCCACAGGGTTTTCTAAATCTCACCTCTACGACACCTGTAATATGTTGTTTCAAATTGGTTATTAAATGTGATTCTTTTTTTTAAATAACAATAATGCTGATCTGTGTTGCTCGTTACTGCCTGCCAAGACATAAGACTGCAACAGGTGTACCTCCAGTTGTGCTCATGCATGTTGGCTCCTATAAGACACAGACACCTGTTGAGAGCGAAGCCTTTGGTGGTGGCGTGCAGGTGGAGGGAGCCTGCTGCGTGGCGTGCCTCTCTGTGGGTAATTAGGCCCTTGTGAAGTGAGCCTCTCTTCTCTTGTGATGCCACGGTGATGATGAGGCCAGGGTGAGGAGAGGAAGGGGCCAACACAGCAAGTCCTTTGTGGCTTCATGAAGCTAGGGCCCCTGTGCCTGTCAGAGAGAGCAGAGATGATGTTGGACAGTTTGCCTCAGAGGAATGCAACAGAGAGAGAGAGAGAGAGAGACACAGACACAGTGCTGCTTGGGTCAAAGCCTGCAGCGTGCACCTCCACTGCTGCTCCACTGAGGCCTTTTTTAAACAGGGACCCACTCGTCACCACCAGTGGTGGGAAAAAAAGTACTCACAATTTAAGGTAAAATAAGTATCAATACTGCAACGTAGAAATACTCTGTTACTACAAGTGAAGGTCTGGAATACATTGGCACCAAAATGTACTTAATGTACAAAAAGTAAAAGTATGAAGAAAAGCAAAGGCTCGCAATTCACTTTTGTAATGCTCCACATATTTTATTAACAATCACAGCAGGCAGGACATACAACGTTTCGACCGGTATTGGTCTTTTTCTAGTATGAAAGTATTTATACTTAGTTTAACAGTATGGCTCAGCACCAAGATCGGAGGATGTGCGCTGTTCTATCTTATTCAAAAAGTAAAAGTAGCCTACTCCTTGTGCGGAATGTCCCATTTCAAGTTTTCAAATGTCTACAAATCTTTTGAAAATACCTAAGCTCAGAGCTTGTAGATCGGCTATTTCAAATAGCCAAAATGTAGCTTTTCTAATAATAATCAAAATCTACAAAGTAACTAGTAAATAAGTTGTCAAATAAATGACTGTAGTGGAGTAAAAGTACAATATTTAGATCCGAGATGTAGTGGAGTAGAAGTAAAAGTATTGGAATTTGGAAATACTCAAGTAGAGTTAGTATATACTAACATAGCACATGATGCTGGTCTTGATGCTCTTACATACTATTTAGCCAGTCGAGACAACACAAGCATACCACCCAATCAATGTATCACTGATCTAGCCTCCTATGTGTTGAAATACAACTATTTTAGTTTTGACAATGATTTTCATTTACAAGTATCTGGTACATCCATGGGTTCCATCTTTGCGCCCAATTTTGCCAATCTGTTCATGGGACATTTTGAAGAGAAATATGTCTACAACTCTGGAAAAAAAAAACCATTATTAAATGGTATAGATACATTGATGATATATGCTGTGTCTTTAAAGGTGGCTTAGATGAAGTTCAACATTTTTTGACATTATTGAATTATTGACTCAAATTCACTATGGAATGTAGCCAATCAAGAGTCCTAGATATGTGGATAGTAGTGAATGAAGGTAACCTGTCTACAACCCTCTATCAGAAAGAAACAGATCGTAATACTTTATTATTGGCCACCAGTAACCCCCCCTGCTCTCATTAAGTCTTTACCCATTAGTCAGTTTTACAGACTGAGAAGAGTTTGTTCCTCTAATGAGGATTTTATTGATAAATCATCTGAGATGAAAGCCAAGTTTGTCGAAAGAGGTCATTCACTTGAATGTATTGACAAAGCTTACACATTAGCTTTAAATAAACCTCGTTCTGAGCTTTTGAAAACAACTCAGAAAAAAGTTTTCGGTCACATGTGTAACCACATATTCTCCTTATTCACATAGAATAAAGGCTATTTTTTGGCATATTTTAACTTCTGACCCTGAATTGGCTACACTATTCAAATACCCACCCCTATTCTCCTTTAAACGGGGTAACAATCTAAAAGACCAGCTTGTACACTCTGTCTTTCAATATCCCCAGGTCTCACTCAGACAGACCCTGTTAAGTCCACTCCCACAAGGAAACTATCCATGTGGTCATTGTGCTCAGTGTGGTAATACACATAAGACCTCCTTTTTAACCATCCTCATACTGGCAAGAAGTTCAAGATCAATAACATTATTACTTGTGTGTCAACCCATGTGGTGTATATGATCAAATGTCCCTGTGGTTTAGCATACATAGGCAAAACTACTAGACAGTTAAAACAGAGAATGAGTGAACATAAGAGTTCGATCAGAAGAAACGACCGTGAATACCCTGTTGCAGTGCATTTCAATGACCTTAAACATGACATCTCTACTTTCCGCTTTATTGGTATAGAACAAGTCAAACTTCCAAGAAGAGGTGGTAACCATGATGCCCTTTTAAAACAATGTGAGGCCTACTGGATCCACACTCTACAAACCTTACACCCCAAAGGGCTTAATGATGAACTACTATTGAATGTTATGCTATAGAAAATGTTGATCTGAACTTCTTGTCCAGCTTGTATAGGCACTTTAGGTGCAATGTTTTTTATTCCTTTTCTTATTCTTTTCCACTCTTTCGGACAGAGTAGGATCTTATATTTGACATTTATTTGCTTATTTTACTGTATGTCTTCCTTGTAAGTTGTATGGCATGACATTTATGTATAATTCTTTTTTTCCCCTGTATTATTGTAAACTGTTATTTTCAATGATATATATGAGGAATGTTCACAGAAACACTGCACCTTCAAGTCACGTGACAAGGTTCTTCACAGCTGTTATCTGTTTGGATAAATTACATGCATTTTGATTGGTTGTTTACACTTCCTGAAATGTATTTAGTGACAATGTCAGCCCATTCTTGAATTAAGCCTGAGGAAGGTCGCAAGACCGAAACGTTGCTCAATAAAATTGCTCTGAACTAGCAAGTGGCAGTGTGCGGATGTCCCTTCTTTCACATTGTATACTCTCTGTCATCATCGCACCTGCTCCAAATTGCCTGCCGGAAGTCTTCTCTCTAGAAATACTCAAGTAGGAAATATCTCAAAATTGTACTTGAGTACTACTTAAGTAAATGTACTTTAAAGTTACTTTAAACAGGACCCGTCAACGAATCATCTTAACGCCGTTGCACAATGGTGTAATGCAAAAATGCCTTGTAGATCGTCCATATTAATTTTTTGAAAAGTTTTTAAACTTTTTGCCATGACCAAAATAGGATTGATTAATACCAATTATTATAATTTTCTATAACTGATTCAATCAAGGACTTTGATTAACTCTACAGTTTATCAGCCTCTAATCTGCGGTGTGTTCTGCAGTTGCACAAAGTAGATCACGGCATGCTTGAGGCTAAATGTGTTATGACTCCACACATCCTGGACAGAACAGTATGTGCTGCTACACTCTTTACAATTTACAATTTACAATTTAGGCATTTAGCAGACGCTCTTAATCCAGAGCGACTTACATTTAAGCAAGAACAAAGCATGGGAATACATCACATAAAAAGCATTTATCATGAAACATGCGTAAGCTAAGAAAGTAACAGTGGAATATTTATATAGTGAAACTATACATACACTATACATATAAACTATGCATCTTTACTACTATGCTATATATGTGTACTATGGCGTGCTATGACTACATACAATACAATTACAGTGCTGTCTACATAACTCTCTTTAAAAATGGTATCTTTGAAAAACAAAGAAAAGGTCCCGCACACTGTCAGACACTTGCCAAAATGTTTCTCTTTATTAGGTCGATTAGACCTTCATCAGGACAGACAATGTCCTGATGGGGTAGCTTTGTTTTTCAAAGATACCCTTTTTAATGTATTCTCCATTGCCCTACGCACCCGTCACTAGGTGTGCATCGGCCTTTTGCTAAAAAGAAATCACACCCGTGTGAACTGAGTGGTGCAATTCCCCCTCACGGCAGGCCATTCCATCCTCACCACTCCCACATTCTGGAGGTACTCTGTGATGAGGTTGGCTCTGTGGGGGCGAGCGTTGTCATCAGTCAGTTTTATAGTCAGTTTTATAGCTGAGCCAAATATTCATATCATTGTCCTTGACATGGAAAAAGGTTGAGCACCACTGATACAGCAACATACATTTTTAAAAAAACTGTAAAATCTGCCTCAGGTCTTAATGGGTTAAAAGTGGCTTCCTAAGTTCCTATTGTAACATGTCTGTACACATGTGCACCAGAGTGTGAGTGTGTGTGTGTGTGTGTGTGTGTGTGTGTGTGTGTGTGTGTGTGTGTGTGCTACGCATGTGTGCACGCATGCAAGCGCACGCACACCCAGAATGAAAGGTTAGAAGGCCCCTGAATTAATGACAGCCCTTTGGTAGCTATAAAAAGCAGCTGGTGGAATATACACATGACTATAAGGCTGTAGTGTGGGTCTTGACAGGTAAGCCTGCATGCATGCCCACACACACACACACACACACACACACACACACACACACACACACACACACACACACACACACACACACACACACACACACACACACACACACACACAGCAGCAGGTGTGCATTCTTTAATCATCTCAGAGAGAGAGAGAGAGAGAGAGAGAGAGAGAGAGACTCTAATTTCTAATCTATGGATTTTGGGTTCTTTTGAAAAATATTTCTTTATTTGACATTTATTTAAATTTGTTGAAAATAATAAAATAATAAATGTTTTATTTATGTAAGAAATGTAAAAAAAGAATGAAAGAAATGGAGGGTTACTCGCGACTCATAGAAAATGAGTCCACATCTCACAAATGCGTGCTGTCCCACAGTTTGGGAAACACTGCTTTAGATCTGGCAAAGGGTGGAATAATAGGCTATAGGCGGGATATGCAGTGTATGGGTGGAATTAGTCTCTCGAGACAGACTCAGATTGGGGTGGGATAGGCTAGGTGGAATAGACAGGTAGGATAGGCTAGGTGGGATAGGCTACCTGTATAGGTGGGCTATGCAGTGTATGGGTGGAATAGGCTAGGCTAGGTGGGATAGGCTAGATAGGGTCATAGATATTAAAAAAATAGATGCCTCGTTGGCCGCTGCAGTTCATTGGAGCGACGTGTCTCCATTGAAGGCAGGAAGTCAAGCGAAGTATACTGATTACTGAAGGCACGCTGCGTCGCTGCCCAAGTGACGTTACTCATGCGACTCCTCCATGTCTCTGACTCCTCCTCCATGTCTCTGACTCCTCCTCCATGTCTCTGACTCCTCCTCCATGTCTCTGACTCCTCCATGTCTCTGACTCCTCCATGTCTCTGACTCCTCCTCCATGTCTCTGACTCCTCCATGTCTCTGACTCCTCCATGTCTCTGACTCCTCCATGTCTCTGACTCCTCCTCCATGTCTCTGACTCCTCCATGTCTCTGACTCCTCCTCCATGTCTCTGACTCCTCCATGTCTCTGACTCCTCCTCCATGTCTCTGACTCCTCCATGTCTCTGACTCCTCCTCCATGTCTCTGACTCCTCCTCCATGTCTCTGACTCCTCCTCCATGTCTCTGACTCCTCCTCCATGTCTCTGACTCCTCCTCCATGTCTCTGACTAATCCTCCATGTCTCTGACTCCTCCTCCATGTCTCTGACTCCTCCTCCATGTCTCTGACTCCTCCTCCATGTCTCTGACTCCTCCTCCATGTCTCTGACTCCTCCATGTCTCTGACTCCTCCTCCATGTCTCTGACTCCTCCATGTCTCTGACTCCTCCTCCATGTCTCTGACTCCTCCATGTCTCTGACTCCTCCTCCATGTCTCTGACTCCTCCATGTCCCTGACTCCTCCTCCATGTCTCTGACTCCTCCTCCATGTCCCTGACTCCTCCATGTCTCTGACTCCTCCATGTCTCTGACTCCTCCATGTCTCTGACTCCTCCATGTCCCTGACTCCTCCATGTCTCTGACTCCTCCTCCATGTCCCTGACTCCTCCATGTCCCTGACTCCTCCATGTCTCTGACTCCTCCATGTCTCTGACTCCTCCTCCATGTCCCTGACTCCTCCTCCATGTCTCTGACTCCTCCATGTCTCTGACTCCTCCTCCATGTCCCTGACTCCTCCATGTCCCTGACTCCTCCATGTCTCTGACTCCTCCATGTCTCTGACTCCTCCATGTCTCTGACTCCTCCATGTCCCTGACTCCTCCATGTCTCTGACTCCTCCATGTCTCTGACTCCTCCATGTCCCTGACTCCTCCATGTCCCTGACTCCTCCATGTCTCTGACTCCTCCTCCATGTCCCTGACTCCTCCATGTCCCTGACTCCTCCATGTCTCTGACTCCTCCATGTCTCTGACTCCTCCATGTCTCTGACTCCTCCATGTCTCTGACTCCTCCATGTCCCTGACTCCTCCATGTCCCTGACTCCTCCATGTCTCTGACTCCTCCTCCATGTCCCTGACTCCTCCATGTCCCTGACTCCTCCATGTCTCTGACTCCTCCATGTCTCTGACTCCTCCATGTCTCTGACTCCTCCATGTCTCTGACTCCTCCATGTCTCTGACTCCTCCATGTCCCTGACTCCTCCATGTCTCTGACTCCTCCTCCATGTCCCTGACTCCTCCATGTCTCTGACTCCTCCATGTCTCTGACTCCTCCATGTCTCTGACTCCTCCTCCATGTCTCTGACTAATCCTCCATGTCTCTGACTCCTCCTCCATGTCTCTGACTCCTCCTCCATGTCTCTGACTAATCCTCCATGTCTCTGACTCCTCCTCCATGTCTCTGACTCCTCCTCCATGTCTCTGACTCCTCCTCCATGTCTCTGACTCCTCCTCCATGTCTCTGACTCCTCCATGTCTCTGACTCCTCCTCCATGTCTCTGACTCCTCCATGTCTCTGACTCCTCCATGTCCCTGACTCCTCCTCCATGTCTCTGACTCCTCCATGTCCCTGACTCCTCCTCCATGTCTCTGACTCCTCCTCCATGTCCCTGACTCCTCCATGTCTCTGACTCCTCCATGTCCCTGACTCCTCCATGTCTCTGACTCCTCCTCCATGTCCCTGACTCCTCCATGTCCCTGACTCCTCCATGTCTCTGACTCCTCCATGTCTCTGACTCCTCCTCCATGTCCCTGACTCCTCCATGTCCCTGACTCCTCCTCCATGTCTCTGACTCCTCCATGTCTCTGACTCCTCCTCCATGTCCCTGACTCCTCCATGTCCCTGACTCCTCCATGTCCCTGACTCCTCCATGTCTCTGACTCCTCCATGTCTCTGACTCCTCCATGTCTCTGACTCCTCCATGTCTCTGACTCCTCCATGTCCCTGACTCCTCCATGTCTCTGACTCCTCCATGTCTCTGACTCCTCCATGTCCCTGACTCCTCCATGTCCCTGACTCCTCCATGTCTCTGACTCCTCCTCCATGTCCCTGACTCCTCCATGTCCCTGACTCCTCCATGTCTCTGACTCCTCCATGTCTCTGACTCCTCCATGTCTCTGACTCCTCCATGTCCCTGACTCCTCCATGTCTCTGACTCCTCCATGTCTCTGACTCCTCCATGTCTCTGACTCCTCCATGTCCCTGACTCCTCCATGTCCCTGACTCCTCCTCCATGTCTCTGACTCCTCCATGTCTCTGACTCCTCCATGTCTCTGACTCCTCCATGTCTCTGACTCCTCCTCCATGTCTCTGACTCCTCCTCCATGTCTCTGACTCCTCCTCCATGTCTCTGACTCCTCCTCCATGTCTCTGACTCCTCCATGTCTCTGACTCCTCCTCCATGTCCCTGACTCCTCCATGTCTCTGACTCCTCCATGTCTCTGACTCCTCCATGTCTCTGACTCCTCCATGTCTCTGACTCCTCCATGTCCCTGACTCCTCCATGTCTCTGACTCCTCCATGTCCCTGACTCCTCCATGTCCCTGACTCCTCCATGTCTCTGACTCCTCCTCCATGTCCCTGACTCCTCCATGTCCCTGACTCCTCCATGTCTCTGACTCCTCCATGTCTCTGACTCCTCCATGTCTCTGACTCCTCCATGTCTCTGACTCCTCCATGTCCCTGACTCCTCCATGTCTCTGACTCCTCCATGTCTCTGACTCCTCCATGTCTCTGACTCCTCCATGTCTCTGACTCCTCCATGTCTCTGACTCCTCCTCCATGTCTCTGACTCCTCCTCCATGTCTCTGACTCCTCCATGTCTCTGACTCCTCCATGTCTCTGACTCCTCCATGTCTCTGACTCCTCCTCCATGTCTCTGACTCCTCCTCCATGTCTCTGACTCCTCCTCCATGTCTCTGACTCCTCCTCCATGTCTCTGACTCCTCCTCCATGTCTCTGACTCCTCCTCCATGTCTCTGACTCCTCCATGTCTCTGACTCCTCCTCCATGTCCCTGACTCCTCCATGTCTCTGACTCCTCCATGTCTCTGACTCCTCCATGTCTCTGACTCCTCCATGTCTCTGACTCCTCCATGTCCCTGACTCCTCCATGTCTCTGACTCCTCCATGTCCCTGACTCCTCCATGTCCCTGACTCCTCCATGTCTCTGACTCCTCCTCCATGTCCCTGACTCCTCCATGTCCCTGACTCCTCCATGTCCCTGACTCCTCCATGTCTCTGACTCCTCCATGTCTCTGACTCCTCCATGTCTCTGACTCCTCCATGTCCCTGACTCCTCCATGTCTCTGACTCCTCCATGTCTCTGACTCCTCCATGTCCCTGACTCCTCCATGTCCCTGACTCCTCCATGTCTCTGACTCCTCCATGTCTCTGACTCCTCCTCCATGTCCCTGACTCCTCCATGTCCCTGACTCCTCCATGTCTCTGACTCCTCCATGTCTCTGACTCCTCCATGTCTCTGACTCCTCCATGTCTCTGACTCCTCCATGTCCCTGACTCCTCCATGTCTCTGACTCCTCCATGTCCCTGACTCCTCCATGTCCCTGACTCCTCCATGTCTCTGACTCCTCCTCCATGTCCCTGACTCCTCCATGTCCCTGACTCCTCCATGTCCCTGACTCCTCCATGTCTCTGACTCCTCCATGTCTCTGACTCCTCCATGTCTCTGACTCCTCCATGTCCCTGACTCCTCCATGTCTCTGACTCCTCCATGTCTCTGACTCCTCCATGTCTCTGACTCCTCCATGTCCCTGACTCCTCCATGTCCCTGACTCCTCCATGTCTCTGACTCCTCCTCCATGTCCCTGACTCCTCCATGTCTCTGACTCCTCCATGTCTCTGACTCCTCCATGTCTCTGACTCCTCCATGTCCCTGACTCCTCCATGTCCCTGACTCCTCCATGTCTCTGACTCCTCCATGTCTCTGACTCCTCCATGTCCCTGACTCCTCCATGTCCCTGACTCCTCCTCCATGTCTCTGACTCCTCCATGTCCCTGACTCCTCCATGTCTCTGACTCCTCCATGTCTCTGACTCCTCCATGTCCCTGACTCCTCCATGTCCCTGACTCCTCCATGTCCCTGACTCCTCCATGTCCCTGACTCCTCCATGTCTCTGACTCCTCCATGTCTCTGACTCCTCCATGTCTCTGACTCCTCCATGTCTCTGACTCCTCCATGTCCCTGACTCCTCCATGTCTTTGACTCCTCCATGTCTCTGACTCCTCCATGTCCCTGACTCCTCCTCCATGTCTCTGACTCCTCCATGTCCCTGACTCCTCCATGTCCCTGACTCCTCCATGTCCCTGACTCCTCCATGTCCCTGACTCCTCCTCCATGTCTCTGACTCCTCCATGTCCCTGACTCCTCCATGTCCCTGACTCCTCCATGTCCCTGACTCCTCCATGTCCCTGACTCCTCCTCCATGTCTCTGACTCCTCCATGTCCCTGACTCCTCCATGTCCCTGACTCCTCCATGTCCCTGACTCCTCCATGTCCCTGACTCCTCCATGTCCCTGACTCCTCCATGTCTCTGACTCCTCCATGTCCCTGACTCCTCCATGTCTCTCGCTGCCACTCAAGTGACTAATCTGGACAATCACAGCGCGTCTTTTCACTGACTTATCAATTCAATCCAAGGGAGCTTTATCACCAGAGCTGGAAGAAGCGTCAACCTTTTTATGTCTATGGGTAGGATATAGGAGGGCTCTTCACAGTCTGCAGTGTAACATGTGTGTGTGTGTGTGTGTGTGTGTGTGTGTGTGTGTGTGTGTGTGTGTGTGTGTGTGTGTGTGACTGACAGGCTATAGGTGGGTTCTGCAGTGTAACATGTGTGTGTGTGTGTGTGTGTGTGTGTGTGTGTGTGTGTGTGTGTGTGTGTGTGTGTGTGTGTGTGTGTGTGTGTGTGTGTGTGTGTGACTGACAGGCTATGGGTTCTGCAGTGTAACATGTGTGTGTGACTGACAGGCTATGGGTTCTGCAGTGTAACATGTGTGTGTGTGTGTGTGTGTGTGTGTGTGTGTGTGTGTGTGTGTGTGTGTGTGTGTGTGTGTGACTGACAGGCTATACGCGGGCTCTGCTCTGCAGTGCACAGTAACATGTGTGTGTGGAGGATTAGGGTTGTTTGAGGGGAGATAACAGACGGTGGGATCACAGTGCTGTTAAATGTATCTGCCAGAGCACAGCAGCCACCCTGGGCCCGACCCACGCTGCTCTGCCAACATTCCTGGAGATCAACACCTAGTCCTCCCCTCAGCCCCAGCAGCACCATCTCCCCTCCTCAACCCCACCACCGCCATGCCTAAGGTTACAACATACCTGATAAGGAGAGCTCAGCGCAGGCTGTGACATCATCAGCTGCCTCGCCTCCTCTCCTCTCCTCCTGGGTTTATGGAACATGAGGGAACATCATCACACATCGCCCGCCCGGCAACGAAACACTCAAAGCACTGTAGGGGTGCGAATACATTTTAATAGACGTTAGATTGCGGGGGTACATTTCTTTTCTTTCTTGGGGGTCTTTTCAACATTTCAGAAATTCAATGCGTCGTGAGCTGCTTCTTTGTGACACTGTTGTATGATGAAGTACTGTAGTATGCTAATAAATCGGGCTTAAGTGACTATTTTTTATGTGTTTGTCGATTATTTGATGAATTGAAAAAGTCGATTCGTCCTTACAAAATAATAGTAGTTAGTAGATAGTTGCAGCCCCCTAACAGAATGCCATATGACTGAAAACGGCATGGAAAAATACTGCGGTACTTTTGAATGAATTGTTTCTGATTCTTCTTACCTAATGCCTGCCTCCAGAGGCCCTCCTAATCCTTGGCTGGGTCCTCAGTCTCACATGTAGGCAGAGAGCCTTGAAGGATCTGTCAGCAGCACCAAACACAGCCAGACACGGATTAACTAAGCAGCCCCGCCTGGGTACCGAGGCTAAGCAGCCCCGCTAAGCAGCCCCGCCTGGGTACCGAGGTTAAAGCAGCCCCGCCTGGGTACCGAGGTTAAAGCAGCCCCGCCTGGGTACAGAGGCTAAAGCAGCCCCGCCTGGGTACAGAGGCTAAAGCAGCCCCGCCTGGGTACAGAGGCTAAAGCAGCCCCGCTAAGCAGCCCCGCCTGGGTACCGAGGTTAAAGCAGCCCCGCCTGGGTACAGAGGCTAAAGCAGCCCCGCCTGGGTACCGAGGCTAAGCAGCCCCGCTAAGCAGCCCCGCCTGGGTACCGAGGTTAAAGCAGCCCCGCCTGGGTACAGAGGCTAAAGCAGCCCCGCCTGGGTACCGAGGCTAAGCAGCCCCGCTAAGCAGCCCCGCCTGGGTACCGAGGTTAAAGCAGCCCCGCCTGGGTACCGAGGTTAAGCAGCCCCGCCTGGGTACCGAGGCTAAAGCAGCCCCGCCTGGGTACCGAGGCTAAAGCAGCCCCACCTGGGTACAGAGGCTAAGCAGCCCCGCCTGGGTACCGAGGTTAAGCAGCCCAGCCTGGGTACAGAGGCTAAGCAGCCCCGCCTGGGTACCGAGGCTAAGCAGCCCCGCCTGGGTACCGAGGCTAAGCAGCCCCGCCTGGGTACCGAGGCTAAGCAGCCCCGCCTGGGTACCGAGGCTAAGCAGCCCCGCCTGGGTACCGAGGCTAAGCAGCCCCGCCTGGGTACAGAGGCTAAGCAGCCCCGCCTGGGTACAGAGGCTAAGCAGCCCCGCCTGGGTACCGAGGCTTAAGCAGCCCCGCCTGGGTACCGAGGCTAAGCAGCCCCGCCTGGGTACCGAGGCTAAGCAGCCCCGCCTGGGTACAGAGGCTAAGCAGCCCCGCCTGGGTACAGAGGCTAAGCAGCCCCGCCTGGGTACCGAGGCTTAAGCAGCCCCGCCTGGGTACCGAAGCTAAGCAGCCCCTGGCCTCTGCCTCTGGTGGGCTGCCCAGTGCCCATGTTCTGCTGGAGGCCCCTATACCCTGCAAAAACACACACATTCTGCACACAAACAAACTCATATATAGATCATTTCTACGCATTCTCAAAATGCACAATACATGACAGGACCACAATTAAATGGAACCAAGTCCCCAGGACTTTTTTGTGTTATCGTTTTAGCCCAATAAAGTAATCAATCAAATAAATACAACAGCACATTCATAAAGATTATTGATTCATGAGATAACGGCATTTGGTCTATATTTGATATGGTGGACTCCGACTGGGCGATTAAATCAAATCGCCTCAATCGATATGTGACAATATTGTGGGGATGGCTGCTTTCACAAAACATTTACGCTGATATTTTTGGATAAATACTGCAGGGCTAAATCATCAGGAAATATGTCTACTCTATACTAAAGTGGTATAAGGGCAAAAAGAACAGCTAGAACAGTCTTCAGAAAATGACTTAGTTGGCACCTTTTCTGTTTACTTATATTCTTTATTTATTGTTTTCATTTCCCCCAAAACATATGAAAAATTTATAAAATAAGTGATAATGGGATATAATGATTGTACAAGAAGGGGGCACGTCTGATACAAATACCAAATATACAAATACTGAATGGATCGAGCAATTCACTTAAAAATTGTCTTGGGGTGTTCACAAAAGCCTGAGCAGATGGTAAAATTACTTTTTTTGTAAGTGAAATATCCCTTAAGAATGCTGAAATAGATCATTGATGTCCTCGCATTTAATTGATTACAATAAGTAAATAAAAATAATTTTGAAATATTGTTCGAAATGACCAAACCTGCCCAGTGTAGGCCTACTACTGATGATGTCACTGCATGGTGGGCAGGTTTCTGAACTGACCACCACAGCCCTACTCTGCGACAAGATAATTAAGGACCAGTATGAATATAGGTTTAAACTTAAAAGTAACAATTATAGCCTATACTCCTTTAACTGTATGAAATGCTTTTCTGCCATAGTCCATAGACTATCATGAGATTATGATAGTCATAATCTCAGACGACAGGTTATCCAGTTTAGAGACCATCCGCCACTGCCCGCCAGACAATATCGATAATATCGAACCATGATTTAATGTCGTCTGCTGCTGCTCTAATAGAACTGTCAGAATGCATTACTACAACGGCAATTGACCAACACACTCACTCACATGATCATGGACAAAACAAAATAGCAACCAGCTATTGCTGACCCGCATGCCAAGCTATGGTGCTACAATCCTTCACTGTAGGCGGTCGAGCTCATTTGGCACTACCAGGCGACGTTTAAAAATAATAACCACTTTACTTTTTGTTCCTGGGCGTCCAAGGCATTTCCTTCTGAAGACTGTAGTTGCCGCTTGCACACGACACAATTTGTTAATCCACATGCACCTGTGAATGATGATGAATCTCATACCATCATTGAAGCAGGGTCAGCTAAGGTAATGTTATGTTACCAATTAGATTACCATAATAATACCATCAAGACAGCTAGGCTATCCCTCCCTACTTCTGTGTAGCCTATATTATCATCAGTACAAGAGGGTAGATAGGGGAAGTAAAAAAAGAAAATAAAGCTGTATAAACTAAAGAAATCTACATGTTTTCTATTTGCTCACTGCAACGATTTGTGAAGTTATGAGGACATCTAGTGGTCAAATTGAAAATCCCAAATGAAAACTCTTACTCTTTCTCTCTCTCTCTCTCTCTCTCTCTCCCTGTGTGTGTGTGTGTGTGTGTGTGTGTGTGTGTGTGTGTGTGTGTGTGTGTGTGTGTGTGTGTGTGTGTGTGTGTGTGTGTGTGTGTGTGTGTGTGTGTGTGTGTGTGTGTGTGTGTGTGTGTGTGTGTGTGTGCATTTTCCCTATCAGAAATAAGTGGAATCACTTTAAGTGACATAACTGAATGCAACATGACACTGGCAAGTGGCAACCCAATCAGCTCTTGGGGGAGAAAGGCACCAGGTGTGTGTGGGTGTGTGTATGTGCGTGCGTGCGTGCAAAGGCCCCAGCTGCTGGAAGACACTAAAGTATCAGAAAGCTGTCTGGTTCTCAATGAACCTAATATGTCCACCCTGTGGCCAGAGGCCATGGTGTCAGCATCAGATCTGTATGTCCACCCTGTGGCCAGAGGCCATGGTGTCAGCATCAGATGGTTGTCTCACAGGTCGGTAGGCTACACCATTGTTCCCAAACTTTTTAACAGTGAAGTACAACCTAAGAAGTAAGAACACACACACACACACACACACACACACACACACACACACACACACACACACACACACACACACACACACACACACACACACACACACACACACACACACACACACACACACACACAGTTGTACTACTTTCAGAAATATAATCAAATTTGTCAAATGGTGCTGTATATAGCACCAATTGTTAAAGGTGCTATATAGCAGCAATCTTTAAAGGTGCTATAGTAGGCCTACCTTTGCCAAAGGGTATAGCACCTTTAATGGTATAGGGTCTAAATAGCACCCTTTGCAGGTTGCTATTTAACACCTTTAATGACAGGGGCTAAATAGCACCCTTTGGTAAAGGGTGCTATATAGCACCTTTAAGAAAAATGGTGCTAAATGGAACCAAAAGTCGCTATATTATAGCACCAGAGGTGCCAAATAGCACTATATTGTTTACACGTTAGTCATGCCAGATACCAGATGACTTAATATGCTTCTAAATCACACTTATACTCAAAACATTCTAAATGGGGCTTAAAAGATTCAGACTCCTGTACTAAAAGCACATTGAGAAACACAATAGGCCTACATAACTTTTTCAAAACTCAAATTTATTCATTTCAAGTCCTCTGTATCGTTACAACAAATAGATCACAATACAATTCATTGCTGTCAGAATCCTTTTTTTTCCACAAAGGATTCAAATAAAAAAATAGCTGATCTACAAGCTCAAAATGAATTGTGATGCATTTTTTGCTTAGTTATTTAATGTGAGAAATGAGGAAGGAGAAATCGCATCCACGGCCTCGGGAAATACAGTGACAAGACAACAGTCCGTCAAACTGCCTAAACTGACCATGGAGAAGTTCACTGGAGATGCGAGTCAATGGCAAAGCTTTTGGAGTCAATTTGAGACAGCAATAGGCAAAAACACGAGTCTCAGTAAGTATGATAAATTCACATATTTAAATTCTTAAGTGGCACAGCGGCTATGTAGTCGCGGGATTGGCTTTATCAGACCAGAATTATGACAATGCCATTAAAATGCTAGGCAGGCAAGTCGCGCGTAATTGTAGAACGCAGGGCATTCACTGTGAAGAGTGCGGGCGCAGACACCACAAAACAGTTTCTTTATGGTCATTTTTTTAATTAATGGGACCATAATTTTCCAAAAAGAATATTATGACATTAGAAATGAGACTTTAAACTAGTGACTGGAAGAAGAAAGTATTCATGACCATGTTTATTAAGGTAATACAGTCTAGGTGAAGTTGGGCCAAAATACATGGGCCTCTATGGAGCTATGGGGCTTTTTGGGTCCAGTCCAGCGCCACAACAGGCCATTATATGAACTACCGATTTCAAATGAGGCTTCACGAAATATCTGGCTGACTGCCCCCCTGGGTCTGAGGCGGTTTGTGTTTGACGAGCGGAGGGAGCGAACATTAAACAACATGAAAAATTCTCATTGACAAATGACAATGAATGGGCAATGAAAGGTCTTTTGTTAAAAAGGTTGAAGCACTACATATTCTGATAGTATAAGTATATTTCCCCCCAGGTGGGCTGCACATTTTCAACCAATTAGGGTTGAGTACCCATATATCAGCTTCTATTTTATATTGTTCCAGTTCCAATTTTGTCTGCTCATTTTTGAGGGCCCTCCTATACAGCTTTTGTCCCCACATGTCTCATATTTGCCATTGACAATGAAACGAGAAATTAGGTCATAATTATGTCCGTCAAATATGACGTCAATTTGTGGCAACACAAACATTAAATGCCATTGACAATGAAGGGAAAATTTATGTCATTATGTAGACGAGCAAATCGGCTAATCAATCACATCAATTCAGTTGTTCATGAGATGATGTACAGTATAATGATAAGCGCGCCCCTCACTTCACACAGGTGTGCTTTTTGTTTATCCATCCTGTATGAGTTCTCTCTCCTGATGGGATAAAATTGGCTTGACTCTAGTCTACAGCAATGATTATCAGATATAGTTATTTAACACTTACTTGAACAAAGGAACATCACTTACCTACTTTTAATTGTTTTTAAAGCACCTTGAGGTTCATTTTTGTGCTGTACACAAATCAACTTGTCTTTGTCTTGTTTATCCCTACGATCGCATGTCTCCCTCTACTCACAGGATCAGTGTTTGATCCTAGCTGTGCTGACTGGAGGGAAGGTCATTTGACAAAGTAAGGACACAGAGAGAGAGAGAGAGGAGAGATACTTCAGAGGCATGAGTGGGAGGATATTGAAAATGCAGGCATGAAAAGACACCGCTGGGAGTCTTTGAATCCACCGACAAGAGTTCAAAACCGTCACACCAGAGATGACTCTTCATTAAGCCTATCTGCAACTATCGATTATTTGAGTAAATGGTGCAATTGGTGCATGTAGCTATAGCCTACTACATGTAGGCTATATAGCGCTTTTATCCAAAGTGCTTTACAATGATTCACTTTACATAGATTCACACACACATTCACACACAGATGGAGGAAACCATAAAGGGACCAACCTGCACATCGGATCGCGAGCAATTAGGGGTTCAGTCTTTCAAAGGACACTTTGACACTAACTTTGGGGGAGCCCGGGAAACACAAAAAAGCACAGCTGATGATATTTCGAATGTGATTAATCCGTTCGCAAATCTTCTATTAACGGCTAGGTGTGCTGTCATTTTTGGGCGACTCCTCTGTGTACCACCAGCTCAGTGGCCTTGTGGTTAGAGTGTCCGCCCTGAGAGGTTGGGGTTCAATCCCTGGCCGGGTCATACCAAAGACTCTAAATATGGGACCTAGTGCCTCCCTACTTGACACTCAGCATCAAGGGTTGGATTAAGGGTAAATCCCTGCGACATACTAGCGTCATGTCCAGGGGGTGTACTTGTACATCAAGCTGACACTACAGACGCTACAGAAACATGAGATAGGCTCCTGCCCTATGGGCCTCATGGCTCGGCAAGGCTACTACCCCTAGCGTCTGGAGCACTGGATAGGCCTGTCTGGTACGGCCCTGTCCTGGTTTTCCTCCTACCTATCAAATAGAAGTTACTTTGTCAATCTAGCCGAGTTTGACTCAGACAAACACGACATCAGTTCTGGTATTCCACAGGGCTCGATTCTTGGCCCTCTGCTTTTCTCCTTGTACATACTGCCATTGGGCGAACTTATTGCCAATCACGGAGTCAATTTTCATTTCTATGCTGATGATACCCAACTATATCTTTCTGTGGCTCCAGATGATCCCTGTGCTTTAGACCCGCTGGTTACCTGTCTGTCTAGCATCAAATGTTGGATGAATGAGAACTTTCTCAAGCTAAATGAGGATAAGACAGAAGTTTTGATAATCGGTTCTAGTGAACAGAAAGAATCAATATTAAGCAGACTTGGCAACCTGACTGTAGAAAGTAACAGTACAGTAAAGAACCTGGGGGTTATTATTGATTCTGAATTGAATTTTAATTCACACATTAATCATGTTACCAAGATTGCCTTTTTTCACCTTAGAAATATTGCACGAATCAGAGCCTATGTGTCCATGGACGATGCAAAAACGCTAATCCACGCCTTTGTTTTTTCTCGGCTTGATTACTGCAATGCACTTTTTTCAGGACTGCCTAAGAAAACTGACAGATTACAACTTGTCCAAAATGCAGCAGCCAGAGTTTGAACTAGAACTAAGATGAGAGAACATATTACTCCAGTTTTGGCATCACTGCACTGGTTGTTTTTAGGATTGATTTTAAAATTATTTTACTTGTCTATAAAGCTCTCAATGGTCTCGCACCTTCCTACCTACATGACTGCCTGCCTAAATATGTCCCAAACCGCCCCCTAAGGTCTTCCACTGCTGGCCTGCTCGCTTTGCCTAAAAAAATGGCAACAAAAAAATACGGGGAAGCAGCTTTTTGCTTCTACGGGCCGTCAGCATGGAACAAGCTCCCACTGTACCTTCGTCAGGCAGCCTCTGTAGACATTTTTAAAGCTCAGCTCAAGACCCACTTCTACAACATTGCTTTTAATTGATCTTTTATTTTTTATTTTTTGTTATTCATGTCCTCACTGTATTGCATTACTGCTTGTTTTTTGTCGTTGCCTTGCTTTTCTTTTATTCTCCATTGTTCTGTAAAGCACTTTGAGCTGCATTCCATGTCATGAAAGGTGCTATACAAATAAAGTTTTATTATTATTATTATTACTTACTATAGTGGTATACAAGTACCAGTGGTTGGGAACCTCAGGGCTACACCATGCACTGAGTCTACTTCTGCTGCCCTACATGTTGTTGCTGTTGGCCAGAAACCTCGTATCTCCATAGATAAATAAAAAAAAGAATGTGACCACACCCACCACCAGTTTCTATTTCAATTGGGCCTTTTGACTCAAAGGCTTTCAGGAAGAAACCAAAAATATGCAGGGAAGACATTATTTTGAATACCGGTATTCTAAACTGGATCGAACTGGGAACATCGCGGTTGCCATGCGGCTATACCGCCCGCACTAGCGGCCACTCTACCCCTGAGCCACTGCTGCCCCACCTTGTAGAAAATAATGTCTTTATTTGCTCAATTGTTCAGATTTTTATTTTATTACATACCCAAAATAGGGATCAGTATAATTGATCATACTTTCTATTCATGAATCTGTGCTTCTGCCAATGATTGAAACAAGGTAGCCTACATGTTCATATTTAAATACAATCTTTATTCAAGGTCAAAGACAGGAATAATCCAGTAAACAGTAACACGATCCTTTACAATTCAAGGACGAAGAGTTCACGTTTACAATAGCAAATTATTCTTTTTTTTTTGGTTCTTGCGTACGGTAGCTACGTAGTTTATCGGCAGCTTTTAGATGTTTAAACTAAATAGCATTTAATTTCAGTGTGAGATAAAAATGGCTATTGATGACTTAATTTATACTTCATTGATGGGACTGCCATGCAGTGTTGATTTCGTCGACTAAAACTATGACGGAAAATGTTCGCCAACTGACTTTTTGCGATACAAACGGAATACAAACTAAGCTATGAAGACTAAAACTATGACTAATTCAGCTGACAATTTTGTCAAATAAAAACTATAGACTAAAATGTTAGGGAGGCTCAGGGACTAGTGGAGAAGAGATCCAGTAGTAGAACTGAATGACAAGTCATTTTATGTTGGTTGCGCTCTTATGCGCTCTGAAAATAGATAGATATGTAGTGGACTAAAACTAGACTAAAACTAAAACCTTTCAGATGACTAAAATATGACTATGGAATTTGGAATTTTATTCAAAAGACTATGACTTAAAACTAAGTAAAACATTTCTGTCAAAATCAACACTGCAGCCATGCCCATGGCACAGGGAAAGGTATAGGACTCCTATACCATGACCTATGTATAGTGGTTCCCAATCTTTTCCGGACCAGAGGGCCCATGTGAATCATGTCTCCAAAGCGTTCGACACACCACACCACCAGTAGAACGAACAACCACAGTGGAGGACAACATCGCTGGGAATGATACACTTCAGATCTGTTTGATGAACAAACAATAGAAACACTGTCGGCCAAATCCAAAATCAGTCCGAATTTACAACACATTACTCAACGTTAAACATGTTTCACGAGCATTATCAATCATCAGTGTGGATAACAGAATTATCATTATTAGTTGTCTTTGTAGTTGTATTCATCATTTGAGATTCTGTAGCCCTGAGGGTGGTGCTATAGAACAGTGGTCCCCAACCTTTTTAGTCCATGACCCAAACTATGAGCCAAACTAGTGAAAATAACAGATCTACAAGCTCACAACGCAATGCGACACGTTGTGAGCTTGTATATCGGCTATTTTCACTACTCACTACTTTAATTTATGGAATTTCTTAAGTTTTTTCTTGAATTTCTTCATGAAATTACTGAAAAAAAGAAAATCAATTTTGTTTTTAATTCATGAAGTTTTGCTTCTTTGGGAATGTTTTTGAAAAATGTTTTGAAAATAATTATAACTAAAAACCAAATGTAGGAAACCAAAAATAAGGGGACCCATAACAATGTGTCTGCGACCCACAAATTAGTCCTGACCCAGTGTTTGGGAACCACAGAGCGGCCATGGGGAAAATCAAATGACTAGGTTCCAACCTAGCCATTTCTGCATGAATGTGCATGAATTAGCATGTTTCATGGCATTCCGGGACATCTTGAGATCTCTCGTGAGTCGTGTGCAAGTGATGCATCTTTTTAAAATATTGCTGCAAGCCTAGGTTAATATTAACGGGACCATTGCAAAGCATCATAATTGAAAACAAAGTTAACCAAGTAAGGAACAACTGTGTACTTGAATCTGTAGTTTCGTTGAGCATCAGAATGCAGCCACTCTTCCACCAAGAATAATTGTTTTCGGGGTATTTGTCACTGTACATTTGCACATTATGTGGAAAGTGTCCTTTGCATTTTACCCATCCTATCTATTAGAAGCAGCGGGGATGTGCCATTAGTATGGCATGGCGCTGTGTGAACCGTCTCCCTTCTGATTACCAGCATTATGCTGCGTTCACACAGGCAGATGCAAAGATACAGCCTACCATTCATTTTCAATAGAAGCCAGCGACGTGAAGACGCTTGTAGCTGCTGCAAAAGCTATAGATAAAAGTTGAGCTGGTTTCAACTTCAGCTACAAAGATGCAAAGCTACAAATATGCGGTGTAGCTTTGCATCTTTTGCATCTGCCAGTGTGAATGCAGCCTTAGTTCCTGCTCAGTTATGGCTGGCAAAATTATCAACGTTAGGGCCTGTTGTAAAAGGCTTTTTGCAGGAATGAATGAATCAGTGAGTGTAATATGTCATTACCTTTTCATGATTGAAAAAGCCAATTGGAACACTTGACTGGCAGACTTATAAGATTTTATACATTTATTTTCTCGTATAGTGCCGTAATTCAATATAATGAGATCTACCAATTTGGCACTGAGCACAGATAGTTTTCCATAAAGGGGGAGGGTTGCTACTGAATTCCCAATACTGATTGCCTTTTACTTTTACTTAAAACATATCCACTGATATAATTTATTACAAACTGTGACTCAATCAAAGGAGAGGATGTCACATGGATTAAACATTTCTTCTATTCAAATTCCTTCTATATAATAAACTCCTGAGCAACAGTTAGGAATGTACCGCATGGGCTCATGCGTAAACAAATGCATCTACGTCTGCCTCCTTTCAAAAGGCATCGTGCAAATGCTTTTTTAATGGACACAAATTTCAAGATAAAGAAGATTCTTCAAGACTTTCTTCTAATGCACTAATCACAATTCAGATATGGACAGTCGGTGCCTTTCATTTTGCAAGACATACGATCACAACTCCACATGGCGGCAAGAACACAAGCTACAATAAATAACATTTTTTAAATACTGCATGTGTCCAATGTTTGGTGTGGACCCTTTGTACTTGCTACAATGATACTTATTTACTTTTTCACGGACACGACTTTCAAGTTTTAACACTTTTTCACTTTTTCCGTGTTGGCTGTGGGGATTACTGTATCCTGACTGCATGAATTAGCAAGTTTAGATTGCAAACAAGCAACAATAATCGGCATCACTTTAGTTTCAATACTGCTAAGCGTGCCATGCTTTGTAGATTTTCCTCAGCTTTGACTGATTACCAACAATATGCTACATTAGTGACAGGTATGAACAATACAAAAAACTTTTACTCGACTCGATACTTGAAAGCAAAACCTTGATCACATCACACTTGACCACGGGGCTATAACTTTATATCACTGGCCTATACTGCTTTGCACACAGTTCTGCCATTCTGAAACAGTTTGGAGTAATATTTGTAACTGCCTAGTGGGCACTTCCAAGCTGGCATGGATGTTCTGTTATGTGGTGGGCAGCGTATTGGGCACAACTGCAGACTTGAGATGACTTGTGTCAGTCTTGACCTGGACTTGTAAACTATAAAGCTTAAAAACAGTTCTCTCTGGGTTGCTTCTTCATTGACGTGGCTAACATTTTTGTGTTGCAAAACAACCATGCGCGTTTCATGACAATTTAATTTCCCTCTCAATTCACTATACAGGCTATTGCACATGTGACTATTCACTGTCAGTCATGCCTAAAGCCCCGTTCAGACCTAAAAAAGCTGGGGGAAAAAAGCAAAGCAAAACTCATTTCAACGCAGCTTTTTTTTTGAGAAAGTGGGCGTGTACAAGGTACCTGTCACTCAAGCTGCCTGGACTGGCTTTGAGACGAGAAAGAACACAGGCAGTTTGAGCAGATGCGCATTTGAAAGTCTAAAATGTAAAATAGCGACTGTAGAGGAGAAATAATTATATATTTAGTTACATCATAACCTATTTATCGATGAATAAATAATATAATCTTGGTAAACTTGTTTGTAAATAACCGAACGGACCGGATCTCAATCCCCCCCCCGACTTCAGTGCTCATGTCTCCCCCCCACTCCGCTCTCCTCTCCCCCAAGCCACGAGCGAAACCCTCCGGGCATTATGTAATGTTAATGTTGATTTAGCAAGAGCATACCGTAGAAATACAATTGTATATATCCAGCACGTCGTAAAAGCAATTAAAACAGCTTATGTTTACGTGCGGTTTCCGGACATTCAGTCCCAAAGATCTGTTTTTCTATCCCTATCTCGGCGCTGTCTGTCTGTCACTGACCCTCCTCGGCTGGCTATATGTGGCAGTATGTGAGGGTCCACCCCCCCGGACCCTCACCGTTTACACTACAGCATCAGCACATTTAAAGTTTGCTTTTAATTAGCAGATGATGTAAAACATTGTGCCAACTAGTAGGCTAGGCATACTTTAATTACTTAATAAATAATCAATATCACCGGAACGGAGTTCAGTGTGTGTGTGTGTGTGTGTGTGTGTGTGTGTGTGTGTGGGGGGGGGGGGGGGGGGGGGTGTGTGCATGAGTGAGAGAGAGATATCGTTTACTTAACATTAACATTAATAGTTAATAGGGCCAGTATATACGGTATATGGCATATATATATACGGGCCATTATATCGCTCTCTCTCTCACACACACACACACACACACACACACACACACACACACACACACACACACGCGTGGTGCACACACGCGGTGCACACTACCGAAAGAGCGCGCTGGGGACTCGGGACTTTAGTTCTTTGTCTATAGACTATATATATCTGCTCATTTAAAAACCGTGTGTGATTAGTCCACGGTCAGCGTCAGCTACGGGGTTCAGTTGTTCACCTCTCCGGTCGGTGGGAACCGGCCGGGAGGGAGTAATTAATGCAGGGGCACTGAGAGAGAACTGGCTCGCAAGTTATCCCCGTGTTTATCGATTCAGAACGCAGCAAACCAATCACATGCAGGAGTGCAGGAGAATGGGAATGCAGGAGTACTTCTCCCCAGAAACCGTGCCAATCCACTGGGATAGAACTGGCTCGCGAACAGAACACGAAACACAACCTGTTTTCACCGCTTCGACAACTTGTTTCTCATATAAACTTTCATTTCTATCGATAAATATGCTATGGTCTTGCCAAATATCCATTCATATTTCATATACAGCCCATATTTAAAAAGTATTTATTTTAGAGAATCGGGCCGGACAGCTCTCGGAGAGACTTTTGGTTTTGTGAAATGAGCTCAACTCCGCCTCCTCAACCCACGCTGTGCTCTGATTGGCTAGACGCAGCTTTTAAAAGCTTCAGCTTTTAAAAGCTGCTTTAAAGTTAAAAAAAAAGCTGTTCATTCCAAGCTTCAAAACGCAAAAGCTGCTCTGCATAGAGATAACATGGGACCACGAAGCTAAAGCAGAAGCTAGCTTCTTTGGTGTGAATGAAGCTAGGCCTGTGGAATTAGTTTCGTAAAAGTGAATGATGTGCTTCAACCTACAGCTGTAATGCTTTGGATCCTGTCTAGAGCCCCACTGATGCCAAATCTTCGTTTCCAATGTCGATCGCGATTTTTGAGTCTGATATTTTGTCAAAAAGACTTTGACAATTTAAGTGATTAAAGTATTTTTTTTTTAATTGAAAATTAAAATGCATCATATTGCTTTGTGAATTTGTGGATCTGCGCTTGTTGGAAAATGTTGTCAAAATCTTCACCTATAATGTACCCAAAATAGTTTGAAAGTACAAAAATGGCTGTATAATTGCCGATAGTGATGTCCCCCCTCCCCTCCCCGCTAGAACACCGACAACACCAAATGTATTGCTTAGCAAAATAAGGTTCACTCCCACTCCTATGCCACTTTTCCTGGCTCGTTTGCCCAGGCTTATTTTTTTTTCTGAAAACAAAACACCTTGAACACCTTGGCTTAGCGAGTTAGGAAACCCTGGCTGTTTCTGAAGGAGAAAGATTTGAGTACCAGAAATCACACAGGCTGGGGCAGGCTACTAACTCACTTATTTCTGCGGTTAAGCCGAAGTCCAGAAAACACGTGAATCCAGCTTCAAGTGAACGCGCCACCGTCACATTAAACTCCACAGTGTCCATTTAGAATAATGTCAAACACCATGTTCATCTTTCTCTACCACTACTAAAGCATAACTGATGTATACGGTACGTACTCTAGGCTCAAACTACTACTTTGATATGTAGGCTACTTCCACAAAATAGGTTTTAAATGTTAAATCTATCATATCAAAGATATTACAACAAACGTTACGATAACCTCTTTACAAAAAATATAGAGTAGTAACATATACCGTAAGGTAAACTATTCTATTCTCAAATATAGTTAAACTAAGACACAAGAGTGTTGCACAGTGACAGGATGCTCTCACAATGTGAAAACTGTATTTTTTTTCCCAAGCCGACACAGTTGTACAATGAAGTATAAATCTTTTTTGATTCCCTTGTTTTCCTTCTTTTTCCAGTTTGGCATAATTACCGCGCACATACAATCAAATCGGGAAAAAAGACTGCAAGTATTGTAAACAGTACAACAAGTACAAAAGCACATGTTTGCAAAGACGGGGCACTGGGGGGGAAAGGGGTTCCGATAAAACACACCGATACAGCAGGCGGTGGTGCAGAGACGGGGCACTGGGGGGGAAAGGGGTTCCGATAAAACACACCGATACAGCAGGCGGTGGTGCAGAGACGGGGCACTGGGGGGGAAAGGGGGTCCGATAAAACACACCCATACAGCAGGCGGTGGTGCAGAGCAGAGACGGTCATTACTACTCCTCTTCCATGGACTTCTCGATCTCTTTCAGCCGGCGGACGAACTCCTGAGCCTCCCGGTCTCCGACGCGCGCGTCCAGCAGCCTCATCGCTGGCTTCTCTGAAGAGAGAGCGAGAGAGAGAACAGACATCATGACTGGTTATGTAACATATTGGATTAAATACTGTAGATAATAATTGGATTGAATTAAACCGCCCGACTTAGGCCAATTTACCTTACTTACTCCTGACACATTGGATCCCTGGGACAGGCATACTCGTCATATAAATGAATTACGCGGGGTACTCATGACGAGCAGGCTCGTCTTAAGGCGTTTGATATCGCTATAAGATTGCCTCGCTGTGTTTCATTTCTGGAACCTCTCCGGTTGCTAGGGCTCCGCCCGCGCCGTTTTTGTTTCTCCATAGCCACTAGCTTCTGTTTTAGCCGCGGCCTTTGCATGCGAAACTACGTCGCTGTCCGTGGTTTTGAACTATCAGAGGTAATTTCTCCACCACAAGCCAGCATGGCGATGACCACTGGTCTTACCGCTAGGTTTGCTGCGAGTCAGGTGTAGTATGGACAGTTGGACCGTCTCTTACCGCTAGGTTTGCTGCGAGTCAGGTGCAGAATGGCTGGTTGGACCGTCTTCCCGGCCGCTGAGGCGTTGGGTCTTCCCGGCCAGCAGAAGTCGCTGAGCGGCGCCACGGCTTCACCGGCAAAGTCGTTGGTGGACAACCAGTCGTAGTCCATCACAGTGAAGGTCAGACAGGCAAACCTGTGTCTGTACTGCTCCATCACAGTGAAGGTCAGACAGGCAAACCTGTGTCTGTACTGCTCTGGACTGACATGGCTGCAAATGAACAACAACAACACCAATGAGAATTATACCAGCAGACACTTTTTTTTTTTTACTTTGAAGTGGAATGAATGTATTTATTGTTGATTTTCCAAGTCAGTAAAAACATTAAGCAATAAAATATTGATGGCCAGCAAAGTTCGGAAATTTAGTCGTGACTGTACAAAATGTGTACCGATTTGCGTGATGTATGGACAAAATAATATTGAGTAATATTTAAAAACAATGTGAAAACGGTGCCATTTCTTCCCCAGCATTTCACAACGGGTTCATGATTTGAGGCATTTTGCTCAAAGCGAACCACTCCTGCAAACTTTAGATGCCAATCTTAGCTAATCAGGGTGGAATACAAATAATTCTGAAAGATCCGTCTTGACCACATGACTATACAGACGTGTACCGATTTGCATGTTGGACGACATTTGTAGGAATAATATCTAAAAGAAAAAAAAAAAAAAGAAAAGAAATGGGGATTCCGGTGGCGCTATAAAAAGCAGATGTGAAAAATGCAGGGCAGAGCTTTTTCCTTGGCCTCTGGGGAGTGTGCGTGCACAGTTCCACGTCAATCGTGCCAACGGCGCCAGAGATTAGCTGTGTACAGACAGGCAGACGGGTGTCCAGGGGGCTTGGCGGAGACAATAAGCATGATTACTCACAAGTAAAAGAGTTCGTCAAACACTGGGTGGAGCGTCTTGGGTTTGACTTGGGTACGCTGACTCTTGGCCAAGGGAAACAGGTGGTGAGGACACAGTTCCACGATGACGAAGGGGTCACTCAAACCTAGAGAGGACCAGATACGGGACGGTGTCATATTACAACTAAGCACTGTTTGCTGATCCATTTGTGGAAAAACGTATCTTGCATTTCATTTCGGCGAACACACAGTTTACCTTTAGTGTAGCAAGTACTCAACTGTTCTACTTCAGTAATAGTAGAAATGTAGAAATAATAATGAATTGCATTTTTATAGCGCTTTTCCAAGTGCTCAAAGCGCTCATTCATACATCGGGAGGTGAAGCGGCGAACAGTTGACGCCAGTGTCCTCATTTCCCACATTCACACACCAATGGTGTCAAGCTCACATACTGACCAACTCATTGAAGGCAATGTAGGGTTCAGTGTCTTGCCCAAGGACACTTGGACATGTGGACAGGAGGAGCCAGGATTCGAACCGCCGACCCAGGGATCATTGGACGACCTGCTCTACCTCCTGAGCCACAGCAACCCTACAAATACTACACTAAGTAGTCTCGGAGTGTACAAAAGTGCTGGCATCAAAATGTGTCAAATGTTTTTTTTTTGTCAGTTGTGGATCGGCTATTTTCAAAATAGCCTAAGAATAAGTTGGTTGTATGTTTTGTAAATGACTAGCAAGTAAAGCTGTCAAATAAAAGATGTAGCCTACATAACTTTTTGAACATTTTTGAAAAAATCTTGTGAATCTTGTTAGAAGGCATTTGTAGAATCAGCCTCAGGTCTTAATCAGGGTTAAGTATATTACTTGAGTAAATGTACTCAGTTACTTCCCCACAGCGTACCGTTGGCATCGAGGGCAATGATATCGGCCGCATGCAGAATCTCCACGGTCAGTCTCTGCTCCGGGGCGTCGTAGTAGCACTTCACACTGATCCGCCCAAAACGAGTGTGTTTCAGTGTTTTCTGGAACAAGGAAGTTTGTCACCAAGAATGACTCGGAATTACTACGGGGGGGGGGGGGGGGGGGGGGGGGTTAACCACTTGAACCCTATCATCTCTATTCTGAGGGGAACATTATTATTGAGGGTTTAAGAGGTTAACTTTCTGAAATTACATATTAACATGAATGCAACACAACGCTACACAACATTGACAGTCTACGAAGCCATCTATGAATATGTTTAAACTGCAACTCAATTTACATTTCTCCAATATATAGAGAGAGAGGATGGGGGGGGGGGGTCCCTGCTTCATCTCTCTCTCACCTAAGGGGTCTTTGAAGACCCCCTGCTTCATCATCATCAGCAGAAGAGATAAGTGCAGTAGCAGAGCACTGACAATTCATATTGTAATGAAACATTATAGGCCCTCCTTCCAGCCAGAAGCCACGGTCATAATGTGAGTATTAGCGTATTTGGCTGATCAAATTAAATTGTCAACGCAGATCAGCTTCCCACAATTCGATTCCGGCGTGTGAACCACACTTATTAACTACTTAAACCGCTGGCGTCCTTATTCTTATTCTATATGATGTCTCATCATATCAAGAGTGAGGACTGCTGAGTGCTGACGGCATTCGTAGAATCGGCCTGGCATGTTTATGCAATTATGCCAGACATCAGGGTTTCTGTTCATTTCAGTTAAAGGTGTAAAGCGCAATTATATAATTGTGCAAAGTTATGTTAATGTGAATTCTTTCTCTGTTTCAAAGCACAGGTTAGATTGGAAAAGTCTATAGTCCCTGGATTGATTGATTTGTGAACGAAATTCAAACATCAACATTGTTTCAATTATTCAGGTAAGTTTGATATTCATTATAATTACTTTGGAGGGGAGGGGGTAACATTATAATGACTTTGGAGGGGAGGGGGTAACATTATAATGACTTTGAAGGGGAGGGGAGGGAGGAAACCCAGTAATTATCAGCAGTTCTCAACCTGTCTCAACCGTTGTTATGAATTATAATGTTACACTGATACCTGAACTGCCATCCTGTTTTATTGTTCTATGTGTACTATGTGCCTTTTTACTGTGTTTTTGTGTTTCATGTTACCTGCCTGTGTTATGCCTTGCTGTAAACCAAATCGCCCCATGGGGACAAACAAATAAATGAACCTTAACCTGAACCTGAACCTGAACACTGACTACCAGCTCAGTGGCCTTGTGGTTAGAGTGTCCGCCCTGAAACTGGGAGGTCAGGGTTCAATCCCAGGCCGGGTCATACCAAAGACTGTAAAAATGGGACCCAATGCCTCCCTGCTTGGCACTCAGCATCGAAGGGTTGGATTGGGGAGTCAAATCTACTAACCGAATGATTCCCGAGCGCGGCAAGGCTGCAGCTCACCGCTCCTTGACTGCGGCTCACCGCTCCAAGAGATGGGTCAAATGCGGAGAACAAATTTCACTGCGGTAACGTGTGTGACAAATCGTACGACTTTGACCACACAGCGGTCGGATGGATGGGTGGACCCAGTCGGATGGGTGGGCCAGGCTGTATGGAGCATTGTGAGAGGCAACAGTCTGGCCACGTGAGACTACTTTCCCTCAAACCGGAAGAATAATACTGTCCCAATGAAAGCCTTGATGCGGCGTAGTGCGAGTCGCGCTTTTATTGGGAAGGTATCATTCTTCCGGTTTGAGGGAAAGAAGTTCCAAATTTCATATCATATCATCCGCTCCCGACCGGATCATAAACCCAAAAAGGAATGCTGCCTGCAGGCTAAGAGATCAGAGAGGAGGATTTTCTGCCTAATTGGATGCAACTCACCTGCAGCGAGATCTTCTCCAGAAAGTACTGCTCGATTAGCTCAGAAGAGGAACACTTATTCAGCCTGAGCTCCTCATCAAGGACCTAGAACAGAAGGAGTGGAGCGCGTGCGTGCGTGGGTGGGTGTGTGTATGCGTGTGTGTGTGTGTGAGAGAGACTTTGAACGTTACTCTGACTCTGTAAATTATGTTTTTGAAAAATTCCAATCAAGACTACATTATGCATGATACATACAACATATACACACAGCTAGCTAATAGAATGCCGGTAGCATTCATACCTTGAAATCTCCACTCTTCATGTCCTCAAGGGCAAGACCATCTCCTTCAGCATGGAAGAACTGCAGCAGGGTCTAAGATTACGAACAAAACAAGTACAAGCTGTAAACAAGACCACAAATAAAAGCGCGCCTGATCTGTGATTTTAGTAAAAGTACCCAATACAAGTCAAAGTCCAGAATTCAAAATGTACTTGAGTAAAAGTACAAAAGTATTGCTATCAAAATGTGTTTAAAGTAACAAAAGTAGAAAGTACCCATTATGCAGAATGTCCCATATTTCCCAAGTTTCCAGATGTAGAAAATCTATAAAAATCGTTTGAAAATAGCAGATCTACAAGTGAATCGGACGAAATGTATACAGGACTGATGTGGATACTGAATGCATGTTTTGTAATAATAATGAAAATCTGCAAAGTAACAAATTTACAAACATTTTCTGAGATGTAGTGGAGTCGAAGTGAAATTGGACATGATATATATTCCAGAGGTTTATGGAGTGCCTTCACTTGGTGGTGGTGTTCTTAAAGGAGAATTCCATACTAGAAGGCTTTCTTACCTTTATTTGTAGTTGTTACGTCCCCACCAAAGAGGTCCAGGTGTTATTTTGTGCAAAAGTGCATTATTGGCTATTTCCCCTACCATAAGCCCTCAATGAATTGCATTGAATTGAATGGGGCTATGGGGTGTTGTGCTAATTCGCTTATTTCCATCGCTCACAAATCATTTTATTTTGTATATATCCTCTCTTCATAATGTAAATAGTATCCCAAGCGGCACACTTTACTACTTATTTCGATGGAAATAAGCAAATTAGCACAAAAACCCAATTGAGGGCTTCCAATAATGCACTTTTGCACACAATGACACCTGGACCTCTTTGGTGGGGACGTAACAACTACAAATAAAGGTAAGAAAGCCTTCTAGCATGGAATTCTCCTTTAAAGTATCATTTTGATAGCTGAGCTGAGCACCCGCGGCCAACGAGGCGACCAGAGCTAGCGCCCCTGCTTCATTGGGGAACTGTTATTCTTTGAGACTTTAAAATGTGAATGTACTGTACATGTGCAGGTCTATGAATATTTTATGCAAGTACCATTTTCAATGTACACGTGTACGTGTAGAGTGCATTGTAACGAGTGATATCCATAGCTCCGTTCATATACTGTATCACACGAACCCTAGCATAGGAGTGAGGATGGAGGAGCTAAGTAAAAAAGCCGGAGGCACAGTCTTAGTATTGCTATACACGGAACTCTGCCATGCCTCTTCTTTCTTGCCAGCTAGTTCTATTGGCCTCAAAATGCTCCCACATTGTCATCCAAGAGGGAACTCCCCTCAGTACACAGACAGTGGCACTGCCTCGTGACTTCATTAATATTTGATCTAGCTGTGGCAGCTGCTCACCAGTGAGCCTGTGGGGTTGGATCGGTCAAAGTCTTAATTTCAAGGACGCCCGGTTTGATGTAGATTAAAATCCCCCCCCCCCCCGTAACAGAACTGTGTGCAAATGGTACCAAATGGGCCCAGAAGGGTCCATTTGTTTCCATTTTGCAGACTCACATGTCACAGACATGTAAGGGTACATTTCCATTTTTGCAGACTCTCAGGTACAGATCTATAAGGGTCCATTTGGTTCCTATCTATCGTTAATCTAGCTGCGGACCGGCTGGCACCCCCTCAAGGACCACTATGTTAGGTGATGGGAGATGGTAACAGTGACCAAGTTATTTTGACCAAAGACGTTTACATAATGGTGTCATATATGCATGCAGACATATCTCGGGCCGTTGTTCTAATGCAGAGCTTCTGCATGCTAAATGCCTAAATTGGCACAGCTGAACAAAGCCAGTGTGTGACATGATGACTGTATAAGCTGTTTAGGCGCTGCACTGACCTCCACCGTGTACTGGAAGCGGTTGTAGAACTCCACCTGGATGCCTCTGTTCTCAGCCACGGTGTCCAGGATCATCGTCAACAGCAGCTCCCACATGCTCTGTTGAACCCTGCCAGGCACACAGCACCACCCATACAGTATACACATGTTATTGTATGTTCTGAGTGGAGAACCCTGCCAGGCACAGAGCACCGCCCATACAGTATACACATGTTATTGTATGTTCTGAGTGGAGAACCCTGCCAGGCACAGAGCACCGCCCATACAGTATACACATGTTATTGTATGTTCTGAGTGGAGAACCCTGCCAGGCACAGAGCACCGCCCATACAGTATACACATGTTATTGTATGTTCTGAGTGGAGAACCCTGCCAGGCACAGAGCACCGCCCATACACTCATGTTATGCTCTGGAGTCTGGACAGGCACAGAGCATGATTTGAGCATGATTTGCAGTAATCTTGGTCTCTAAACTGCCTGGCCAGCCGGGGCGCCTGATGGAGGGGAAAGGAGCTGGTTGGAAGCTGATTGGTTCCTTCCACGCGCTACGTCCAACCGAGGAAACTCCCCCCCCCTGTCAGGTGAAACGAAGCGGCTTGGACTCCTCATGCAGTGAAGGAAGCATGAGGTCAGTCCGTTGCTCTCCCCAGGTTGTCAGAGGGAGTGTAGTGCCCAGGATTACATTAGACAATTGACACTGGGTGAAAAAGAATGTGTTACAAAAATCATGGGATAAAAGTTTTCATCATAAAGATTTTATAGTGAAAATAGCAGATCTATAAGCTCACAGTACATCACATTGTGACAGCGTTGTGAGGTTGTTAGATCAGCTAGTTTCACTTTCTTTTGTGACAAAGTATAAAACCAGACACAGCATTTAAAAAGATTAAAAAAAAAAAAATTGCAGCCCTGCACACATGCATACACACTCCCACCTATATAGCCTAATTAATGTTTTTGCAGCAGATATGCTAATGTGGCTAATGGTCCGAAACGTTGCTTCATTAAAAGGATCCCTGGCTAATAAGACAAATATGCCTTAAAACATTATACTGTCCAGCCCTATGGAATTATGGAATAAAAAATATAAAACATTGATTGCTTTGATGCTCATATTAACTTTAGAAAGTATTAAGTGCATGCATTCCATAATTCCATAGGGCTAGACCACACATGGGCATAGGACATCATCAACTTGCGACAGGAGCAGTCCCTATTGAGTGAAAGATTCGCAATTTATGAAAGAAATAGAAGTAATTTTAGTTATAGAGGGAAAGTATGTTTTAAGGCATATTTGTCTCATTAGCCAGGGATCCTTTTAAATAATAAAATACTCATGTACCGAGCAAATACAGTGTGTGGGTGTATTCTATTGCTTTCAGTGCATGAAGTGTCAAATGGGTATTATTATTATTGCTTGACTGACTTTCATATCTGTAGTAAAGATATGGACAGTAATAATTACCTTGCCAGGTTCTCCTTCACAAGGGCCTCTTTAAGGATGACCAGAGTTTCGTTTAAGTACTTCATAAGAGGCGACACGGCCTGGAATATTGTCATGTTGTTAGTCCATATTGCATTTGGTACAAAAGACAAGTCTTGAGTATTATGAATTCAGACTGCATGAAGCTGCTAGGCCTTACGTCATCGTTGTTAATGGAGTCTGGGGACAGGCTGATGTGTTGTAGACACCTCCGGAGCTCAGGGTGCATCTGCATGCACGCACGCACGCACACGCACACAAACACACACACACACACACACACACACACACACACACACACACACACACACACACACACACACACACACACACACACACACACACACACACACACACACACACACACAATGGAGAACATGATTATACTCACTTATACTGTACTGTAAATAAGCTAAGAGAGACCCTACGGCTGTGCCGTTTGTGAAACAAGCTTCTAAATATCTCATTTTGTACTTTTTGTGGTAAAAGCGCTCAAACTTTCTTCTTTCCTGCCTTGATCCCCTCTCTCAGGATGATAAGAGCCCTATACGATTTGCATTATAATCCTATCAGGGTTTATTTCTGAAACGGCTCTCCCTAGCTTAACGGACAGTTTCTTCAGGAGACAGTATACGCCCCATGCCTATAGCCTCGCGGAGCCATACTAATATCAATGCGTGGACATTAGTCTGGTCCCGCTCAGTGATAGGGTTGTTTCCAAGGGGCGGTTACAAAGAGATGGTCCTACACTGCTGCGGGTTTGCAAAGTCCTACCCACAATGGAGCGACACCAGAAAAAATCAGCTTAGGGCAATTTGCATTGCAAATGCAGATTAAGGCTGGCTATGTGAGGCCTGCAGCAGCAGTGCAGGTGAGTGTGGTGGCTCACCTCATCGGTGAGCAGTGCGGTGAGTGTGGTGGAAGCACCTCATCGGTAAGCAGTGTGGTGACTGTGGTGGCTCACCTATCGGTGAGCAGTGTGGTGGCTCACCTTATCGGTGAGCAGTGTTGTGGCTCACCTTATCGGTGAGCAGTGTGGAGGCTCACCTTATCGGTGAGCAGTGTGGTGGCTCACCTTATCGGTGAGCAGTGTGGAGGCTCACCTTATCGGTGAGCAGTGTGGAGGCTCACCTTATAGGTGAGCAGTGTGGTGGCTCACCTTATCGGTGAGCAGTGTGGAGGCTCACCTTATAGGTGAGCAGTGTGGTGGCTCACCTTATCGGTGAGCAGTGTGGTGGCTCACCTTATCGGTGAGCAGTGTGGAGGCTCACCTTATCGGTGAGCAGTGTGGAGGCTCACCTTATCAGTGAGCAGTGTGGAGGCTCACCTTATCGGTGAGCAGTGTGGAGGCTCACCTTATAGGTGAGCAGTGTGGTGGCTCACCTTATCGGTGAGCAGTGTGGAGGCTCACCTTATCAGTGAGCAGTGTGGAGGCTCACCTTATCGGTGAGCAGTGTGGAGGCTCACCTTATAGGTGAGCAGTGTGGTGGCTCACCTTATCGGTGAGCAGTGTGGAGGCTCACCTTATCGGTGAGCAGTGTGGAGGCTCACCTTATAGGTGAGCAGTGTGGAGGCTCACCTTATAGGTGAGCAGTGTGGAGGCTCACCTTATCAGTGAGCAGTGTGGTGGCTCACCTTATCGGTGAGCAGTGTGGTGGCTCACCTTATCGGTGAGCAGTGTGGAGGCTCACCTTATCAGTGAGCAGTGTGGTGGCTCACCTTATCGGTGAGCAGTGTGGTGGCTCACCTTATCGGTGAGCAGTGTGGAGGCTCACCTTATAGGTGAGCAGTGTGGAGGATCACCTTATCGGTGAGCAGTGTGGAGACTCACCTTATCGGTGAGCATGGCGATGAGGCGCGTGGCCTCTCGCTGCAGGTCCAGGTCCACGTTGTGCAGCTGGCCGTGCAGAGCCTTGTTGACCTGCTCCTTCCCCTCCGCCCCGCACGACTCCTCCATGGCCCGCTCCACCAGCGGCCAGTCCAGGTCCCGCGGCAGCTTGCCCAAGAACACGCGCACGTGCTCAATGTTGTTGAGCGCCACGCACAGCTATGGCGGTGTGGGAGGAGGAGGGGGGGGGGGGGGGGGGGGGCAGGCAGGAAGGAAGAGCACAGGAGAGAGAAAAGGAGAGAAACAGCGGCAGGACGAGGCAGACAAACGAGGGTGAAGAGAAACGAAGAAGGGGAAAGAGGCAGCAGGGCTACAGGAAGCCAAGTGGGGAGTTTGGGGGGGCGTGTGTACTGTATGTAAATATAACGGACACAGAAAAGAGGCAGATCTAAAACTATGGCTCAAACATTGTGTTATATACTGTACTGCACGTATAAAATAATGCTTCATGGTTAATTGACTTGTTGTTCAATCAATAAGAACCTGGGGGTTATTATTGATTCTGAATTGAATTTTAATTCACACATTAATCATGTTACCAAGATTGCCTTTTTTCACCTTAGAAATATTGCACGAATCAGAGCCTATGTGTCCTTGGACGATGCAAAAACGCTAATCCACGCCTTTGTTTTTTCTCGGCTTGATTACTGCAATGCACTTTTTCAGGACTGCCTAAGAAAACAACTGACAGATTACAACTTGTCAAAAATGCAGCAGCCAGAGTTTTAACTAGAACTAAGATGAGAGAACATATTACTCCAGTTTTGGCATCACTGCACTGGCTTCCGGTTGTTTTTAGGATTGATTTTAAAATTATTTTACTTGTCTATAAAGCTCTCAATGGTCTCGCACCTTCCTACCTACATGACTGCCTGCCTAAATATGTCCCAAACCGCCCCCTAAGGTCTTCCACTGCTGGCCTGCTCGCTTTGCCTAAAAAATGGCAACTAAAAAATACGGGGAAGCAGCTTTTTGCTTCTACGGGCCGTCGGCATGGAACAAGCTCCCACTGTACCTTCGTCAGGCAGCCTCTGTAGACATTTTTAAAGCTCAGCTCAAGACCCACTTCTACAACATTGCTTTTAATTGATCTTTTATTTTTTTATTTTTTGTTATTCATGTCCTCACTGTATTGCATTGTTTTTTTTGTTTTTTTTTTTAATGTCGTTGCCTTGCTTTTCTTTTATTCTCCAATGTTCTGTAAAGCACTTTGAGCTGCATTTCATGTCATGAAAGGTGCTATACAAATAAAGTTTTATTATTATTATTATTATTATTATTATTATTATTATAATAGATTAAAAAAACTGGATATTTACTCCATAGCAATGTACACCACTGTTTGGTGTACATTGCTCTCGACCCACTGTTTGGGAAAAACATACTTTTCTATTTTTCGTCAAATACAACAATACAAGACTCAATCAAATGACAGGAAAGTAAGCTTAACAATACATACAAAAGACACATATTGGTGGGATCGATGACCATCAGAAAGCAGGGACAGTTATGAGCTTGTGTATTCTGTCCATTATGACAGATTTGTTCCAATTTAACAATCAAGAGCATCTTGTTGAGCCATCTCTTGAAACATGGTGAGGTTAGAGACCTCCCACTTCATCATCAGTATAATTTTTTTGGCAGCAACCTGCATACCTGCCGGAAGGGCCCCTCGTCTTATCAGAACAACCAGAAATAGCTCAACAGCCACCTGGCTGAATATCCCTTCCCTGGACTCTGGAGAAATATATTTCCCCAGAAATTGGTTATTACTGGACACTGTCAGTATTGATGTGACAGAGAGCCCTCTGCAATACATCTATCACTACCCACGTCACCTTCCCACCAGCCCAGTGAGTGCACCTTCCCGCCTTCTCACGAGCCCACCTTCCCACCAGCCCACCTTCCCACCAGCCCACCTTCCCACCAGCCCACCTTCCCACCTTCCCACCAGCCCACCTTCCCACCTTCCCACCAGCCCACCTTCCCACCTTCCCACCAGCCCACCTTCCCGCCTTCTCACCAGCCCACCTTCCCACCATCCCAGTGAGCCCACCTTCTCACCAGCCCACCTTCCCACCATCCCAGTGAGCCCACCTTCTCACCAGCCCACCTTCCCACCTTCTCACCAGCCCACCTTCCCACCTTCCCACCAGCCCACCTTCCCACCTTCCCACCTTCCCACCAGCCCACCTTCCCACCTTCTCACCAGCCCACCTTCCCACCTTCTCACCAGCCCACCTTCCCACCTTCTCACCAGCCCACCTTCCCACCTGCCCACCTTCCCACCTTCCACCTTCCACCTTCTCACCAGCCCACCTTCCCACCTTCTCACCAGCCCACCTTCCCACCTTCCACCTTCTCACCAGCCCACCTTCCCACCTTCCACCTTCTCACCAGCCCACCTTCCCACCTTCCCACCAGCCCACCTTCCCACCAGCCCACCTTCCCACCTTCCCACCAGCCCACCTTCCCACCAGCCCACCTTCCCACCTTCTCACCAGCCCACCTTCCCACCAGCCCACCTTCCCACCTTCTCACCAGCCCACCTTCCCACCTTCCCACCTTCTCACCAGCCCACCTTCCCACCATCCCAGTGAGCCCACCTTCCCGCTCCCCACAGGCATTCATTTACCTGCACCGTTTGGCTCTTGTGGTCTCGGCCCAGCTGGTTCCTCTCAATCTTGCGTGTTATCATCTCCGAGTAGCTCACGGCCTCGCTGCAAAAGTTCTGCACCAAAACAACACAATCAATGCCGGCGTCTGTGTGAACGTTTTTATTTCATTCCTGCTCTAATGTTTGTGAGCCGGGCTTATCGCCCTGCATGGGGAGCTTTTCATTCAACTTGTGTATGTGTGTGTCTGTATAGTCAAGTGTGTACACAACACACTAACACCTCAGTGGCCGCTCTCCCACTGAGGTGTTAGTGTTGCCGGGGAGAGAACACTGGCTGACATTTGCGAGTTTGTAGATCCGGATTGTAGATGTTTTGGCTTTCTGGTTAGGGTAAACATGTCAAAAACAAAACAAAGGCCTTCCAAAAAATGTGTCTGTGTGTGTGTGCCTGCCTGCGTGCGTGCGAGCATGCGTGAGTTTGCATAACTTTTGTAAAAGTGTATTGGCAGGGGGGGGGGGGGGGGGGGGGTACTCACGTCCGTCAAGCGCGTGACAAAGATGAAGGCCCCAGCGGAGTCGGGCCAGGCCAGCTGGGACCAGATCTGACGCACCTGGCTGAAGCACACTGTCACTTCCACCGCTGACGAGCTGTGTTTGGCCTGCTGCACAGGCTCCAGCTGTTAGGCACACACACACACACACACACACACACACACACACACACACACACACACACACACACACACACACACACACACACACACACACACACACACACACACACACACACAACGGCATACTGTAATACTGTACACTGTGACTACAACACAACACACAGTATACATACTGTGGTACAGGCTACTGCATACTGTAATACTGTACACTGTGACTACAACACAACACACAGTATACATACTGTGGTACAGGCTATGGCATACAGGGACACACTGTACTTGGAAAAGTTGGACAACGCTATGAGGAGAAATTCTGTTTAATTAATGGCACTGATCCGCACAAATGACCGGGCAAGGAGTGGAGCCTTAGCCCATGATCTGCTGCTTCTGATCTGAGCTTGTGTTCAGTGCGTTCCGCTTTGCCTAGTTTAAGTTACGTTATGTGCTGTGCATGTCAAGTTTGTCTTTGAATATGCCTTGCAATGTTGTAGGCCGCCATATCTATCCACTTCATCTTTTGATGTTTATAGAGTTTGAAGAGAAATTGGTATTTTGCCCAGCCTGCCGCTGTCCACCGTGGTGGTGCTGAACCATTTACCAATCCATGCATGTAGGCTAGATGAAGGCAGGGGGATATTTTAATGTTCAGTGCAGGGAGGTCATAGCAGTGAAGGTGTGTGTGTGTGTGTGTGTGTGTGTGGTTCCTGATTCTCTCATGCATGAAGGTGTGTGTGTGTGTGTGTGTGTGTGTGTGTGTGTGTGTGTGTGGTTTCTGGGTCTCTGATGCACACAGAAAAGGTTAATGGTCTAATTCGTCCCCGCTGAGCACAACTGACCCTCTATTATTAGCCTTCCTGGAGCTGAACCTGCGCGCTAGCCGTCATCATGCTCACCACATAACATCTTTCATTTAGCCTGCGCTGCAACGGGAATACATGATAAAGGAAGGAGTGTGTGTGTGTGTGTGTGTGTGTGTGTGTGTGTGTGTGTGTTTGAGAGAGACAGAGAGAGAGAGAGACACTTGCAAGTAAATAAATACGACTGCGAAATGCCTCCAATTATTCTCCATTCTCTCTCTCTGTCTCATTCTCTGTCTGGAAAGCAATTGAATGGACTCATTAGTGTGGTGTATAGGCAGCGGAAAGCCGGCAGTTACATTTGGAATCATAGCCTTTGATTGACCGGTGATGAATCATAACGGACGCCAGGAATTAACACATTTTAGGCGGGAACCCCTTTTGGTGTTAGCATTATGTTATGCTTTAGCTATTGAAAAATAGCAGATCTACAAGCTCATAGCGCGCCACGAGCTTGTATGTCTGCTATTTTTGAAAAATCGAAGAACGACTGACATAGAAACATAGCTTTTTCAGAAAACTGTCAGGATCAGCCTTTGCACATTTACGGAGACATTGACAATGACAGCCATGTGTTTAGAATGACGTGTGTGTTGGAGATCTGGAGAGAACAGGACACGCCGTATATAAACAGCATAGCTCAGTATAGGGCTCTGCAGCCCGTCATGTTGGGAAGGGCTAATAATAAACCATCCGTCTTTATTTATACACAAATCAGGACCAATCCCTTCTGTACAAAACACAATGTTATAGAATCATCACATAGGATATATACTGCTTGGTTCTGAACCTCCTGGGGGTGCTCGAGTACTCGTGTTTTACCACAGTAAAAGCATCAATATTGCATCTCTTGCATATATATGTTGCAAGTAAAAGTCTGCAATTCAAAATGTACGTGAGTAAAAGTACTGAATATTTGACATACTCAAGTAAAGTGCAAATACCTCAACAACGCATGGAGACAGCTAAGGTCCAGTTTACTATGTCTAGAGGGTTTAAGTGGTTAAGAAACTGCATAGTATAAGCTGTCTGGTCGTGGTGTTCCATTGAAGTGTGTCCCTTATTAGATCAATGAGGGAAACGTGTTTTAGTTTGCAAATAAGGGACAATTCCCACCATTGCATACTGTACAATATGGTTGGTTGGCCCTCCCTTGTTGCATACTGTACAATATGGTTGGTTGGCCCTCCGTTGCGACTAGGAGGTTATTAGCATTGATTCTTATTTATCTATAAAAACTATTTCTTATCATATACATGCTATTTGATGCTTAAGATCCTGCATACCTCCACTAAGTGGAACATCTGCTTTTAAGTACTGTGCTTTGCACACTTGTAAGGCGGAACACCTTATGGCTCGTACACACTGCACAATATTTGCTCCGATTATGCTGCCTGTCGGGACCATTTTTTCGCCGACAAAACTCCCGATCTGACGCAAGATCGGGCTTTGATCGCTGAGGTTTTGTTTGCTGTGTGTGAAAGGCTCTGCGAGAAGATATAGCGCCGAGAAAAGTGCTCGCCGACGTCTGCCCGGCCGTTTCTGAGCAGGTTGGATATTTGGCTCTGTCGCCGACTGGACATCGTACAGTATGAAATGGATGTGTGCTCTGTGTGTGTGTGTGTGTGTGTGTGTGTGTGTGTGTGTGTGTGTGTGTGTGTGTGCGAGTGCACGCACGCGCGTGCGGAGAGAGACAGAGAGTTATTTCATGAAAATCAAGATTTAATGTTCTGTCTCGCTGCAGCCCACGTAGGCTACACGCTGTCACAAACATTTGGCCGTGTAGCCTGGCTATTCCTGTGTGTGTGGCATGCACAAAGACAGAGAGAGAGAGAGAGAGAGAGAGAGGCGTCTTTGTCGGTCTCATGCTTGTATCAGGGTATAGGGTTAGTGCGTGAGATGTCAAAATGAATTGGAATAAAAACAAATGATGTAGCCTATATCGGGTATGGATCGCATCTTGGTGAACTCTTGCAGTGTGTGATGCCTAGTCGGCGACCAATCATTTAGTGTGAAAGCCACAACGATATAATGACAGTCGATTAAAAAAAAGACTCCTGTAGTGTGAAATACATAACGATCTGATGACTCACCGACAACTTTAAAACTCCTACAGTGTGTAGGGGCCGTTACAGAGGGCCTGTACACTCAAGAGAAAGTCCCCGCTACCACCCTTAGATCTCCATATACTGTATGGAGCTGACCTGTTCTGACATTCCATAATGTTGATCTGACCTCATCAAACCCTGTACACTGAAGACATGCTCCTTATATGGCCTGTACAGAATTCATTCCATGTTGATCCGACCCCCCGTGCCAAAGCGCCAGCGCTGTCCCAGCAGTCTGCCGTCAAACAAGGCGGATGCGTGCTTCTCGCCCTCAGTCTTACTGGTAAACTATGTGATGAAATGTAATTTTATTCATCTATTTTCTTTCCCCTTAATTTTTACATTATTGTTGTTTAGTTTTTTTGTAATCTCGGCACCACTGAAAAAGAGGGTCCCAGCCCTCAGTGTGTTCATAAATAAAGGTTGAAATTAAATCAAGTGAAATTTCAAAGGACGGTTGGGAACCCTCCTAGACTGAGGTGGAGTATGAAGAGAGACAGAGGTACGAGCTCCTCTCCTACCTTGTCAATTTCCACAGCTCGGTGAATCCTGTCGCATGACTTCTCATGGACAATTTGCAGCCACTTATGGATGGATGTCTTGAACCAGTTGTGAAAGCCCATCAAGGCCAACAGTTTACCATCCCTGGAAAACACACGTGCGCACACGCACACGCACACACACACACACACACACACACACACACACACACACACACACACACACACACACACACACACACACACACACACACACACACACACACACACACACACACACACAATTAAGGAAACGCAAAAACCAAGACATGACATATAAGCTTTACTGTCTGAAATCACCCGTCTACGCTAAATTGTGTCTCACTAAATGATTCCAAAAATCGATTTCGTTCTTCTGACAGGCTAATGTGAACGGTATAATTGGAGTGGGGGGGAAATAAAAGGTGACTAACTTGAGAGGGAGAAACTCTCGGAAGCCTTTGATTGTTTTCAGGGTCATGAAGAGCTCGAAGATGGTCTCTCCCATGGCGGGCGTGAGCCTGGAGCCCTCCGTCTCCAGCGTCCCACACACCCTCTCCATGGCCACGTTCATGTCGTCGGCTACCTGCGTGGAGGAGGAGCACAAAGAGTCAACCCGTTCAGGCCTGAGGCCGCCGCGTCTGTGTCAGCTTATAGCTTGCAACAACGTTAACCGTTATTTTAAACTTCACCTGTTGAAAGATAGCAGATCTAAAAGCTCATAGCACGGCACCGCGCTACGAGCTTGTAGATCTGCTATTTTTTGGAAAAATCGTGAAAAGGTGTGCAAATCTTTGAATATAATATTCTTTCACAGTGGATGTTTTTAACTCAAATATTTACTTCTGGGGGGTCCCTGGAACAACATATTTTGAGATGGGGGTCGGTGGTCAACTATACATATAATTCTGGGGGTCCATCACATTTGAGAACCACTGATATAGAAACAGGTATTTCCGATTTAGAAGACATTTGTAGAATCTGTTCTCGGGTCATTATGGGAACACACTCACTCATTTAGATGACTTCACCCATTGAGACCTGAGACCGGCCAGATTCTACTAAATATCTTCTAAATCCTAACAGTGGTTCTCAAACTATTTCATGTCAAGGACCCCAAAAGTGATGTGTCATTGGTCGCCGACACCCATCTAAGAATAATGTTGTTAATTCCAGGGACCTCCCAGAAGCAAATATTTGAGTTAAAACATTCGTTATGAAAGAATATTATATTCAAAGATTTGCACACTTTCTTTTCACGATAAAAGAAAAAGCAGATCTAAAAGCTCATAGCGCGGCACTTGGTGCCATTTATCTTGCAGTACATGTATGTCCATCCAGCACAGACAGACATGCCAGCCTCACATGCAGGGCAGTTATTGAGATTGAGATGGCCAGTTTTAAACATCGATTTTGTTGTCGGTAAACGTCTTTTTCATGTGGATGCATTTTGTCGCTCAGTGGCATGCTGGAAGATCTATTTTCATCCCAGCTTGACCCCCTTGGGAGGAGGTGGGTAAAACATTTGAATGCCTTGCTAATTACTGAGTTCACGATGCCATGGAAAATGCCAGGAAATGTAGATATAAATATAATATAAAGAAATAAATAAAGAAAGATCTGCCATATTTCATTTTAGGAGTTATTATTTCCCATTGAAGTTTCACCTCATTCTGGATGAATGGGGTAACTGATGTTGGAATAGATGCCATTGCCTGGACTGAAATCTGCCAGATGTTTTAGTTTGCATATTTTTGCATGTTTTGCCAGCTAGCCTTCCAGAATGTGTTTTCACTTTGTCATTAGTGGAGTAGTGGAGTATTCTGGTCCCCACTGAAATGTAGTATAAATAGCGAATGGCCGACAAACAAACACAAAAAGCACCATATTACTATGTTAGTCACAAAAGTAATATTACATAATAATGTGTTACTTACGTAATGCATATCGTTAGCCTCATAGGATAAATGCCAAGTCATTTTTTTGCGAAATTGAGATTTCTGCCTACAGGTGCTCTCCTGGGGCTGCTGCATCGTCCTGGATTAGCGCCTATGTCCTCAGCCAATCACAAAGCTCACTATCTTCAAAAATGATGATCTGCCTAAGTCACTTGTGTGATTTGAGCATTTTTACGTTGCCGCCTAACTCACTTTGTGTGACTTGGGCATTTTTACATTGCATACACAGCAAACAACAGTTACTCTAATAGACCCCCAGGTGTTTAGTATGGAGTTAACATTACTCTAATAGACCCCCAGGTGTTTAGTATGGAGTTAACATTACTCTAATAGACCCCCAGGTGTTTAGTATGGAGTTAACATTACTCTAATAGACCCCCAGGTGTTTAGTATGGAGTTAACATTACTCTAATAGACCCCCAGGTGTTTAGTATGGAGTTAACATTACTCTAATAGACCCCCAGGTGTTTAGTATGGAGTTAACATCACTCTAATAGACCCCCAGGTGTTTAGTATGGAGTTAACATCACTCTAATAGACCCCCAGGTGTTTAGTATGGAGTTAACATCACTCTAATAGACCCCCAGGTGTTTAGTATGGAGTTAACATTACTCTAATAGACCCCCAGGTGTTTAGTATGGAGTTAACATCACTCTAATAGACCCCCAGGTGTTTAGTATGGAGTTAACATCACTCTAATAGACCCCCAGGTGTTTAGTATGGAGTTAACATCACTCTAATAGACCCCCAGGTGTTTAGTATGGAGTTAACATTACTCTAATAGACCCCCAGGTGTTTAGTATGGAGTTAACATTACTCTAATAGACCCCCAGGTGTTTAGTATGGAGTTAACATTACTCTAATAGACCCCCAGGTGTTTAGTATGGAGTTAACATCACTCTAATAGACCCCCAGGTGTTTAGTATGAAGTTAACATCACTCTAATAGACCCCCAGGTGTTTAGTATGGAGTTAACATCACTCTAATAGACCCCCAGGTGTTTAGTATGGAGTTAACATTACTCTAATATACCCCCAGGTGTTTAGTATGGAGTTAACATTACTCTAATAGACCCCCAGGTGTTTAGTATGGAGTTAACATCACTCTAATAGACCCCCAGGTGTTTAGTATGGAGTTAACATCACTCTAATAGACCCCAGGTGTTCTGTATGGAGTTAACATTACTCTAATAGACCCCCAGGTGTTTAGTATGGAGTTAACATTACTCTAATAGACCCCCAGGTGTTTAGTATGGCGTTAACATCACTCTAATAGACCCCCAGGTGTTCTGTATGGAGTTAACATTACTCTAACAGACCCCCAGGTGTTTAGTATGGAGTTAACATTACTCTAACAGACCCCCAGTGTTTAGTATGGAGTTAACATTACTCTAATAGACCCCCAGGTGTTTAGTATGGAGTTAACATTACTCTAACAGACCCCCAGGTGTTTAGTATGGAGTTAACATTACTCTAACAGACCCCCAGGTGTTTTGTATGGAGTTAACATTACTCTAATAGACCCCCAGGTGTTTAGTATGGAGTTAACATTACTCTAATAGACCCCCAGGTGTTTAGTATGGAGTTAACATTACTCTAATAGACCCCCAGGTGTTTAGTATGGAGTTAACATTACTCTAATAGACCCCCAGGTGTTTAGTATGGAGTTAACATTACTCTAATAGACCCCCAGGTGTTTAGTATGGAGTTAACATCACTCTAATAGACCCCCAGGTGTTTAGTATGGAGTTAACATTACTCGAATAGACCCACAGGTGTTTAGTATGGAGTTAACATTACTCTAATAGACCCCCATGTGTTTAGTATGGAGTTAACATTACTCTAATAGACCCCCAGGTGTTTAGTATGGAGTTAACATTACTCTAATAGACCCCCAGGTGTTTAGTATGGAGTTAACATTACTCTAATAGACCCCCAGGTGTTTAGTATTGAGTTAACATTACTCTAATAGACCCCCAGGTGTTTAGTATGGAGTTAACATCACTCTAATAGACCCCCAGGTGTTTAGTATGGAGTTAACATTACTCTAATAGACCCCCAGGTGTTTAGTATGGAGTTAACATTACTCTAATAGACCCCCAGGTGTTTAGTATGGAGTTAACATTACTCTAATAGACCCCCAGGTGTTCTGTATGGAGTTAACATCACTCTAATAGACCCCCAGGTGTTTAGTATGGAGTTAACATTACTCTAATAGACCCCCAGGTGTTTAGTATGGAGTTAACATTACTCTAATAGACCCCCAGGTGATTAGTATGGAGTTAACATTACTCTAATAGACCCCCAGGTGTTTAGTATGTAGTTAACATCACTCTAATAGACCCCCAGGTGTTTAGTATGGAGTTAACATTACTCTAATAGACCCCCAGGTGTTTAGTATGGAGTTAACATCACTCTAATAGACCCCCAGGTGTTTAGTATGGAGTTAACATTACTCTAATAGACCCCCAGGTGTTTAGTATGGAGTTAACATTACTCTAATAGACCCCCAGGTGATTAGTATGGAGTTAACATTACTCTAATAGACCCCCAGGTGTTTAGTATGGAGTTAACATCACTCTAATAGACCCCCAGGTGTTTAGTATGGAGTTAACATCACTCTAATAGACCCCCAGGTGTTTAGTATGGAGTTAACATTACTCTAATATACCCCCAGGTGTTTAGTATGGAGTTAACATTACTCTAATAGACCCCCAGGTGTTTAGTATGGAGTTAACATCACTCTAATAGACCCCCAGGTGTTTAGTATGGAGTTAACATCACTCTAATAGACCCCAGGTGTTCTGTATGGAGTTAACATTACTCTAATAGACCCCCAGGTGTTTAGTATGGAGTTAACATTACTCTAATAGACCCCCAGGTGTTTAGTATGGCGTTAACATCACTCTAATAGACCCCCAGGTGTTCTGTATGGAGTTAACATTACTCTAACAGACCCCCAGGTGTTTAGTATGGAGTTAACATTACTCTAACAGACCCCCAGTGTTTAGTATGGAGTTAACATTACTCTAATAGACCCCCAGGTGTTTAGTATGGAGTTAACATTACTCTAACAGACCCCCAGGTGTTTAGTATGGAGTTAACATTACTCTAACAGACCCCCAGGTGTTTTGTATGGAGTTAACATTACTCTAATAGACCCCCAGGTGTTTAGTATGGAGTTAACATTACTCTAATAGACCCCCAGGTGTTTAGTATGGAGTTAACATTACTCTAATAGACCCCCAGGTGTTTAGTATGGAGTTAACATTACTCTAATAGACCCCCAGGTGTTTAGTATGGAGTTAACATTACTCTAATAGACCCCCAGGTGTTTAGTATGGAGTTAACATCACTCTAATAGACCCCCAGGTGTTTAGTATGGAGTTAACATTACTCGAATAGACCCACAGGTGTTTAGTATGGAGTTAACATTACTCTAATAGACCCCCATGTGTTTAGTATGGAGTTAACATTACTCTAATAGACCCCCAGGTGTTTAGTATGGAGTTAACATTACTCTAATAGACCCCCAGGTGTTTAGTATGGAGTTAACATTACTCTAATAGACCCCCAGGTGTTTAGTATGGAGTTAACATTACTCTAATAGACCCCCAGGTGTTTAGTATGGAGTTAACATCACTCTAATAGACCCCCAGGTGTTTAGTATGGAGTTAACATCACTCTAATAGACCCCCAGGTGTTTAGTATGGAGTTAACATTACTCTAATAGACCCCCAGGTGTTTAGTATGGAGTTAACATTACTCTAATAGACCCCCAGGTGTTTAGTATGGAGTTAACATTACTCTAATAGACCCCCAGGTGTTCTGTATGGAGTTAACATCACTCTAATAGACCCCCAGGTGTTTAGTATGGAGTTAACATTACTCTAATAGACCCCCAGGTGTTTAGTATGGAGTTAACATTACTCTAATAGACCCCCAGGTGATTAGTATGGAGTTAACATTACTCTAATAGACCCCCAGGTGTTTAGTATGTAGTTAACATCACTCTAATAGACCCCCAGGTGTTTAGTATGGAGTTAACATTACTCTAATAGACCCCCAGGTGTTTAGTATGGAGTTAACATCACTCTAATAGACCCCCAGGTGTTTAGTATGGAGTTAACATTACTCTAATAGACCCCCAGGTGTTTAGTATGGAGTTAACATTACTCTAATAGACCCCCAGGTGATTAGTATGGAGTTAACATTACTCTAATAGACCCCCAGGTGTTTAGTATGGAGTTAACATCACTCTAATAGACCCCCAGGTGTTTAGTATGGAGTTAACATTACTCTAATAGACCCCCAGGTGTTTAGTATGGAGTTAACATCACTCTAATAGACCCCCAGGTGTTTAGTAGACATGTATTAAAAAATGCCTAAGTCACAGATTATTTTCTTGAAAATGGCCTAAGTCACTTTTTTTTGTTATGGAATGACTCTCATGTTTATCTTTTTGTAAAAAACATTTTGTTAACCCCTCAGGAAGCCATTGTAAAAATCTGCATTAAAAACTCTTACATACTTGCGAGAAAATGTGTTTTTTCTTATTATCCGAAAATCATAAAAAATGACTTAGGCATTTATCCTATGTACACTCACTGTATTGCAGTGGTTTTCAACCCTTTTCCTATCAAGTCCATTATTTATTCAGCATTTGCGCCACGGACCACTATTCCATGAGATTTAGCCTTTCAGACCCAAGATTTAGAGTATATTTTGTTGTTGTTGGCCACAATTCCATGCTGTATTGATGTACCATAGAGACAACAGGCAAACGTTTATCAACATTACAATTCTTCTACATTGTCTAATTGTGTAGACTTGTAAATTAAGTAAATGCAGATGTTTAACAATCATTTTACGCTCCTGTCCGGACCACAGGTTGAGAACCACTGCTGTATGGCATCCACAACAACAACATATCATTATGTTATCCTTAATAATGGCATACCAGTTTCTCCAGCTGTCTGTACGAGATGCTGAAGTAATCTACCTTCACAGCACTGTGAGAGGGTCAAACAGACAAAGACAAAGGTTAAAATGCAAGTCAGTCCGTTAATGAATTCACACGCACGCACGCACGCACGCGGGCACGCAGGCTCGCACGTGCGCTGTTTGAGAGCTGAGCCACACTGTACTCCGTACACTCGGATAGCGCACAAGTGCGGAACCATAATGGAGCCGTGCACGTGCAGTGAAGTGTGTATTGGCGTGCACGCACCTGTGGAAGAGCTGGTTGTAGACAGCGTGTGCTCTCTGCAGGTCAGAGCACACGGCGTCCACCACCTGAACCCTCCTCTTCAGCTGCTCGTCAAGTGGCTGCAGTTATTATTATGGGAAGCAAAACACACACACACACACACACACACACACACACACACACACACACACACACACACACACACACACACACACACAACGAGAGACGGTCATTAATGGAAGACAAACCGTTGCCTGTGTTTATTCTGCGGTAATGACCTCGTATGTCGCTGCACGCCGGCTAGCTTATTACACGGCTGCATGTGAAACAAAATCAATGATCCGACAAAGAATATCGACACAGCAACGTAAACACAGAGGCAGAACGGAGAACTTTTATTCAGAAATCAGACCTTGATTGGACTGACTGTTCAGAATAGAACAGTGATTATCAATTTGTACACTCTTTCAGAGTTATGGCCGTCATTGAAATTGCAAACTTTGAGAAACACTGGAATTGAGTAAGCTATATAATAAACATATTTCATTGTGTTCCATTCAAAAGAAACTTACCCCCTCCTCCGGCTTGTATTGTGCAATGATGCTTTCATACCACTCTGCAGTTCCCTTCTGTTGAAATAATTGCGTGATTATTAAGATATGAAAATAAATCCACTCATTTAATGTCATAGATTACCTCATATTATCATTATTATTATTGTTGTTGTTAATAATAATAATATTATTAACTAGAGCAGTGCCCATTGGAGTCTCTACAGCAGTACTGGCCTACTTGGAACGATGCAAGAAGGAAATGCATGCCCCACCCAGATATTATGTCTGTGTCCATTTTATGCCTATATATGGAGTTCTTTGTCAGGCATGCCCAAATATGGAGTCTATGCAGACGTCAGCATGATGTCAGAACAGGCCAGCTCCATACTATATATGGACACTGGGTACTGGGTAGGGGCCCTGTCTAAAGCCCGGGAAGAGGCCTTTTTGGGGCGGTTCTGGACAACCGTGGGTCCGACCGACTCGACACCGGGCACTGCACTCCCTGTGGTGTGGAACGCGTGTGTCGAATTTGAAGTCGGTGGGGCGAACGGTTCTCAAGTTACGTGGATTACACACACACACACACACACACACACACACACACGGTGCATTTATAGTTAGAAGATTACCTTGACAGCGGTGGTAATGTCCAAATGTAGTTCGTTTCGAAGTGGACATACTATCTTAAATGCCTGCATGGTCTGCATGCATCCAATTCCCCTATCATGTACATGGAGAGAGAGAAAATTCCAGAAAAAAAAAAGATTATTTCAGTCAAAACATATTTATGATTTATTTATGGATATTTGTTGAAATGGGTTTCCTATGCTTAACGTTTTACGTGAAGCTCACTTGCATGGCATTGTTGAAAATGTGCTTTACTATTAAACCTTCCTGCTGGTCTTGCATTGTCTATGAGGCTTTATTAGGTCAATCAAATACCCCTCTCTCTCATTAGCAGGCAACAGAGGAGCACTATCCCTCTCTCTGTTTCTGGCGCCCCCTACTGGTACTAATAGTCATATACTGGTGCTCATTAACGTCACACACATGGGTGAACAACACATAGGTGTACACGGACATTGCTGGTTGTAGGAGTGGTTGCACCACTCAAAAAGACAAATAGGTGATTTACAAGATCACAGAGTGTCGATGTACATGCTAGTTTAAAATGTTTAAAAATAGTAAAAATCACATAAAAATCACACACGCCAATCAAATCATCACATTCCGTGATCAGCCAATCAAATCATCACATTCCGTGGTACAAACACACACACAAAGCTGTGCATAGGAGTAGCTAGGAGTAGCCCCTAAAAAAACCCGTGTGAAGTCATCGTACAAATTTACGTCATATTTGGAGGACATTTGACCTAATTTCTCTATTCATTGTCAATGGCAAATATTAAGACATGTGGGGACAAAAGCTGTATATAGGAGGGGCTAACGCCCCTCAAAAAAGGAAAAGAAGTTTAGGGATAAAGGGTAAGGCACTGTCGAAAATAGGGCCCTTAAAGCTCTTGCAAAAGCAACCTGATCTCTCAGATTTAAAACCAGCAAGACAAGACGATTGTATGAATTTGAATAACTATGTGAATGAGAGAAAAAAGGTGTGTGTGTGTGTGTGTGTGCACGTGGGTGCATTCCTGTGCGTGCGTTCCTGTGCGTGCGTGTGCACATGGGTGCTTGTGTGTCTTTGAGCGATATGAGATCTCTCTTCAAGTGTCAATCTGTGGACCGAGCTGTAAATCTTGTTGGAAAAGTCCCAACTGGATATTGACTCTTCCACTCCAGTGTCCTCCCAGGTTAGATGGTGCCCTGGGGGGGGGGGCAGGCCGCACAGAGAGGACACGGCAACAATCAGACCGGCTTTTATTAGAAAAGTGTCTTATCACTGAGGTGGAACAGGTTCCTCAAGCCATTAAGACCTGAGGCCAAAGTGTCTACAAATGTCTTCTAAATCAGTTTTCTGAAAAACCTGTGTTGCTATATCAGTGGTGCTGCTCACCGGTTTTCATGTCATGGTCCCCCAAAAGTATATGTTTGGTCGCTACTAGCTCTGTTCCATAGCCTTCCTGCTTCGATTCTGCAAATTTCTGCCCTGCAGTAAGGCTATGCGACTTACTGGTTTAAATCTCTGGTCGAAATCAGACCAGCATCTCCTCTTTAGTGGAAATCTCATGAACGTTTGACCTACTCACCAATACAAACACAGGTTGTGTCAATAGAAAGCCTACTTTCCTTAGTGGACGCACTCTGAGCCCCCCACCACACGTATAAACTGTACTTTTTGGCCAAAAGGGGATTTTGTTTCCACCGGAAAAAAAACAATTTTAGTTACTCCGCTGCGCCCTCTACTGATATTGCCCAGAGAACTGCCTCATAGAGAATAGTTTTCCTCCGGTGGAAAAAAATCCCTTTCTGGCCAAAAAGTACCGTTTATACGTGTGGTGGGGGGCTCAGAGTGCTTCCACTAAGGAAAGTAGGCTTTCTATTGACACAACCCGTGTTTGTATTGGTGAGTAGGTCAAACGTTTGTGAGATTTCCACTAAAGAGGAGAGGCTGGTCTGATTTCGATTTGAGATTTAAACCGGTAAGTCGCATAGCCTTACTGCAGGGCAGAAATTTGCAGAATCGAAGCAGGAAGGCTATGGAACAGAGCTAGGTCGCTACAAGCTCATATAACGTGCTAAGGAGCTTGTAGATCCGCTATTTTTTAATAGCCAATGAAAGTGCTACATAGATATATATAGCTAATGGGGGAAATAAGTATTGAACACATCAACTTTCTTTCATTCACTTCATTTCCAATTATGCTATTCACATGATTTATTTACCAGACATTGGTATTAACTCAGGGAATCCACACATGTAAAGAAATTACAAAAATAAAATCCATACATATTTTTATGTGGTATAAGTATAAAGTGCAATAGAATGGGAAATAAGTAGTGAACACACCAAGATAAAACAGTATACTTAGTGATTTCATATGGTGCCTTGCCATTCCTTTCCTATGTAATTTGTATGTCTACCTCCTATCTGTGCAAACCAACATCAGCTGGGCTAGTGCAAATTGATTGGCTATAAAAAACAGCTGTTTTGTTAACAAGCAGGCACACAAGAAACATCTCATGATGGGTAAAAGCAAAGAGCTCTCTCAAGACATTCACAACCTGATTGTTGCTCAGCATCAGAATGGAACTGGTTACAGACTTATTTCAAAGCATCTGAATGTTCCAGTAAGCACTGTTGGGGCCAATATCCGCAAGTGGAAGAAGCATCACTTCACCATCAACAGGCCGCGTACAGGTGCTCCTCGCAAGATTTCTGACCAGGGAGTGAGAAGGATGGTCAGAAGAGTACTCAAAGAGCCAAGGACCACTCGAAAAGGTCTCCAGAAAGACTTGGAGGCAGTGTGTTACAGAGAAGGCAGTGTGTTACAGAGAAAACAATAGGCAATGCACTCCACCGCCATGGCCTCTATGGACGCTCAGCACGCAAGACCCCATTTCTCAGGAAAAGGCATGTCGAAGCTCGTTTAAAGTTTGCTAAACAGCATTTGGACAAGCCTACTGAATACTGGGAGAATGTTGTCTGGTCAGACGAGACCAAAATTGAACTTTTTTTTTAACTTAAGTCCACATAATTATTATTTATGGACTTGAATGTTGTGATTTCTTTTCATGTGTGGATTACTTGAGTTAATACCATGTCTGGTAGAAATGTCCTATCAATTGCATCTTTGGAAATACACGTACTGAGGAAAAAGTTGACGTGTCCAATACTTATTTCCCCCATTGTATAGCTATATAGATAGATAGACAAATACCATGCCTAAACCTAACCTGTAAAACAAGCTCCCCCTCAGCGATCATCGACTCCCAGGCTCTGCAAAAAAGCTCATCCCGTGTGAAGTGAGGGGCGCTCTTATCATCATAGATCACATTCCGTGCTCAGCCAATCAAATCATCACAAATATAATTCCGGCCAAATCACTTTTATCTTCAATATACTTTGCTCAGCCAATCAAATCATTGCTATCCGGGTGATCAGCCAATCATCAGCCAATGTTTGTATTCACACAAACCCGGAAAGCTGGGCATAGGGAAAAATGACGCAGACTCTTCCCGGTTTGAATGGGTTAATTGTCCAGTTCCACAGAGACATCCTGCACAGAACGTGACCTGAGAGAGTGAATGTGCTCCTATTCTTTCTTCTCCTGCTACTAATGTGGGGTGAGAGAGGTTGTAATGAATTGCATTTTTATTATAGCGCTTTTATAAGCACTCAAATAAGCACTTTAGAATGGCTCATTCATTCATACATCGGGAGGTGAAGTGGCAAACAGTGGATGCCACACCAATGGTGGCGAGCTAGCACCGACCGACTCATTGGGAGGCAGTGTAGGGTTTCAGTGTCTTGCCCAAGGGCACTTCCACGTGCAGACAGGAGGAGCTGGGATTCGAACCGCTGACTGATCCGCCGTGTCCGCTGCTGCCGCAGACGATGTCTCGTCCGGCGATGGACAGCAAGAGCACTCATACTCAATTTAGTGTTTGTAATTGAATACTAATGACTTTCACTCCACCACAGTACAAATATTGTACTTTTGACTCCACTACATTTCTTCGAAGGGAAATGGTATAGTGAAAATAGCACATCTACAGGCAAGTCCAAATTTTGACAGAGCAACTTTCACTTACAGTTGAATATTTGACCAGAATCTGTACTTCGACTCAAACTGGGGTTCAGTACTTTGTCCACCGCTGGTCATTTCGCGTACTGCGCTGGCGACGGCCGAATGATCTTAACGGCTTCTCACCCTATCGGTGTGTGACATATTGGACGACGCGGAGTCGGCATGCAGAAGCTGGTTTCACATCGACACATCGCTCCCTTTGCTCAAGGCCAATCCTCACGGCATGCGCACCTGTCTTCTTTAGTGCAAGCACAACTCAGTGTAAGTGATTCTATTCACAGAAATATGCTTCAGGTACTTGAAGTTAGGCAGGTGGTGAACCACGGACGCGCCTCAGCGTAAGCCTTCCTCAGCGTGATAATAATTATCACACAGAGTTAGACTTATGCCGAGACGCATTGGTGGTTTATCTGTGACTACCTTTAATTAAAAGTACCTCAAGGTCATTTCTGTGAGTACTGGCAGTTCTTTTACCTGATATTGAACACTGCTTTGTTCTCAACTGTCTCTTGACAGCGCATAGCCCCCCCACAAGGTCTATTTCAGACATTGTGGTAAGTCTACTGGGCTAGCCTTCACATGCACACAATGGTAACAAAGGGGTACCCAGTGAGTTTAAAACTAATGCTTTCTTTGAACAAAACATATGAGAGGTAAGTTTCAAATTATTGATGTAATATTAGGGACAAATAGGCTATATCTCAGGTACTACTGTATATCTCAGTTAACACTTAAATTAATGAAGATTTGTTCTAAACATTTGACCTCTTTTTTTACCATTATGGTCTGACGTCCGACCCGCAATAGTCCGACGTCCTAACAGTCCGACGCCCTAACCTAACCGCACACGGAACGACGGAAGCCACGGGTGAGTCATAACCGGCCACGTATGTCGGACTATTGGTACGTCGGACTAATGTGTACCAGTATGCCTCCCGCATGACGTGGCAAGAGGAAGGTGGTTGGTGGGAGACTTGTTTTTACCTTAGCATGAGCTCGTAGCGTGTTTTTACCTTAGCATGAGCTTAGGGTGGCCACCTGCAAGACCTCAGAAAGGAGGATACTTTTGCGGGGCTCGCTCCCCCGACCCGACCCCCCCCCCAGATCCCCCCCCCCCATATATTAATATTATTACTACTACTATTGCACCAGATTTCTCCAGCATTATGTCCACAGAGAACATATATTTGCTAATTAAATTAACCTTTTTAAATTATAGGGTACCACAAAGGCCATTCATTTTAGAATCAATTTATTTTATTTCATGTTTAGATATGTTTTATGTTTAATCTCTTTCTTGTGGGTTTTTTTATACAGTTTTATGGTCATCGGTGTGGGACATAGAATGATGCCAGTAGCCTATATGTTCACACAGCCTCCCTTTCTTTATGATGTCGAGTTCCTTGCTCCATTGCTCATTAAATGTAGTTTTTCATTTCGGTATATTTGGTTTGTTTATCTCTGCATTAACTATACTAAAGTGATTGTGAGAGCACAACAAACAAACCGACCATCCCACTGGCAGTGTTGCCCAGTTTTGGAAGAGAACCAAGCTACCATGTCTATGAAAACAAGCCCAAAAGAAGCCTGACTAGGCTTAGTAGCCTATTATATAAAACAAGCCTAAAGTCGCTTATAATTAAGCGGACATGGCAACACTCTGAACGTCTCCACTAGCCTCTCTCTTTTTAAGACAGTGTGGCCGGCTCGCTGCGGAGGCGGAGCTGAGCAGCGCTGCAGAGATTTTAATACCCAGGCAGACGACGTAAATGACAGTAAATGACACAAGCACTGTATATCACAAAAAAACGGACAATTATGTGTCCGGCCAGAGGTTGAGGTGGGAGGAGGACAGGTGGGTCTAAAACCGGACTGTCCGGCGTGAAACCGGACGTCTGGCCACCCTACATGAGCTCGTAGCGTGTCTTTACCTTAGCATGAGCTCGTAGCGTGTTTTTACCTTAGCATGAGCTCATAGCGTGTTTTTACCTTAGCATGAGCTCGTAGCGTGTTTTTACCTTAGCATGAGCTCGTAGCGTGTTTTTACCTTAGCATGAGCTCTTAGCGTGTCTTTACCTTAGCATGAGCTCGTAGCGTGTCTTTACCTTAGCATGAGCTCGTAGCGTGTCTTTACCTTAGCATGAGCTCGTAGCGTGCGATGGCAGCAGGACTGGTTGTGGGGAACACCTGACGCATGTTCTTCATCAGGCTCAGGCAGTGTTCTGTGTACAGCCGGAAGCTGTCTGACAGCTGCCTCTCCTATTGGACACAGGATAGGACGGAGGAGGAGCCTGAGGTTATTATAGCTAGTGGTGGAAAGTAACCAAGTACATAATGAATTGCATTTTATAGCGCTTTTCCAAGTGCTCAAAGCGCTTTACAATGGTTCATTCATTCATACATTGGGAGGTGAAGTGGCGAACAGTCGACGCCAGCGTCCTCACTTCCCACATTCACACACCAATGGTGGCAAGCTCACACCGACCAACTCATTGGAGGCAATGTAGGGTCCAGTGTCTTGCCCAAGGACACTTCGACATGTGGAAAGGAGGAGCCGGGATTCGAACCGCCGACCCAGGGATCATTGGCTCTACCTTCTGAGCCACAGCCACCCTTGCACATGCACGTAAGTACTGTACTTATACGTACACATATGTGACCGTTTCTGACTGAGGCTAGGTCATTGAAATGTTTTTAATTTTTTTTTTTTTCACGTCATATGAAAGCAGAAATCATAAGTTCAAATTGACATATTGGTTGTTCAGTTTGACCCACCAGTTTTGGAGACAGGGCTTAGTATAGAGTAAACAGAGAGTTGAGAAAACAGGCTTGAAAAGGTTCACTTCTGCGGACTCTTAACACTACACCTTGCTACATGTTTAAGCATTTATTTCATATTTACATTTATTTCAGACATGCTCTAGTACAGGGGTGGGCAACTTTGACGATGGAGAGGGCCACTATACTTCCACACTCACTCCCTAGGGCCATATATTACTGTCGTAGCAAAAATAGCTGATCTACAAGCTCAAAACGCGTCGCGCTGCGACACGTTTTGAGCTTGTAGATCGGCTATTTTTGCTATATTCGAATTTAAATCTTGAATTTTTGCTATTTTTGAATTGGAATCCTGAAAATCTACATTTTTATGTATTTTCAAATGCCTTTAATTATACTTGTGTTGAAGCAATGAGCTACTAATTTAGACGGAAGTAATAAAAGCGGGTCATGTTTGCATGTTGTGGAATAGTGACAGCTGAAACCAATATTATCAGTGTTCTGACAATAACCCTGAGGGCCACATTAAGTGAAGGTGGGGGCCGCATGTGGCCCCCGCGGGCCGCCAGTTGCGCACCCCTGCTCTAGTAGTATGTGAAGAGTCTGCCTGTGCTATTATCTCATTTTGGATAATAAATTAATAAAATACATATTATTTTCTCCTCTCCTGAACACTTGGGAACCTGGGCAAACCCTTAACCACCTACCAGGTCTCCCCTGACAGCCACGGGGTCCCACTCGGCGTCCATGGTCCTCAGCAGGCGCAGCAGGAGGGAGTAGCACAGCCTCTGGCTGCTGCGGTGGTGGCTGCTGTAGCAATGCCAGCGACTGCAGCAAAAAAACACATTTAAACTCCTCCGATGATGATGAACAATACTTTGGGTGTTATCATGTGTCATAAATTGTAATATACAATTACATGATATCTGTTGCGGCAAATTTGATCTTTTCCCTCCCGTCCTTTACTCACGTAATTGCCTGCTGCAGGGGTGAGAGATCAGTTTGCACGGCATGATGGGAAAGCACGGTCCATGCCAGGGGACTAACCTGCCCGTTCCAATTATATGGCTCCCTCTGCAATAAGCACCATGGTTTATAGCGTTACAGTGGTCAGTGATATTCACTGGAAAGTAACTGGTATGTACATTTACTAAGTACAATTTTGAGGTAATTTGACTTTACTCGAGTTAAGTATTTCCAATATCCAACACTTCTCTATTCCACTATACTGCACTTTTACTCCACTACATGTATTTAAAAACTTTAGTTACTAGTTAGCAGTGTTGTAACTAACGCCCTTACATCACGTTATGTTACCTAACGAAACTACTTTTTGCAGTAACTTGTAACCTAATTTCCCCATTCCATAACGGCGTTATAGTTATTGTGCGTGCGTTACCCGCGTTATGGCGTTATTATGTCAACTTATGTGAACCAAGTGAAAATTCTCCCCATGCAGCGCCGTGAGTCTATCGGTCATACAGGCTCTGTGCTGACTGCTGAGAGAGCGCTCTCTGTGTTGTACTGTGTTGACAGTTTGTGCTCTCATACTAGCCTCTGAGCACACATGGCTTCTCACTCGCAGATGAGGTCATTGATTGGCTAACGTAGGGCCAGATTTCAGGGTAAGCCAATCAGAGACAGTCTGACAGAGTAGGGCGGGTCTTACTCTTATTGCTGTGGTAAACACCAGAGTCACAGACACACAAACCCTTGTAACACATACACACTAAAACGCCGGTTGAACGAACATTATTACCACACCCTACAATGGCAAATGCGGATGTCAGCGAGATCGGATGCTTTGTGGGTTGGAAATACAAGCATTATTTTGAGTACTTGCGACAAAAACATTGAGGTGAAATGCAACTTATGTGGCGGACATAAAGCATTGTCCACAGCCAAGAAGAGCAATGCAAATCTAATAAAGCATCTTAAATCAGTCCATGAGCTAGGCTGCCTCACATGGACCACCAAAACAGACAAAGATCGATTTTAAATCGCCACAGCAGCATGTCACCAAGAGTCGACTTGACAAAATGATTGCCAGGTATGTTGTTGAGGAAATGCTTCCCCTTTCAACGGTGGAGTCTGTTCCTTACAGAGCACTGGTCAGCAAAATACCAGTGAAAGCAGGGCCAATGTGCAGAAATACATTTTCCAAATACCTGAACAGTGAATATTCTAAAATGAAAGATGAGCTCAAAAATACATTTGATGAATTAGAATATCTCTCTACCACTGCAGATATATGGAATCATTTTTTTTTAAATTATTATTATTTTTTCCATATTTTTTTCAGCCTCACCTGAACACATGCATGGTCATACTCCAGAATCTGACTCAGCAGTTTCCTGTGAATGGACACGTCAGAGTCTCTCTTGGTCAGGGCTGTGTCTCTCTGGAGGAAAACATCATCCAATGTCAATAAGGATTCACACAATTAACAAGACTATCATACACAGTAAAATCCAGAGAGTACAGGTTTATGAACAGATTCATGTTATGTACATTTATACATTTAAGTTAAGTCACTTATGGTGACTTAACTTATGGTGAACCACAGTGCCGGCCTTATTGAAAATGTTGCCCCAGGCATAATATTTCCAGATGCCCCCCCTCCCGTGACCAATGTAGAGTAATTTATAACACAAAGGCTATAATTCACATGACTGATTTATTATTGTTTCACACTGGACGATTAGCTCCCTCCTGTGGCCATAAAAATGACCACAGGAGCGCTCCGTGCCTGCTTGGAAAAAAGCGAATGTTTCTGCGATTGGGCTGACGGCTCTGCTGCCCCTCACGCTCCTGTTGCCCCAGGCATTTGCCTGATCTGCCTGATCTGAAGGCCGGCCCTGGTGAACCACCATAAAAGAAGACATGTGTTATTTTACATAGATCCATAAGCTCACAAGGCATCACATTCTGTTCCTGAAACTCCCTCACAAGGGTCCCCGGACCCCACATTTAGAACAGTGTTGATTTCGTCGACTATGACACTGACGGAAACTAAATGGAATTTTGTAAACTAAATATATTGACAATTTCGTCAACAAAATAAAACTAGACTAAAATGTTAGGAAGGGACTAGTGGATAAGAGATCCAATATAACTAAAAGACACAAGTCATTTTACACTTGGTTGCAGGCTGAAAATAGCCGATCTACAAGCTCACAGCGTGTCGCAGCAAGCTTGTGAGCTTGTAGATCGGCTATTTTGTAAAAGTGACAGATCAGCCATTACGACGGCATCAAAGCCCGCCAAAACACTATTTTGTCGACTAAATCAACTGTAGTTTTAGTCAACTAAAATCGTACTGTAGACTAAAACATTTCAGATGACTAAAATATGAAGTTTTATTCCAAAGACTATGACTAAACTAAAATCTAAATTTGCTGCCAAAAACAACACGTGTGTGTGTGTGTGTCCCGCATCGCGACTCGTTAGTTCTGTTCAGAGAGAGAGACCGACTGAGAATGTTCCACTGGGAGGTGGGTGATTAATTTGTGATGTAGTCTGTTTTATCACATCAGAATATGTTTTTATGTAAACCAATATGGATATTTAATAGAAGACATAGGCACACATGGAGAAGGTGCACCATATGACCAATAGGAGACTGACCATCTCTTCACCTAGTGCAACTCTTTCACAAATTTTGTTAAATGCTATTATTCAAAATGTGGGTTATTATTCAGCATCATATGCAGATATCATTTTCTTTTGCAGTTTAAACAAAAACAATATATCCACAAATATGTTGATGTGGCATATACAAATATATGTTCATATAGGCCTATTTTAGGATTTGTTTGAGTGGTGCAACCACTCCCTTTCGGAGCTATGTGTGTGGCTGGCTGGCTGGGTCTGAGCATGAAAACAGCACACCGGAACCTGCCCGGCCCCCCGGGTGCGTGTGTTCATGGGGGTCTGGATGTTCTGGGGAGACCCCCGAGGACCCCCACAGAGTTGCATCACTCACTTTTTTTTCTAGGGTTGGATGTCTGTATTCCTCTAAATCAATGTTAAAAAATTCCAAATCAACATTAAAAAAGGCCACTTTTTTGCGTCGAGCCTATTAAAACACTAAAGTCTCACTCTTGGCTTTTTCTGAAAGTTGGCAGCCCTGGATGCGGAAGTAATGTGAGGTGAAAAAGTAAACAAATGTTTTGTTCTCAACAAATACTCATCGATAATTAACAAACAGTGTTGAAATGATCAGAATATATATTACAGGTTTTTAGGGGTGGTTGTGTGTGGTCTGGTGCATTTTAAATAAATCAAGCGTCGTAGCGCATGTTTTGGAATTCCCATGTTCAATGGCGGCTGAAGAAGGAATATGCGCCTTCCAGAGTCACCGATCAAAACTTAGCTATTTTTACCCTGGAAGGCGTATATTCCTCCGGAAGTTTTGTATTATCAATGACGTCCTGAGACGGCACATCTTACGTCTGAAGAATGATACAGTATGAAGGTCTATATGAGCGAACCATGAAGGCACATACAATATGCCTTCCGGGTCGTCTGCCGAGACATATACGGTAAGCCTTTTTTGGAAGAGTAAACAAATGTTTCGTTTGCAGCAAATACGCATCGAAAAATTAACAAACTAGTGTTGAAATGCTCGGAATATATTACAGGTTTTTATGGGTGGTTGTGTGTGATCTGGTGCATTTAAATCAAGTGGTAGCGCATGTTTTTGAAGTCCCACGTATTATCAATGGAATTCCTAACACGGCACAAATCTGCCGTCTGGAGAAATACATGACGGTCTATGAGCGACCCTGGAAGGCAGTTATGCCTTCACGGGCATATGCGCCTTCCGGGGTCACTGACAAAAAGTCGCTATGTGGCTTTTCGGGAGTGAGACTGTGTTGACAAACCTGACTGGTGAAGACTTTCAGGATCAGGTGGCACTCTCCTTGTACTTTGGATGCGCTGGATCTGGGCTCCAGCTTGAACCACTTGTCGTAGCCGGCCACAGGGATCTCCTGCAAGAAGCCAACACAGCGGAACAGCTCATGGACGCTTCGTTGAGCAACATGGGCAAAATAATGTCAAAGTACAAAATGAGTCTTAAGAGCAGTGGAGAAAAGCTTCCCAGGTTTTGACAGTCTATACCTGGGGATTGCTTCACAGTGTAGCCCAGTGGTTCCCAAAGTGGGGTCCGGGGACCCCCAGGGGTCCTTGAGGGAGTTCCAGGGGGTCCCCGGCTAAATGATACCCAAATGGACCCTTATGGGTCTGTAACTCAGAGAGTGTACAAATGGGACCTGGTTCCATTTGTACACGCCGTTAAATTAACATTAACATTTTACAATATAAATGGGGGTCCCAGAGATAGAAATGGGGGTCTGTAGACTAATGCATGTCAAACTGGGGGTAATTGAAATTAAACGGTACTGCTAGACCCGTAAAAAGAATCTTCTCTTTTGGAGGTACCTGGCATATCTTTTCCATTGGGGGTCCGCAGGCTAATTAGTGTCAATTTGGGGGTTCTTTGACATGAAAAGGTTTGGGAAATACTGGTGTAGCCAAATAGTCGAGGACATTTAGAGCTGCAACACTTAAGTAAAACTAATCCATTTGTATCAATTAGAAGAAGTGACTTTCTGTTTACATATATTTTTTATATTAATGATATATCAAGAATAAAATAATAATAATAGGCTAAATGTTTTGCCTATTATTTTGGACAAATACTGTGGGCCCACAGAGAATCTCAGGTTTCGTACAACTGGGTTACGCAGACTCACATTCAGAGGGACGTTGATACAGCCGAGGAAGTCGTCTGCGTTCTCCTCAGATCCTGACGAGGCAGATCCATTGGACCGCACTGACTTAGCTATCTGCTTAAAATACCTACACAAATAAACCAATGGACAAACAAGGCAAATGTTTCATTCTAAGGTGCAAAGCACTTGAACCCAACATCCCTATACCGAGGAGAATCTACAATCTACAAGAGATCTACAAGCTTGTAGATCCCTGAAGACCCCTGTTGTAAGGGAAAGCCGGAGCAGACCAAGTATAGAGCCCTGGGGGACCCCAAAGTGTGGTCCAGGGACCCCTAGGGGTCCTTGAGGGAGTTCCAGGGGGTGCCCAGCCAAATGATAGTTAGGAACCAAATGGACCCTTATGGGTCTGTAACTCTGACAGTGTACAAATGGAACCAAATGGACCCTAAATTGGGGTCCCAGAGATAGAAATGCCATGACATGGAGGACTGTATAGCCTAATTCAGGTCAAACTGGGGGTCCTTGAAATGAGAATCACTGCTTTAGCCGTGAAAATCTTCTCTCATGGAGGTCCTTGGCATATATTTTCCAATGGGGGGGGGGGGGGGTCCGCGGGCTAATGAGTATCATTTTGGGGGTCCTTTTTGGGAACCACTGAACTACAGTAAGTACAGTACACAGGGTTTATAGGGATTAACCCATTTTGGGTGGGAACCCCTTTTGGTTTTAGCATTATGTTATGCTTTAGCTATTGAAAAATAGCAGATCTACAAGCTTGTAGCGCGCCTTTTTTTTTTTAAATCGAAGAACGACTGACATAGAAACATAGCTTTTTCAGAAAACTGTCAGGATGTAGAAGACATTTTTAGAATCTGATCTCAGGTCAGAATGGGTTAAACACTAAAGATTTCACGTGGTGTTTCCAAGTCCATCCTACAACTAAAGTCCAGGTATATAGCTTGCACACAAAAAAATTATTAGCCTTTTAGGTTCACGGAGGTTCCCGTGTTAATCTGGCCATGATGAGACATTTAATGCCAAAGGTGCGGCACACAGTTAATTTAACTAATTTAAGTGAACAAATTGATTCATTAACACTGAGGATATTACTATGCACGTGCACTTCACCACTTAAACCCTATAATATATATACTTCATTGACCCCTGGCGTCAATGGAGTATTTAGGGCTTAAGTGGTTAATGCTAAAGATGGATTACATCATGACAGTTCCTTTTACCTGCCCATTCCTCGAAGTCCACTGATTTCATTGAGTTTTTTGCAGGCCTCGGCGACAGAGACATCATCGTCATGATCCCTATGAGGACGGATGGAAGGACAACATAGAGGACAGTTATTGTACAGTTAGAAACCATTTGCATTTAGCAGACGCTCTTATTCAGAGCGACTTACACAGTGCAAGATGCATATGCAGTTAGATCTTCTAAATGATGACAATTTTTGGATATACCTCATGTTTCTGTATCAATGCTGCTCAATATTTCATGTCAAGGACCCCAAGAAATATATGTATTTGGCCACCGACCCCCATCTGAAAATATGATGTTCCAGGAACCCCTCAGAAGCAAAGATTTTAGTTTAAAAAGTTCACCCTGAAAGAATATACATTCAAAGATTTGAGCCACATTTTCAAGATTTTTCAAAAATAGCAGACCTACAAGCTCGTAGCGTGGCACCAAGTGCCGCGCTATGAGCTTGTAGGTCTTGTAGCTTGTAGAGCTTGTAGATCTGCTATTTTTAAATAGCTAAAGTATAACATAATGCTTAAAACACCAAAAGGGGTTCCCGCACCAAAATGGGTTTTAAGAGGCTATTTATAGCAATCCCACCAAATACTATAAATGTTTTACCTGTGATAGATTGTGTATAATCCCTATTTACTGTGGATTGACAGTGCATATGATATTTTACCAATACTTCTAGGAATATCTCGCTCATGTACAGTACTTTGATTTACCTACATAATATAGGTTAGCAGGTATACATAAGGTATGAATATTCTTATGTATACCTGCTAACCTATAGCATCTGTCTAAACAAGCAGCTATCTAAATAATCTATCCAAAACAGGCAAAAAGAATGGATAGAACGGATGAGGATTGTTGAGGGTGAGATATGCATGGGCTGTATTTTGCGTGTCTTAAGTACCAGGTCTTATTCCCTAACTTGAGTAAACTAAAGACCTGGAGGCGTGATCAATGCCATTTGGCTATTCTGAGTGGCCAAAGAGCATTGATCACGCCTCCAGGAATTTAGTTTACTCAAGTTAGGTAATAAGACCTGGTACTTAAGACACGCAAAATACAGCCCTATAGAGTCTTCCAACCAATCCAATTTGGCTCAGAAGCATCCAAGATGCCCAGGCCGTAGCGTAACGGTCTGGGCACCGGACTGGTAATCCAGTCGCAGTGTGCCGCGGGTTCGACTCCCGGACCCGACACGGCCTTTACTGCATGTCATCCCCCCATCTCTCTCCCGTTTCCTGTCAGCCTACTGTCTGTCCCTTCAAAAATCAATAAAAGGCGTAAGCCGCAAAAAAAAAAAAAAAAAAAAAAAAAAAAAAAAAAGAAGCATCCAAGATGTTACTGATCCTGAGCCACAATCAAAGAAACATATTTCAGAGCCGTTAATCAAATTCAAGCAGAGACTCTCTCTACTCTTCAATAATAATTCAAAACACAGGCTTCGGGCTGCTGTAGAATAGATTATCCATGTCACGGTGACTCAATGGTACATCTGAGTCACCACACAGCACAGTGTTCTGGGTTTATTATTTATCGTGCTTCATGATCTTACCATATGTCAAGGTGCAAGAGATCATTGTGGACGTCATCGATGTCACTGAAACAAAGAGCACAAGAAGTGGTACGAAATTCAAGGGATTAAATGAAAACTAGCAAGTTAGACATACTGTAGCTCTGTAGGAAATCTAATAGGGTTCAAGTTATAAGTTATAATGGATTTATAGGAAAGGGGCATGTCTGATAAATTGAATATCACATATAAATAGTAAATACTGAATCAAGCAACTTCAGAACTGTCTGGGGTAAACACAAAAGTAAAATTACCCCCAAACATGTCTGAAAGTGAAATATCCCTTTAAGCCCTATTTTATACTTAAACCTTATTCAAAATAAACAATGCAAAAGTGGTCGATCTACAATGTCACGTAATCGCTTGTGCTCTGCTATCTTCTTTTAAAATAATATATATATATATTATCGTCACAATTTATCATCACAATGTCGATACTTGGGTATTTGGTGAAAACATTGTGACGTTTAGTATTGCCCATATTGAAGAAATGGAGAAATGCCACCATTCATTTCAACAGATCTTATTTTGGAAGCTGTTTACTTTGAAATGGAAACACAGGACGTTTAAAATCGCCATGTAACGTGACAGGTCTGTGAATGTTATTTAATTCACCCAAAAGATACATTTTGTAAGTGGCGATCATAAGCGCTTTAGTTATGAGCTCATCAAGCTTGTTTTGATCAAAAACACAGACCATAATCAGAATTAAGGTCCTTTCAAACGGGCAGTGATTTAATGCGCCTATAGTTAATTTTCAATGAGACCTGCGTTTTTTTCCTGTATGCCGCGAGAAGGCACGGTCCCGCCTCACCAGACGCTTTTCTTACACTTGCGTTGTCGCGCCCCTCTTGAGCAGACGGCAAACAACGTCTGTGTACATCGCTGCCCGTTTCAAAGGACCTTTAAATGGATTCTACAAAAATCCGTTCCCATAGACATCATAGGCCAGCCATCTTTTCAGTTTTCTTTTCCCGTTTACTTCACGGAAACCGGAGTGATACAGACGCATGCAGAACTGTGTTATGAAACGTAATCATTAAATATTTAAAAGAAAAAAGATCTCGGCAACGAGCGCCATAGGAGAAAAAGACGTCAAAAGACGACCTTGGTGGGGAAATGAGTCAAACTAGCCAAAGTGTTGCACGTACAAGACAAAGTGTTCGTCCCACACTGGGTTGAGCGTCTCCGGCTTGACTCCGGTGGCCTGGATGCAGCGGGCAGGCAGCACCTCCTTGGTGCTGGAGCGTTTCTCTAGCTTGTCTCGTCTCTTCCTGAAGCTAAACCTCCGCTCCTTCTTTTCCTCCGTCTCCCCCCGGCAGGGACTCTGTCCCAGCAGGATCCCCAGCATGCAGTAGGGGTCACTGTACCCTGATGGTCCAAGGCCGCGGGGCAGGCAGAGAAAAAGGTTACCATGTGGCGTGTGCACACAAAAAATGATCTGTGAGTTCATTTAGAACAGCACTAAAAATGAGCTGTGAGTTCATTTAGAACAGCACTAAAAATGATCTGTGAATGAATTTAGAACAGCACTAAAATGAGCAGTGAATTCATTTGGAACAGGGGTCTTCAATGTGTCTCAGCTGTATTATCTTAATATCGTATATACAATATAACATTACTGTAGGAGTTATTATTGTACTCTCAGTGAGACCTGCACCACCCATTCCACGGTGACACTCGCATTACTCGTGTCACCCTTTTCCAGCATCGTGGACTCTTCATTGTGTCAAATGGACCTTCCTTTCCTTTTTCCTTTTTGTGATTATGTCTTGCCCAAATTTCACTAATGCACAATGTATGCACTCTTCTTGTTGTCCAAAAGTGCTGGAAATAAATGAACTGAACAGCCCAAGGACCCCCTAGCTGAGACAGAGAGGTGAAGCAGACCCTCCCACTAACATATTGGATTGACGTTCATGTGTATTTTCAGACAGTCAATACCTAGTAAACTTCACCTTCGGCTCTGTACTTGGTCTGCTCTTTCCTCAGTCTACTCTACACCAAACGTCTTTGCCAAAAAAAAATAGCAGATCTACAGTACAAGCTCAGAACTCCTCGCAGCGCAAGGCGTTGTGAGCTTGTAGATTTGCTATTTTTGGCTTACGTTCTCCTCGAATTAGGGATGCTAGGGTTCAAAGTTCCTATCACACAAAGAGTTGGTAGACCGCCTGTAGTGACTCTGAGGACCCCCTAGGGGTCCCGGACCCCCCGCTGATGACCCTGCCCTGATTTAGAACATAATTATGCTATAGTACTGTAGGTAATGAGTGTTGAATGTCAAAAGCATTTAGAATACATTATGGGACGACGAGAACGTTTCAAGATATCATCTTTAAAACTACATTAACCCTGGTGGTGTTCCTATTTTCGGCATGCAGTACAAAGATTTTCACAACACATCATGATGCAATGCATTGTGACTTGTGAGCTTGTGGATCAGCTATTTTTGCTGTAAATAATAATGGCAAAAACAGCAGCTCTACAAGCCTATGTGGTATTTTTGTTTGTTTACGTTAAGTGTTTAACCAAATCATGAACCCTATAGCATCCCTATTTCATGCATGTTATAATAGGTGAATATTCTGCAGAAAAATAGGTGACTACGAGAATAATAGATTTTCGTGTAGAGATAATAATAAAATGAGGGGACGATGGACAATGAAGTATAGGGTAACATCATTATAGGAGCATATTGTCATTGTTTTTGCATTGTAAAAACATTCAGTGGGTAAAGGAATGCCTCACAGATTGTTTTTGCATTGTTAAAACATTCATATTTTCATGCACAGAGTACTGTTTTCATTCATTTTCATGCACTGAAACTGTTTATGCATTGTTACACATTCAGTGGGTGAAGGAATGTCTCACCGTTGGCATCCTTGGCCATTAGATTCTTTGCTTTCATGACAGACACCCTCATGGAGAAACTGGCTCGCTGAAAAACATGGCCGCATAGTCTAATCAATAATAGAGTCAACTGAGTCCAAATATGCAATGCCTTAGCATCCCATTAAAACCCATTCTGACCTGAGATCAGATTCTACAAATGTCTTCTACATCCTGAGTTTTCTGAATAAGCTACGTTTCTACGTCAGTGGTTCTTCGATGGCTGTTCTATATTATTGAGTCAATAATGCCAGATTTCTTTATACTAATACATGATTAATTTATAAATTGTGCACCGTAAATAGCCGTGAATAACACGTTGAGAGCTTGTAGATCTGCTATTTTAAGGATAAGTCCGGCTTCACCCCCAAAGTGCAGCATTTTACTGAATACACTCTGATAGCTAGGTCATTAAATAGTGCCTTAATGGTGGAACGGGAGACAGCTGAGGGATCAAAACATTCAGGGGAACATTTAAATGCCATGTTTTCGGCATGGTTCGCAGACAGCCTTTGCACAATTGTTGAATGTCTGACAGTCAAGTAAAGACCAAAAGCAACAACATTATAATGGGACGGAGAAAACCTCACTTTCCATCCATGGCTTCACAAGTTCACATTTAAGGTCCATTCACACCAGGACTGTGTGTGTGTGTGTGTGTGTGTGTGTGTGTGTGTGTGTGTGTGTGTGTGTGTGTGTGTGTGTGAGGGTGTGTGTGCGTGTGTGTGTGTGTGTGTGTGTGTGTGTGTGTGTGTGCGTGCATGTGTGCGTGCGTGTGTGCGTGCGTGCCCTCCAGCCGTCTCTATAAGTGCTACCGGAAATGTGTGCGTTTCACTAAAAATAAATTATAAGCGGCTGTGCAATGTAGGCTACTGTCATGTGTGAACGCTAAAGGGACCAAAATCTAAATGCAACAATTTAAGCATTTGGTCCCTGATCCGGACCTTCTAAACAAACTTTGGGTGTGAAAGCGCCTTTAGTGTCAATACTGCGGCAGCGGCTCAGGGGTAGAGTTGCAGATTGAGCGGCCGGATGGGAAAAGCGCAAGGTTCTCAGTTCGATCTATGTTAAGCACTCTGGATAAAAGCGCTATAACAATGCACCATTTACCATTTATATTAACCGAGTGCCCTGAATAAACTGATTGGGATCGACCCAATTTGTTCATGACTACAACTGAAGAGTAGCCTACATTTTGGAACGTTATGAATACACAACAAAACAAGACAAGAAAAGACCCCTAGCGCCTAGCGCTTGTAGACCGAAAAGGCGAGTGGGTCAAGGATATAAACCCCTGGGGGTCAACAGGGTTTATATTTATTGCGTTTATATTTCTAATTGGATCAACTTTTGTCATTTTCCCAACTGCAAATTGACTGCTTCTTTTAAACTACTAGCCGCGTTACCTATTGTGGGGATGATAATATACTGTAGGCCAGTGGTTCCCAAACTTTTTCATGTCAAAGACCCCCAAACTGACACTAATTACCCCGCGGACGCCCATTTGAAAAGACATGCCAGGGACCCCCCATAAGAGAAGATTTTTACGGCTCTAGCAGTAATTCTCAACTAGTTTAGGATCCCCCAGTTTGATATGCATTAGTATACAGACCCCCATTTAATAGCATTTCTATCTCTGGGACCCCAATATTGTAAAATCAATGTTAATTTAACTCTGAGAGTGTACAAATGGAACCAAATGGACCCGGTGCCAAAGGTTGCCTACCCCTGGCCGCTAACATTCTGCAAAAATAGCAGATTGACAAGTTCAAAGCACGTCGCAATGCCACGCATCGTGAGCTTGTAGATTCGCTATTTTCATCAGAGATCTGCAAGCCCCCCCCAACCCTGGTCAATGAAGTATAGGGTTTAAATGTCTAAAAAGCACAATCGTTATTTATTGTCACTCTCTTCAAATGGTGACATTTTTATTTTCTTTCTTCAGCACAGTAAATAGATAGGCTACTGTATGTCCGGACTGTGGAGACTAGATGGCAGCATGATGGCATGGCATATGGAACAAAGCATCTCACCTTGGATTCTTGGACTCTCTGTAGAATGATGTCATGCTCCTCCTGACCCATGTCAAACACCTTGGGAAATAGCAACACAATGAAAAGGTAGCAAAGCTTTGAGTTATTTACAAAGTTCTTTCTTCCAGGAAATAAAATGTTTGGATTTCCGAGGCTACTTACAAAGCATCTTGTCCCTGGCAATGTTGTCTTATATCTGTAACTAACTACGGTAGGAGTTCATATACCACAACTAAACCTTGAATGCATTCTATTCATACACAGACAGATCTTCTAATAAAGGGCAGATCAATGTTAATGAACGGCGCACACCACTCTCTCCAGTGCTTTTCGTCAATGTTTTTTCTTGTCCACCTTTCACGAATTGTTCATCAAAGCTGTTAGATATCTCAATATTATACTTCAGATTGAGCAGTGAGCTTAAGATACAACTGTTAAGAAAATCTGTCGTGGAGGATGTGAGATGATTCATTTTCACCTTGAGGTTTGTTACATAGAAACAAAGTCTAAAATCACCCTGGGAGCATTTTCCTCCCCCTAGGCTTAGACACCAGATTTGAGTGGTGTTCACACACAATCACACTTGTCTGAAGTGAGGAGCACCCAGATTTTTGGGGACATGTTGATGTTCTCATGTCTATGAAACATGAAATACATTTATTAGTATATTACAAGATGCATTTATATCAGCGAGATGACGGCGCCGATTACTTATCCTAAACAAATATTAAAGTCTATAGACTTGGCTGTCATGAATTACATCATCATTTACACTAAACAAACGTTAAAGGTCCATAGACTTTAGCTGGGGTGGGATATTTTTAATTAGGCTCAAAACAAACATTAAAACTAAGTCCATAGACTTGACTGGCCTATGACGTAATTTGGGAAAGCCTTGCATTCTCCCCTTCTACACATTCTACATTCCATCTCGGATCCAAATACTGTACTTTTACTCCAGTACATTTATTTGACAGCTTTAGTTTCTAGTTACCGGTACTTTGTACATTTTGGATTATTATTACAAAACATACATTAACCACTTCAGCCCTATATATTCTGGCCATTTGAAAAGAGACGATCTACAAGCTCACAAATGTGTCGCGATGTGACACATTGTGAGCTTGTAGATCTGCTATTCTAAAACCATTTTTTTAGACATTTGAAAACTTGAAATGCTTTTGGTACATTTTGATGCCAATACTTTTGTACTTTTACTCAAGTAAAAAAAAAACCCGGGGCGTACATCCGTCTGTGCACACGCTCCAGGTGCGTGCACGTACATACACACACCCACTGTAGATCCAAGGACACTGCCATCCTTCCTAAATTGAGCCGTTCTCTCTGCATGCAAATTAGCAGATGTCAACGTGTCAAGTGTCTCGATAAAACTCTTGACGAGATGCTCCAGGCATTTCACAGTAATGAAGGGGAGTGTGATAGGTCTTTAACTGCAGCCAGGAGACTTGGGCACTGCCTGCTATGATTATATAAAGTATTTCTTACAACAGCTATAGGAACAACACAAAAAATCTACAGTAACCGTAGCTATTCAACTTCAAACTCCATGTTAGACTCGTCGTAAAAATTCATGCCGGTCCATGCCGTTGTTCTGGTGGTGACTGATATTGTCACCTTCAGATGAAATGGGAGACCTTCATTTTTCTATAATTTTTTCTTTCTTTCTTTATTTATTTCACATTAATTAGATTTTCACTTCATCTACGTTTGAAGAAAAAATGAAGGTTTTCACATTCATTAAAATGACAATAACAGTCAGCAGAAACAGATATCAGATATAGTCAAAATATTGAATCAAGCCATTTAAGATGTCTGGGGTGCTTACAAATGTTAGAGTAGATGTGAAAATTACCCCAGAAGTGTTTAAAAAAAGAAATGGGCCTTTAAAGGATGACTTCAGCCACTTTATATAATTGGTCCTCACTAAATGCTCATGATAAAATGACAAAAATAAATGGGTTCAGGAAACCAATTGTCAATACAAAATATTATATAACTGTTCTGTTTCACAATATTCATTTAAATTTGAGTTTGAAAAATAAACTTTCGTCTCTATTTTCAGTGCATGGTACCGTATGTGAAAACATGATGATTACTGAGAACATCATCAGTAAAGAAACAATATAATGTATGTATAGGGAGAAAATAGACTTATTACACATTTAAATCCTCAAAGCCATTATTTACATACACATCAAAGGTGCAGTGCAAATTGCCCTGTCCCTTAAGTGCAATTTACTGCATGGAATTAATGTCCGGTTTACTAAGGCAGCAAATAATTACACATTCAGCATATGGGCCTCCTTCAAGCCACGTGTTTGAAGCATTGATTAAAAGATACAATGGAATATAGTGGAATTTGGAGCCATCAGCCAGTCAAGAATAAACTGGAAAAACTAAATTTAGTGATGCTGAAATTGACTGAGTAGTATAGCAGAACAGGAAAACATTTAGGAGGGATGCAATATATATTTTATAGAATAATAAGATAAGTGATAGGTATATCTAAGTGGCAGCCAATGCTGGGGAAAGGAGATTAATTCATTGCTTCCTTCGTCTCCTTTAGCATATTGGGACAGTACTATCGTTTAAAAAGGAGATTTTCCGCCGCCCTTCAATTCCCCGTCTGTTAAAGAGACAGCGGAGCCTGGCTCCAGCCCTTAATCGCTAGCCACTGCCATTAAAAAATATATATGTTCTGGCGATTCAGGTCTGGTGACTCTTCATATGGCGGTGTTGTCTCGGTCGGTGTTGTCTCGGCTGATTTGCCATCGGCGTTGTTTCAACTCAATGAAGTCAAACAATAAACATGGCTGCCCCCACTGTGGTAACTTGCGACCGTATCGATTTCGCTATTAAACCGCCCTATGATAAATAATTTCTTTACAGAAACAACAGGTTTTAGAAACATCATCATCAAACATATGTTACTGTGTTTGTTTACATGCTATGTTTGTTTGGTTATCCAACCGGGTTAGCCACATGAATGATGTCATCTGCTTTGCTACTATTTTGATTGGTTGGTGTGAATGTGAACCAAACGGCGAAGACTGCCACTTTGGCAACCTCCAAGCGAAATGTACACTACCGGTTGTAGCAACCTAGAACCATTCGTATACGTTGGCAAAAAGAGCGATCTATCATAAACCACTGAAAAGACCACAAGACAGAGACAGATACAGAAATGTCCATATGGGCAGACAGACAGACAGACAGACAGACAGACAGACAGACAGACACTGTACTACGGTATACTCTGACAAAGTGCCAACACTATGACTCAGACATATTGTTGTTGGGATGAGCGGTGCGAGGTAGGTGTGAGGGCTGCTGCGCTGCACGCAGCATAAGGTACCCCACAAGGTTCTCTGAACACCCCGTTGGGTGGTAATTCGTAGCATGCCATCTACAGTACGCAATAGGATCCTCAGCCAAGACATGATTAACGAAAGACAATTGTACCTTGAGAAGATAAGTGAGCAAGTCCTCTTCGCTGGTCACATAGTCCGGTGAAGGCACTCCCACTCTGTTGACCACTGTGTACAAGGCCTCTTCATACAGAAGGTCCAGCTACGTAACAACACACTGCATTTAGTAACAGGTCATTAAAGGTTGGGTAAGTGATTTTCTTTGGTTAAAATAAGTGTTAAAAAGCTCTATATTGTGATAGTACTCATTGCTATAGAGTGTTTGTTCACTAACAGCTTTTTATGAAACAGAAAATGCATTTTCAGGTCGGTATACACATTTTATCCAATCAGGATAGAGTATTCAGTCAGGATACAGATTGAACAAGTGGAATTGTAAGTGATGGTGACACAAAGAAATGAGCAGGCAAACTAGAAGGCACACTATAAATAGCTACATTCTCCTGATTGGATGAAAATGTGTCACCTACCTGACCATTGTTTATTAAATTGCTGGAGATAGAGGGAGCCCCCTTACTGAACAAATACCAGTCTATAGAAATTATTACTATTGTATTGAGTTGTGCTTGAAATGTACTGTAATTCTGCAAACTGTATACTTCAATCAATCAATCAAAGGGGCGCAAATTCCGTTTGTGCCCAGGCGGAAGATTGGGCCCTTAAAACTCAAATGTATTTTGAATTCCAGTGAAAGCATGCAGGCAAACTGGGTACGACTAACCTCTCTCCTGCTGATTGTGTCTGGGATGAAAGCCTGGTCCACATGCTCGAGGGGTGGCGGTGCCGAGCTGGAACCTATTTGGCTCTGTGAAGTCAAAACAAGGTTAACCTAAGCAATACCTACCCTTTGCCAGAACGAGACCCCTGCTGAGATGGAGAGTTGAATGGGTTGCGTGAAGCTCGGACACTGTAAGTCCCTCACAGCACACTACACTCTCTTGGGAGCAGTGATTGTTATTGATTTTCTTTAGACTTGCTTTTTATCTACTTTATCTATGTTCCACTTATGATTTCATAACAAGTCAGCCTCTCATAGGCAGGCTGTTTGGCAGATTTGTATCATGTTTACACTACTGAAAAACTCCAAGGCACTCAAACTCCAGAATTCCAAATTTTAATAATAATAATGATAATAATGCACAATATCTTGGAAAAAGCAATGTGTATTGGCAGCCTCCATCTGGGGAACCTCTGTGAGCTAAGGTATTGATAGTGGATCCTTTCCTTTCACTCACAGCACACAATCACTTAGAAGCAATAATTAACTGTTCTTTTCTTTCATCTACTTCAAGAACATATCACAAATAAATGGTCATCCAGCTATGGTTTCAAAACAAGAAACCCTTCCCTGGTACAGTAGGCACTAGTAGGCAGTATAATTGTCTGCCCAACAATTAAATTAGTTATAACCTTTTACACATTTGAGATCAATAGATATAGACATCCAGCTGCCATGGCAATTACAGCAGTTATTAAAACACATCAGATAAGAAAGATAGCCAGCCAGATAGTATAAAGGAAAGAAAAGAATAAAGGGTCAAGAGCATAAAAAAAAGAGAAAAATTCATAGTCTGAGGCTGAGCAAGAGTCACATTGGTCATTAGTCTGCAGAGCGGGCGGAAGTGACCCTGTTTCAGCTTTACCAAGTCCATCAGTCCTCCATAGTGGGGGCCAGGTGAATCTGTATGTCGCTGATACTAAGGGCCGATTCATACTCCTATTTTACCTCTGTTTAGGCGCTGTTGTGCCGAAATGATTTTGGCTCGTCAGAAATTTTCAGTAGCACCGAAGAGCCGACTTTAGGACGGTACCCCCCCCCCCCCCCCCCCAAACCTCAAGCCGAACCGACTTTTATTCGGCTCTAAAATAGGAGTATGAATCAGCCCCAAGCCGCTCGCCGCACTTTTAATGGCCATTCAGCCAAAATGAAGTTAAAAAAAGGAAAGGTAGCCTCCTCCGGCTCTGGGGCATGTGTATGGTATCATGGCGGAGGCACAGCACGCTGCCGCTCAAAGTGTCTACTGGCCATTCACAGCACGCCTACAGGACTATAGTCACTGGGGAGGAAGTGATGTCACTGACGAGGAAGTGATGATTCTGACCCGGGTCGTCCCGGAAATGACTGACTGTGCTGTGCTGTGATTGGCCAGTAGTCACTTTGAGTGCTAGCGATATAGCCAATATGGACATCTGAAGATACACGCAACGCTCCAATCAACTGCAGCAGCGAATGAGGTATCTAAGTTTTTACTTTTTATATCTGTGGCCTGAAGTCTTATGAGGGGAAAAGAAGAGCATGGATTTGGGTGGTCGTTATGTCTGAATGAAACCTTCAAACAGCCAAAGCACATTTTGTTTTCAGTGCCTTTTGACTAAACATCACACAACGGGAAATCAATAGGCACCTACCCGTCAACTCAACAGTTACATTCAAGGCAATAAAGACTTGATCCAGTGTGCTGCTTTACTGGTTGTCAATAGCTCATATGTAGGATTGTCTGGGGATTATGCTGGGATTTAGGAGGAGTGGCATCTAATATTGGAGATCAGAGGCTTGGTGTTGTGTTCATGTATTGAAAATACAGACGCACTGAGGATGGACAATGTGTGGAGGATCGGTGCATTGTTCTCTATGCAGACTTTACGTGGACAGTGCTAAAGCATGCAATAGCATCGTGCAGTGGTGGAAAGTAACTAAGTACATTTACTTAAGTAAAATTTTGAGGTATTGTACTTTACCTGAGTATGTACAACTTTTACTGAACTTCACTTCTACTTGTTCCTCCATTTCAGATACAACGATCTACAAGCTCACAATGCGTCGCATCGCGACGCATTGTGAGCTTGTAGATCGGCAATTTTCAAAAGATTATTATATATTTAAAAACTTTAAACATTCTGCACAATTAGTACTTTTACTTTAGGTACATTTTAAAACCAGTACTTTTGTACTTTTACTCAAGTAAATGATGAATTCTTACTTGTAACGGAGTACTTCTATATTGCAGTATTGACACTTTTACTTATGTAAAAACTTGAAGTATTTTTTCCCCACCACTGACTGTAAGTCTGTCTGGCACCTTCCTGGCATAGTGTAGGAGGGGCCGATGGGAGGGAGCAGCTTGTTTCAGCTTCCCAGCATCTTACTTAAACGTGTCCTTCTGTCTACGGACGTCATATTGGCTTGATCAGTGGGCTGAAGGACAAGCTGTATGTACAGCACGCCGTGCCTTTGTCTTAATTAGCGGGTGGAAAGGGTGGAAACAAGGCTGGAAAGCCCACTCTGTGCTATAGTTGGACAGAAGGAAAGGTGGTGGAGGTTACCTCCGCCTGAGCAGCGTGCAGCATGTTTTCTTGCTTCTGGAGGATCGCATTTATTCGTTCAAAGAACTCTGCGCTGTCCTCGGAAATCCTGACAAGTAGAGTAGAGGTAGAGGTAGTAGAGGTAACAACATGTTAGGCCTATAACTATACATCTATATAATGGAAATTCTAATTTGATGACAAGGCATTGAAATAAAAGGAAACCATATAAATTTTGTACTTATAAGTACAATAAGTACAATGATAGTACATGATAATAAACATGTAGGCCTATACAACAGCAAAGGAAAAAAGAACCTGTGGAAAAACAACAGTTCGTCCGATTGTCCTGGCACTTTATTTAGGGTGGTTCCCAAGCTTATTTATCTTTTCCCTTTGCTTGTTCATTCACAAGTCTTATTGTCCGGGGAAGTAACTCTTTAGCGATCTCCTGCCAGTGGCTATGAAGACACTTGCCGTGGTTAACTTGGGATGGCTCTAGTGTTTCATGAGATTTTCTGACACCATGTCCATCATGTATGTGCTGGATTGAGGGTGCATCCACTGATGCCAGTTACATGATGACGACATCCCTGTGCTTCCTTTGCCTTCCTATCATTAATTGTATTCCCATGGGTTAAGACAAACAGATGAGAGCGAATGCTCTGAGTGATCCAACATATGTCTTCATTAAGCACCTTAATCTACAATTGTGCGCGGAGGTCCGTGGGAAAACATGTATGACGTTTTCTCATCTCGGAGCGATTGAGTCAACCCCTAGACTCATGTCATTTGGTCATTTTTGAGCCTCTGTTGTCATGGTTATGGACTGAGGCACATTCATGTTCACGGAGGTACATTGAGGGAGATATTGCCGCCTGGGAATCTTGGAAATCCCCCCCACTGCATACCACCATGATGTTGACGTTGATGTGTCATACCAACACGGCGTCTTCTGAGATGTAACATCTTTTATAAAGTATAAAAATCACACCCATGTGAAGTGGGGGGGGGGCGATCTTATCGTCATCATCATACATCATCTCATTCCAGCCAATCAGAATTTGCGTCCTCACCTTCGTCTTCGTTTGTGTTAAGTAATGTTTGTGTTTAAAAATTGTCCATTCATTGTCACTGTGATTTGTGTAGGACAAAGTTTGTGTACACACACCAAAAGCTGGACATAGGAGGGAGGGGTAAAAAATAAAACCTTGAAAATATGTTACGTTTATTTTGGCAAATGGCGTAGTATGCACCCGTTACGACCAGAGGTCGATTCTACAAATGCCTTCTAAATCAGGAGTTCTTCTCACACTTTCAAGATTTTTCAAACTCACTGTTCAAAAATAGCAGATGTATGCAAGCAAGCAAGGAGACATGGCCAAAGCATTTCCGGGGGTCCCCAGCCAAAACGTTGAGAACCCCTGGTTTAGAGCACGTTAAACAAACAGAGCACGATGTTGGTGCCCCTCACTTTACACAAGTGTGATTTATTTAAGCAATATTACACTTCAGTGATGCTTGCGGAACACGACTTCGTCTCGTTCCTGACAGCATCCCTGTCGTGGCAATAATCACGTTAACCCACACCCTTGAGTGTAATATTGCAATTCTACAACAGTTACCCTTAAAACTAAGAAAATCGCTGAAAGAATATATTTTTTTAATGACAGATGTAGTCACTACGACCACAAATGTCCCAAGAAACTAGCTAGCCTAGCCACCGAGTTTGCTAGCGCTCTGGGAGAACAGAGCAGCTGAATTCTTTGTTTTTACCGTAGTTGGTGAATGGTGCTGGTTTAACCCACGGCTAGAAGGCTGTTTCAACCAATCAGATTGCTTCCTCGAAACGACCTGTGGTAGAATTATTTATTTTTTGCTTCTTAATTAGCAGCACACAAGTCTATACGCCTGTCATATGAAATGAAGTGTATAAATAAATAAACTTGGCTTGACTGATAGCCTCTTGAGGCAGAGGAATGAGCCACAGCAAGACTAACACAGTCTAACACAGTGTGCCTGTGTGACTGACTCCCACACATCCTGTCTCAGTGATCACCTCTGCTCACTGCCACAGATGGAGAACCACACACACACACACACACACACACACACACACACAGCTCAGTCACACTCCTTTATTAGCGCCCATCGCGGCATGCACAGCGGGCGCGTGGCAGCTGGCCCGGCCCAGCACCCACTGATCTCTCCTCCGAAGACCGCACGCATGGCAAAAATCCCCGAGGTATTGATGGAGACCAACGGCAGCCATGCTGGGAAAGGCTGGATGGGTGTCTCCATTTACTTGGAGGCGCAGCGGCGGAGCTTTGACAGATATATATATAGGCTGCGGAATAGAGTTCAAATGTAGTTTGTAAGAGCTGATCTTATTCATCCATCAGAAGGGGGGAGGCTATCCCTGCACAGTGCAGTATGTGATTTCACGGTAAACCTGGTGATTTCTATACATTCTTTATGCACAGGAAGTATAGGCTTTAATTAATGTCTAATATATGTGATTTATTATTTTAAACATTAGTCTATGGTTGCATATAAAAAATAATAGACGTTTATACATAACAGTTTTTCTGATTTTGTTCTTGTTCATGTTGTTGAACTATTCTCTATTGCAATCCGCCAAAAAGAAAAAAAGACAACTCACACTTTCTATTCCTGCCGTCGACATTTTAACCGTTTTATTAACTCTTTTCTGAGACTGGACACCACAGAACCAAGTCTCTCTGTGACAATGGATTATTGTTGGCTGAGTTTGATGACTCATAGAGCGTTTGTTTTAGCACATGGAGCGACCATATCTCAGGAGAAACACAGTCCTCGTGTCCATTCACTGCCAGAAGAATAACTCAAGGTTCTTTGTGAGAACATATATTTTGTTTCCAGATTTCAGCTCATCAAAGCACAAAAATATACTGATTTAATCAAGGCCAATTAATTCACTTTAGCATTAAATGAACAAACGGCTGTGTAACCAAAAGCTAAATCAACCTATCATATTTTACAAGGGCGCGCACACACACACACACACACACACACACACACACACACACACACACACACACACACACACACACACACACACACACACACACACACACACACACACACACACACACACAGAGAATAACAATGCCAGTTGCTAGGGAACAGGTTCTTCTTTTGTTTGGTTTTCTAATTTACTCTGATTATTCATTCAAACGTTACCCGTGTGTTTCATTGTGGGACATTGATGGAAAACAAATAAAAAAACTACAGTGTGACAATGAACCCTTATTTCATATTTGGGCTGTGGAAATTGGATAAACATAGTTTGCAAGTATACATCTCATTGCAATTATATCACAGGTGTCATAGATCAGGCCAAGGGCCCCTTAATTAGCTGAGAGAGAGAGAGCAGAGACCTTCACTACATAAATTATCGTATGAAATTATGCAGATTCAACCATAAGCAGTGATGCAAATAGCCTGCATCCTGCGACACACTATTGAGGAAGGAAGGGCGCAATCAGGTCCCCCTCCGGGGGCCTGGGACGCAATACTGTACTGAGTACTGAGTACTGTAATATTTAATTAAATTTTCATATAAGATGAAATAGTAAGTAGCCTTGCCGAGCCATGAGGCCCATAGGGCAGGAGCCTATCTCCTGTTTCTGTAGCGTGAGGCAGCTTGATGTACAAGTACACCCCCTGCACATGACGCTAGTATGTCGCAGGGACTTACACCCCAATCCAACCCTTGATGCTGAGTGTCAAGCAGGGAGGCACTGGGTCCCATTTTTAGAGTCTTTGGTATGACCCAGCCGGGGATCGAACTCCAACCTCCCAGTCTCAGGGCGGACACTCTAACCACAAGGCCACTGAGCTAAGATGAAATGGGAGTTTGTAAAAAAAACTCCTAACGTCGTTGTAGTGGGACTCGGACTCGGAGTGTGACTGTGACGTGTGACTCATCTAAAAGAACACCCCTGGGTCCCGGGACCCGTTACATTGAATAAGACGGGATGGGTGGAGGTTCTTCCTTGGCCTACTGTGAGTGTGTGTGCACGTTCAAAGCGTCTTATTGATTGGTCAGACTTCAGCAGTGCTTGTGGCATTTCGTGCAAGATGTAAACCTTCCGCAATTTTTGAAAGCCAATTGACTCTAGCGGGAGCCCTAATTCAGCCCTACTTTGACTATGCTTGCACCTGCTTGGTTCTCAAACACCCCCCACCCCCCCCCCCCCCCCTCGACAGTATAAAGATGTTAATATTAATTTTGTATTCATCTTTAGGGCCCCAAATCATACCTAGGGTATGCTTTGGGGCTAGAAAGCACTAGTGTCTATTTCAAACCAAGTGTTTTTAGATAGGGGGGTGATATAATTTCACCCCCCTCTCTATCTAATTTTTGGACAGTATAAAGATGTTGATATTAATTTTGTATTTAGAGCCCCAAATCACACCGTAGAAAGCTGAGTGTCTATTTTAAACACTTTTTTTTTTTTTACTGGGGAGTCATATTTTGTACAAAATTATCAAACGTAAAAAGGTTGTGTGTTTTTTTGTTATTTGGATGACCCTAAGGATCATACAAATCCTTGAATGATTAGGCTACTATTGTAATTAATTTTGGATCAAACCTTAGATAGATTGACTAGCCTACTTATTCCTCTCTTCTGCTCTCTGGCCCTTGGCGCTGTCCATAGTGCTGAATGGTGCTTGGTAGAGAGAAGGTGTTACTTTCTAATCCAATGTGTCAGAATATTATTATTTCATATTTAAGGGTCACAGCGGAGTATTACACTCCCATCCGGGTCTTTATTGATTTGGCATTTCAGAAGCATATCCTCCTCCTGCCTGTCTGTCTGTGTGACGGGCAGGAGGTCTGTAGCAACTCATAATGTAATAGCAATAAGGGCTCAAAAAGGCTCATAATGTAATAAGTTAACCCTTGCCCTGCCAGTCCCAATTTTTTTGTTTGGGTAACAAATTGGCATATTTTTAATTCATCGTTTTAACATACAAGAAAGATCTGGTGGATTGAAGAGATGTTTTTTTTCCATTCATTCATTGCAAATGTATTCTCTCGATTCGCCACCAGATGGCGGGAAAGCATCATTATGCTGATTTTGGCTAAAATAGATGGATCTTCCTAAGTCACTTCCGGTTGAACGATCAACAACATCCTGTACTATTTTGACCCTAGTCAATAGCTTGGCTGGTCCGGATTGCTAAGCTAATGCTATATTTTTCATAACTAAGTCAAATTATCCTCAAATCAACCCCAAAAGATCGCAAAATATCACATTTTTTACAGCGACGCACATAGAGACGGCGCGCGTGCACGATCACGCGGATTTCGGCAGTTTTTTGGTAAATTACATCCAACATTAGTGATATTAGCGAAAAAATATTCTTTTTTGCTCTTTTGACCCCGCGATAACTGATATTGATTGTCATTCCGTTTTTTCCGTTAACGGGAGGTTTAGATTTTTCGATTAATTCCGTTTTTTCCGTGAATTGTAGGCCAAGGGTTAAATGTAATAACAACTCATAATGTGATAATCAGCTCATAATGTAATAAAATCATGAGCACATAACGTAATAACAGATTTTTCAAAAAAAGACGTGTTACATTATGAGTTGCCTTAATAGGCAGCTCATAATGTAATAAAAGTTCATAATGTAATAATGGCCCATATTGGTGAGAAAAGTCTTACACTGTCATTGTTATTACATCTGTTGACAAATGTAGACTTTCATATGGCCCATATAGTCTTACACTGTCATTGTTATTACCTCTGTTGACAAATGTAGACTTCCATATGGCCCATATAGTCTTACACTGTCATTGTTATTACCTCTGTTGACAAATGTAGACTTCCACATGGCCCATATAGTCTTACACTGTCATTGTTATTACTTTTTTGATGAATTGAACAATGTGGACCCTGTTGTAAACAAGTGTAATGCTTAATTGGGTCGTCCACTCACAGTTAACAGTCTTTGTATTGAGTTTGTGCTTGAAATGTACTGTAAATTCTGCAAACTGTTAATAAATATTTCAATCAATCAATCAAAACCTCTGTTGACAAATGTAGACTTCTATATGGCCCATATAGTCTTACACTGTCATTTGTATTACCTCTGTTGACAAATGTAGACTTTCATATGGCCCATATAGTCTTACACTGTCATTGTTATTACATCTGTTAATGTAGACTTTCATATGGCCCATATAGTCTTACACTGTCATTGTTATTACCACTGTTGACAAATGTAGACTTCCATATGGCCCATATAGTCTTACACTGTCATTGTTATTACATCTGTTGACAAATGTAGACTTTCATATGGCCCATATAGTCTTACACTGTCATTGTTATTACCTCTGTTGACAAATGTAGACTTCCATATGGCCCATATAGTCTTACAGTCATTGTTAGTACCTCTGTTGACAAATGTACTTTCATATCGTCACCTTATTAAACTAATTAAACTAAAAATATTAAAAAATATGACTATTGACATACAAATAAAGGTGTATGTCAATCATGTAACATGTAAGGATAAAATGACTTGGGCCAATATCTGAACATGCCATTTTAACTTAGGCAATTATAAACGTTATTTAGGCCAAATTACTTCTACAGTAAGTGACTTAGGCAAAATGTTGTATTCCAATTATTTTTAATGAACCATGGTTTAGGGTCAGCCACAGAGTGTTTAAAATAATATCAGAGAACAAAGACATTTGACACTGAAGGGGAGTGAATGGGAGTGAATTTGGAGTGAATGGGAGTGAATTTGGAGTGAATGGGACTGAATGAGAGGTACTGTTACTATGGGACTGAATGGGAGTGAATGGTACTGAATGTGAGTGAATGGGAGGTACTGTTACTATGGGACTGATACTATGGGACTGAATGGGACTGAATGGGAGGTACTGTTACTATGGGACTGATACTATGGGAGTTAATGGGACTGAATGGGAGTGACAGTCCCATAGTAACAGTACCTCCCATTCACTCCCTCACTCCCATTCAGTCCCATTCACTCCCATGCACTCCCTTTCACTCTGAATGGGAGTGACAGTCCCATAGTAACAGTACCTACCATTCACTCCCATTCACTCCCTTTCACTCTGAATGGGAGTGAATGGGAGTGACAGTCCCATAGTAACAGTACCTCCCATTCACTCCGATTCAGTCCCATTCACTCCCCCATTCACTCCCATTCACTTTTATTCACTCCCATTCAGTCACATAGTAACAGTACACCCCATTCACTCCCATTCAGTCCCATTCACTCCTATCGTGTCAGTCCCATAGTAACAGTACCTCCCATTCAGTCACATTCCCTCACATTCACTCCCATTCAGTCCCATTCACTCCCATAGTATCAGTCTCATAGTAACAATACCTCCCATTCACTCCCATGCACTCCCATAGTATCAGTCCCATAGTAACAGTACCTCCCTTTCACTCCCATTCAGTCCCATTATATCAGTCCCATAGTAACAGTACCTCCCATTCACTCCCATTCAGTCCCATGCACTCCCATAGTATCAGTCCCATAGTAACAGTACCTCCCTTTCAGTCCCATTCAGTCCCATTCAGTCCCATTCTATCAGTCCCATAGTAACAGTACCTCCCATTCAGTCCCATTCACTCCCATTTTGAAAGGTGTGTTAAAATGGCACATTTTATTATGACTTAGGCAAAATAATAAGTCTCCCTCTTGACATAGGCCATTGTTTTAATAGGGTGTAACAGGAAGGCCATTTACATTAGGGTTCGGGCGATTTTACCAGAGGTGGCCAGCATCACCAGGTGGTGATTTAGGCCCAAAACATTTTTTTGGCAAAAAATGACTTAGGCAATTAGTTTAATATGGTGACGATATGAAAGTCTACATTTGTCAACAGAAGTAATAACAATGACAGTGTAAGACTATATGGGCCATATGGAAGTCTACATTTGTCAACAGAGGTAATAACAATGACAGTGTAAGACTATATGGGCCATATTAATGTCTACATTTGTCAACAGAGGTAATAACAATGACAGTGTAAGACTATATGGGCCATATGAAAGTCTACATTTGTCAACAGAGGTAATAACAATGACAGTGTAAGACTTTTCTCACCAATATGGGCCATTATTACATTATGAACTTTTATTACATTATGAGCTGCCTATTAAGGCAACTCATAATGTAACACGTCTTTTTTGAAAAATCTGTTTACGTTATGCGCTCATGATTTTATTACATTATGAGCTGATTATTACATTATGAGTTTTTATTACATTTAACTTATTACATTATGAGCCTTTTTGAGCCCTTATTACATTATGAGTTGCTATTACATTATGAGTTGCTACAAGGTCTCATAATGTCTGATGAGATTCACCTGGGACAGATTCATAGAGACTCACAGGGAGACACGCGGATGTGGCGAGTCACGGAGAAGTCATTACAGTCCACATTGAGTAATGGACTCTGTTGTGACACTAAAAAATTGGTTATTTGGTTAAATGAGCATATTAACATAATTTCACATTATAATCCCATCACAAAAATAACTATACCATTATCTAAACAGGAATGATCATGAAAAGAGTCAAACAACATTGCCATTGCATGACTACGAGGGCTTTCCATTTTTGAACACAATTCAGCTACTCATTATTCTTCAATAATGAGCCGAACGTCATCTCAGTGTCACTGGGTCAAATCAATTTGCATGTTGCAGCGAGTCAAAGACTAACAACACAAAGCCACTCAAAGTATCAAAAACACACCCGCATGAAGTGAGGGGCGCTCTTATGGGAATTTGTCATCATGACGTGACATGTTTATTTGCTCAGAAACTATGACGGAAAATTCTCCATTCATTGTCAAAGGGAATTTAATGTATGTGTAGGATAAAGTTTACCCTAATAGCTGGTTCTAGGAGGAGCTAGCGCTCCTCAAAAAGCAAGACCCCATCTAAATGGAGATGAGCAGGCCATTAAACACAGCAAACACCTGCTGGGATTCGAATCATGTGTGGATTTATTGAAACATAATCTCCCACTGTTAATTCCCACAATGGCTGTCCAGTTCGTTTATAGGATGTGAAAAACATCTCGTTAATCACTTGTTAACTCGGCAGAGCAATCTCTAGAGCTGAGCAGTCATAGCTGACAGCGATCAGGGTGCTGATCATGAATATATGCATTTGCAAATCGTTAATGAGTGAGCCTGTGTAACCCTGTCTCTCTGGTTGGATAATTAATTTGGTTGTCCCCCCCATCCGTGCGTCTGTCCGTGTGTGTGTACGTCTGTCCATCCGTGAACAGCTAATCTCCGGCACCGCTAGAACGATCGGTGTGAATCTTTGCATGCACACTCACAGACCTCTGCCTCCAAATGTTTCAAATCGACCTCATGGTGGCACTGACTGTACAGTAACACGTTACCTATGACTCTAGAACCATAGGTCGTACAATACAACTAGTTTCCCCCTGGATTCCTTGGACACAACTCCCCATTTGCTTCAAAACACACATTTTGCTACAACTCTTGGACAGTTTTTTTTTCTCCAAAACTCACACAAATCTGTACACTACACATTATCTCTGAAGTCATGTGAACATCATATTTCTCATATGCTGTACCATTCCAATTGCCTATAACTGCATTTCAGAGTTTGCGAGCCAGCCAGACAATCTGGCCTTGCAGAGACCTGTGCTCGGAGGACAGCACTTTTTTTATTTGTTTTGATGTATTAGATGTAAAGTTTAAAAGAAAAACACACGCCATGCATGCCATAAATGCTGCTCAAAGAAAGAAAACGTCAAGGATACAAAAACACAAAAAATACTTTTCCCCCCCATTGTGGTTCTTGGTCTTGGACACACGAAACATGACAAAACAAAGTACAGGCATTGGCACTGTACATACAATTAGGCAGAGCTAAATAATAGTTTTGTCTCCGGTTGCCGACCGACTCTATTAAATATGCGCGACCCAGATGATTTTATTGGCATTTGGTGAAGAAAAAGAAAGTCAGAATTCGACCGACCAAAAAGGTCTTTGATCACTAAAATTCTCTTTGGTGATAAATCTCACATCTAAAATATCACGTGCGCAAATGTTTTGGATTGCGTCAACGCGAGGAGACACACAACACAACGAGAGAGAGAGAGAGAGAGAGAGAGAGAGAGAGAGAGAGAGAGAAAGAAAGAGAGAGAGAGAAAGAGAGAGGTGACGGTCCCTCGGATGAAATCATGAACATGAATTAAGCCCAACACTTATACACATACGTGACATGACATAGGCCGCCGCCTATCTGTTTCGGAACGGTTCACTTCACTCAGCATTCAGCATGCAGTGTAGCTCTCCACTCGAAATGAATGAATCTCTATGGAGTTTCGATTGTGCCTATACTTCGACTTCGTTGCGTGGCGGCGGTACCGCACACCCAAAATAGCCGCTCTACAAGCTCACAACGCGTCCGCATTGTGAGTTTACAGTGTGTAGTGTGTTGTAACCCTAAGGTATATACAAGGAGATTGTTCCTTTAACTGTGTTGGCGGGTTGAGGCTGGGACGAGGAGTATTATGGGATATCTTGTGTTTACTTTCTGTTCTGGTGTGAAGGGAAGCGGTCGCATTATTGAGAGGGAGAGAGATATTACTTTGTTCTTCACTACGGAGGTTGGATACAGAATTAGAACCCTGGCTGATCACGTTTGTCCTTTTTTAATTATTATTTTGTTTATTAAATCACCAGTTCTGCAACACGGACTCCTTTTCCTTGACATCATAGCAAGAAAGCATAAGGATTATTCCGGAGAGTAGAGACACGGTAGTGTCTGTGTGATGGTGAAGTGGTCCTTTAAGGAAAAGTACTTAGTATAGTTACTTTCCACCATATGGATTGCTTTGCGGGAAAGCAGCAGCTGTGATATGGCTGTAGGACATTAGAATGGACATGAAATAGCTTCCATGCTGATGGCTCAAGCAATTTTTCAAAGAATAGGCCGCTATTTTGTCTGGTGTATGCCAATAAACACTATCCTTCGCATGTTGCGGGTCTACAGTACTACTCAACTGGTCCTTCAAAAAAATGCCAATTCTGATTATGTACAACACAGTTGCAGCCAGGGAGGGTACGCCATGCACCCTCCTTATTAACTAGACAAAATATAGTCTAGGCATATCATGTTACTAACAAAACACTTCACGTTTTCTTTGTAGAAATATGAGTTTCATTACTTTTGGCTTTGATGTTGGCTTTGATTGTTGATGTTGTCAGACCAAGACAGAGAATCTAATTATTGATCAAATCTGACACATACAATCACATCAACCTTCAACTTAGATAAACATATACATGAATTACAAGACAGATGTACTGATTTATTTTTTGTATCCCTCTCATAAGAAGGAAATGATGAAATAGCAAAGTGCCACTAATGAGTTAAATTAAACAGGTGGACAGTGCCATTATCTCGCTGAGACATGAAAGCCCATGTCAACATCATGTATTGGTGGTTTTCATCACTAGCTAATTTAATACAACAATCAATCTATAAATCCAGGAACCTACCTCTGTCTGTCTGTCTGTGTCCCTCCCTTTATTCCTATATGGCAGTAAATATTTCCCATATTTGTAGTTCCCAAATTTGTAGCTTTTTCTTTTCTGTGACTCCAAAAATAGAAATCTGATGTGACGTCTCCCAGGGATACAAACTAGTGAAAATAGCAGACCTATTTTATTTTTAATGTTTTTAAATTATATTAAAAACAAAACGTTCCAGGGGTTCCCCAACTTACCCAGCCATAGTAGTTAATATAGCGTCACAATAATTTGAAACCCCTTTATTATTTTACACATTAAAAGCTATCTGCTATTTTTGAAAAATCCTGAAAGGATTCCAAAAACTTATAATTATTTTAGAATTTGTTTTAACACAATCTTCTCTTCATGGTGGTCACTCCCCGGCCAAATATATATGAATTTGGGGGTCCTTTGCACAAAAAGGTTTGAGAACCACTGGTTCCGATGCAGACAAGGGTTTCTGTTGCTGTTTCCCTTGGCAACAGAGACAAACAGGAAGTTCACAAAGATGGGAACATTGAATTGATAAGGTGTAAATGCTGCTTTGGATTAAGGCCAATTCTAAAAATACATATCCTAAACCCTAATTAAGGTGTTTTTGTAACCAAATCCACGTTCACAAAAAAAAAAAAAAAGTTTGGGAAAAACTATTTGGGAAGTTTAACCTTTGACTTTAATTCAAATTGACTAATCATATAATAATAATTACAAAAAGAATGACAACTAGAACTGCACTCTGTCGAGTGCATACTTGCTTGTTGCACACTAGTAGGCCATAAATGGCCAACTAGTGCGCAAGCAGAGCGCGCAAGTCCTTTCGACCGCTGTAAACTGTCAAATCTCAGTATCTCTGTGAAGGAATGTTTGAAATGTATAATTTTTAGATGTAACTATTTGCTACCTACCTACTTTATGCATATAAACACCTAGTATTATTAAGTATGATTCAAGTTTCTATCTATATAAGTTTGGGTGAAGAGCTAGTCATACATATACACACCACGTACTCTGGTCCCAGCAGATCAGGCACAGCTATTTTATTTTGACTGATTATGTACAGTATATAGTATACGTATGACTAGCTCTAAATGATGACGTAAGAGATATGGTCATTTGTGGTCGTTTGGTCCCAGCAAAGCAGGCATATACTATATAGGCATATACTATATATAGTATATATATATTATATAGGCATATACTATATACGTATACATATATACTATATAGAGTGTGTAGTTGTAAGTTGATTAGCGGTATACTGTGGTTACTTTGCGCCAAAAACCGTGACAGCTGTCCCGCCATCTGTGCCTGGTTTGCTGGGACCAAACGACCACAAATGACCATATTTCTTACGTCAGGGGTCCTCAACTAGAAATGATGAAGGTCCACAAATATTTTTTTGAATAAGACCGAGGTCCGGTCCCATGCGCGGCGTCCATCGGAGAGCGGGGCTCTATGCCCATTTAGTATGGTCAAGCCAAGCTTATACAAATCAGATCCCCTTCCACCCAACCAATAATGGGGTGCAGAGTGCAGGCCCGGAGTGGAACTCCAAATCAGGCCGGGAGTTATACGCCCTGGCAGGCCACACTGCGCGCGCGCACAGCGCGCGCCAGAATTTTGGGGGCCCTTGGGGGACATTTTGGGGGCCTTTGCAGCAATTTCACATGAGAAATGTACCATCTGATGTTATTTATATTATTAACTTAACTTTTTTTTCTTTTTTGGGTGGTCCGTGGTCCGACCGGACCGCGGTCCGCCAGTTGAGTACCCCTGTCTTACGTCATCATTAAGAGCTAGTCATACATATACACACCACGTACTCTGGTCCCAGCAGATCAGGCACAATTTGCTATTTTATTTTTACTGATTATGTATATAGTATACGTATGACTAGCTGTAAATGATGACGTAAGAAATATATATAGTATATATATAGTATATAGGCATATACTATATACGTATACATATATACTATATAGAGTGTGTAGTTGTAAGTTGATTAGCGGTATACTGTGGTTACTTTGCACCAAAAACTGTGACAGCTGTCCCGCCATTTGATGTTTATGCAAGAAAACAGCAAATCTGTGCCTGGTTTGCTGGGACCAAACGACCACAAATGACCATATTTCTTACGTCATCATTAAGAGCTAGTCATACATATACACACCACGTACTCTGGTCCCAGCAGATCAGGCACAATTTGCTATTTTATTTTTACTGATTATGTATATAGTATACGTATGACTAGCTCTAAATGATGACGTAAGAAATATATATAGTATATATATAGTAGGCATATACTATATACGTATACATATATACTCTATACTCTATACTGTATAAAGTGTGTACCGTAATTTCCGGACTATAAGCCGCACCTGAATATAAGCCGCACCAGCCAAATTTAGGGAAAATCCCATATACAAGCCGCACCGGACTATAAGCCGCACCGGACTATAAGCCGCAGCTACGTTAGCTCAGAGCCTGAGATGGCTCTGCGTTAGCTGTAAAAATCCATAGATTAGCCGCACCGTTGTATAAGCCGCAGGGTTCAAATCATGGGTAAAAAGCCGCGGCTTATAGTCCGGAAATTACGGTAGTTGTAAGTTGATTAGCGGTATACTGTGGTTACTTTGCGCCAAAAACCGTGACAGCTGTCCCGCCATTTGATTTTGATGCAAGAAAACAGCAAATCTGTGCCTGGTTTGCTGAGACCAAATGACCACAAATGACCATATTTCTTACGTCATCATTAAGAGCTAGTCATACATATACACACCACGTACTCTGGTCCCAGCAGATCAGGCACAATTTGCTATTTTATTTTTTACTGATTATGTATATAGTATACGCATGACTAGCCCTAAATGATGACGTAAGAAATATGGTCATTTGTGGTCATTTGGTCCCAGCAAAACAGGCACAGATTTGATGTTTTTCTGCATAAACATCGAATGGCGGGACAGCTGTCACGGCGGAAGAGACCGCGCTCTGCTTGCGCAAGTAATAATATGTGTGTGTGCATGTGCGTGCGTGCGTGTGATGTGTCAGTGGGTTTTTTTTTACCTGTGAGCCAAGGGACCGGGGCTGTGTGCAGTGAGTGGGCTGCTGGCAGCAGAGGGTGGAGGCTCCCGCCGGCCCCTCAGTGACTGACTCCTCTGCACCTGCCTCAGAACACTGCTCTTCAGGTCCAGGAGCGTCGTCATCCTGTCTCACTGGCTGGACAGAGTAGACAGACACGGTCAAATCCAGTAAAAAGCCAACAAGGTGCTTAAAAGGAGTCAAAGTCTGAAGATGCTTCTAGGACAGGGCTGCCAACATTGGACTGTGAGAATCCAGGAGATTTTTTTTGACAAATCCAGGAGTGTTGGCAGCCCTGTTAAGATCTGCGCCGGGAACCTCGGAGGAGAATTCCGAGCACTCGCAAAAAGTGGAGGAGAGGATCGAGTTGAAACAAACTTTAATGTAGAAAAGATGGCAACATGTTTCGACCGGATAATAAGGTCTTCGTCAGGCTGAGAACTTCATTTAACTCCCTCAGAGTGGACAAATGGAACAAAATGGACCCGCATTTCCATTTGTCTGTTTGGATCCATTCATCTCTGAATTCAATTAACAGGAGTGCACTGTGCAGTGTGCAGACAGAGGGAGAGAGAACAGACACTAATAACTACAGCAAACATCAATGCAACACTTTGAACACATTTTGAAACACTCCGTGACATTCCTGGCTTCCTGCAGTTTCCATGCTGGGCCAGAGATTCCACACTATTTTGTCCACGGTTTGATATTTCTAGTTTGATTCCCCGGGCTAATCGGTGGCTCAATCATCGTCCTTATATAATTATGCTCGTTCCTCAGCAGCAGGTGTGCACAATTTCTGTCTACACCTGACTGTTACGGTAGTCTGGGAGAGTTATCTTCCATTTTATAATTTGATCTCCGAGTTCAGAGTTCTCACATTCTTATGTCTCAATCGACCTTTAGATAGAGTAGAAAAATTATATAAAATGAAATCACTTCAAAGATGAAATAATCATTGGAGTGATTATGCTAAAATATGCCCATTAAAAGACTCAAGGACATGAATAATAAAAGATACAGTATTGCACACAAAATCACAAGGGTTAGTTGCAGTTCCATATTGACACATTAACACACACGCACACACACAAGCAAGCAAGCACGCACGCACAAAAAAACACTGGCACGCACACACACACGCAACGCACGCACACGCACGTCGCACACGCACACGCACACACACACACACACACACACACACACACACAGAAATATAAAAGAATGGAGTAAAATAAGTGTGTGTCTCTGTCCAAACTTACTTACTGTACGTACTGCTACTGCCCTCACTGTATAAAGAAAAAATAATTGGGCCACATGGCTCGGCAAGGCTTATTACTAACTAAAGTGCTCATGATAAAAGACAGGCATGCATAACTAATTGCAATGAATAGTGCTACAACCTTCAGTAGTCGGCTTCAAAGCAATTAAAAGATGTTGGAGAATAGGCTCGATCTCATTGGCAGCAGAGATTTCAAACATCAAACGTAATAATTTAGTCTAAAAAAAACAGAAGTTCAAGATTTTCAGCTATATCGGTTCATAAAATAAATTAAAAAAAGTTTGTGTTGCATCCTTAAACACTATAGCATAGGCTATTGTGAAAACATTCTCACTCAATGATGCATACCATCAGGCCATTAGAAAATAGCTCCATTGTACAGCATATAACTCATCATTGCTGCAATCCACAGTATAGCAGTGAAGGAATGGATCAATTCATAATTACAGTATTGTGGTGTCTCACTGAGGGACCGCGTGCCACCTGACCACCTCCCTGGAGAGAGAGAGAGCAGGGGAGGCGGAGTTGAGCACAACAGGCTGGGCTGCATCATAGGAGGCAGGTACTATCACAATTACCTGCTGGAGGGCTTCAGATGAGCAACACCTGTGCTCCCAGCCAAACACTTCAAGAAGCCTTCCTCCCCCAGCACTCGCTCTTGACTCTCTCCGTGGCAGGTTGGTGCGCGGTCTGGCGGTAAGCGAGCACACACTCCCTCACAATATGTTATATAAGCCAAATATGTCAGACTGACTCTGTCTTTCTCACCTCATAGGATCACTACTGATATCCGGGTCCCCGTTGGGCTCGGCTGGAAAGAGGCTGGCAAGTACATGGCTTGGAGGATGTGGAAGTGACACACAAGTAGAACAAAGACTATTATACGAAGCCCCAGAGCGACTATCTTAGGCTCACCTGTATCTGGACGTCCCAGAAGACTTTAAGTAATAGAATGCTGAACTTTTAAGTTGACGAACCTGGAGCCTAAGTTTATTTTCATTTCCAAGTTCAAACCCTGTGAATATTATTTGGTTCCAATAAATGAGTGCCAAACCCTGGGCTCAAACCTGTTCCCTGCCTGTCTGTTTCCTGACGTTGGTTTCAATCCTCACAGTATGTCTGGACCCGATATTCAAGGAAAAATCACACCAATGTGTGAACTGAGCGGTGCAGTGCGTGCGTGCGTGCGTGCGTGCGCGTGTGCGTGCATGTGTGTGCGCATGTGTGACCTGAATGTGACCCCAATTAGCTGACTGCTTGGGGTCAATAGGTCGTACTCTAAAGAGACAGACAAAGGGGGACATCGAATAGGAAGGACAGGTGGGGAATGGTCAACATATGGAATGGTCAGCTCCATATATGGAGATCTAACGGTTTGATGAGGTCAGATGAAACGGTGTCCGTGAGATGAGATCTTCATATATGGAGACAGCCATATATGAAGCATGCCACGAGGCGTGACTGACGGGACTAACTGACTGACACGAGTCGTGACTGCCATGAAACGCAGGCTTTCATAGTAAACTGCGACCTACACTCACAATAAATGCTTTAAAACCCATTTTGGGGCGGGAACCCCTTTTGGTGTTTTAAGCATTCTGTTATACTTTAGCTATTGAAAAATAGCAGATCTACAAGCTCATAGCGCGCCACCGAGTGGCCACCGAGTGACATAGAAACATGTTTTTTTTCAGATTTTCTTTTGGATTTAGAAGCCTTTTTTTTATCAACCTCAGTCCAAAATGGGTTAATCGCAGATGAGTTAAATGGTTCATGCCATTCAGTAAACGGCATGACTGCAACTCAAGACAGACAGAGATGCAGGAAATGTTCCCGTTGCCATTTATTTGGGGGTCCTTGACATGAAACTGTTTGAGAACCACTGACATAGAAACTGTCAGGATTTAGAAGGCATTTGTAGAATCGAGCTCAGGTCTAAATGGGTTAACAATAACATGCCTCCACCGAATGAGTATTGGAAATTATAAGCCTCAAGGCTCAAACACATTGCCTGTCTGACTTCAGCAAAGGAGAGAGAGAACAACCCAAGAGATCCGAGGCAGAGTGGAAACCACATACGCGGTATAAAAACGACACAAAAAGAGAACACAAGAGCAAAGGTTTAGTTTGATTGATGGAGAAGTTGTTTCAGGAGACTGCATGATAGACAGTTACATAGACGGATGGACTGACAGAACATCTTTTCAACCGCTGACAACGACTGATTGTCTTTTGGTATGAAAGTGTGCCTCCTGGCCCTGGGCTACAATGGAGTCCCACGACCCACGATCACAACACCAGAGGGGCTTCAACAAACCACGTTCAACCCAGATCCGGCTCAAACAACGGGTTAAATTCATTTCGCTCCTATATGCCACTAAGATGTGGAACGCCCTACCATCAGCCGTCAAGGGATTCAGCCATTGTGAATCCCTAGACTCCTTCAAAACCACTAGCTCTCAAAGAGCAATTACAGGCGGATGCAATTCAAAACTGGCCCCTGTAAAAAGTATTTCTATACTGTACACGTTTTCCCCGGGATTTTTTTTTACCTGTGTATATGATTTTTTTTTTGTCTTTAAATGTTTTGATGAATTGAATTGAGCAAGTGCTTTTTCTGGTTTCTTTTGTAATGACCTGCACTTTCCTTGAACTGTACCCATTCATACAATTTTAAATCAATCAACACCGCCTATTTGCCCTCCCATTTCCTGACCAAATTGTTTGGTCCATTACAAATTACAAATTACTGCATCTATATTTTAATGAACATGTGTGTACTGTATGTGTATGTTTATGTACTACTGTCTTCTGTGGGTCCTAGCCACGCCCAAAGAAAGGCATTGAAGTGCTGAGCCCTACTGGTCAGAGCTGGGACTGCAGGCAGGCCCGTGCATTTATCACGAGGAAACCCTGTGCAGCTCGGGTTTAACATTGAGCACTTGAGGAAGTAGACAGTGATGTCTGGAGAGCTCTTGTTCGTTGGCCTATGCCCAAAGTTGGGCTATAGGCGTAAGTAAGTAAGTAAAACCGTTCTTCCGGGTGCTTCTAAACTCCACTGAGCAACTTCCATCGAAATGAATAGCAGGGGGCGGGGCAGTCCGCCCTCTATCCTTTATAACTCTCTCCTGGGCATAACGCGGGCCTCGTCCCACCGAACGGCCCCAAACTTGGGGTGTGCACTGCAGTGTGAATATCTGTCCGGGGAACTGCAGAGACACACCGATTCTACGGAGGACACACCGAATAAATGGTGCATTTAGCCAAGTCCCTGATCGATTGGCAAACCAGACCTGAGCTTCGCTTCGTTTGTGCTGCAAGATTATTATTGGTGTAGTGAGTAAAAGGAGTGTACCAAGTACAGAGCTCTGGGGGACACCGGTCAACTAAGTGTAGTTATGTGAGGATAGCATTAATTACTGCTTCCCCTACACCCCCCACCCCCAGGCACTACCTCTCATTCAGAGTACCGGTAATAATAAAACAAACATAAAATTATGACTTATTGTGCAAAGTGGAACAGAGTCCAGAATATCCACACACAAACATCTCCAGTGTTCATTTAGCTCAACTGCATTACAGTTCAATTAGTTAAATTAACACTATAAAGAAAGCAATCCGCCTCTCAAAATGACCGTCCGTCTGCGTCTGGCATTCTGTCCATGTGAACCGGCTGGCTTGGGAAGCTCAGACAGTTAGCAGGCATCACAGAGCCCGCCGACCTCCCAGGTGAGCTCATTTCAATTAGACGAGTGGATCTCCCCCAACTGGATATCACTCTGTCTCAGTCATCAAGTCCCCCGTGACAAAAATGGCTCGACATGCCACCGTCCGTATGGTGCCGGTGTTGGCTGCCAAGGAAACAGTGTCACTGCCAAAGCAAATGCCTCTCCCTCTGTGTCTCTCTCTCCCCCTCTCTCTCCCTCTCCCTCTCCCTCCCCCTCTCTCTCCCTCTCTCTCTCTCTCTCTTCCCCCCCCATGCATGCCGGAGACATGCCAGGGCCGGGCTTGCCCGACAGCGACTCTCTCCTGCATGTGAGAGCCCGAGAGCCTCGCTGATAGGGATGAAGTGTCTCTATGGTAACGGCGGTGGTTGGAAAAAAGGAGCTGGTAAATGAAGGTAAATAGAATTCTACTGAGGCCGTATAAGAGGAAGGTATATACGTTCTGATACCAACCTGTGTGGTACCCATGTTAACGTGAACAGCAGCCTTGACGTGCTGTCCTGTTGTTGCTTTCTATTCTATTCACCTGCATCACTTAAACGTCTGCTCGTGCGGCATGGCTAAGACGGTTCAATTCTGATAGAGGCCTTCACTCACTCAGGCCTATAGCTGTGATAGGAGATCAGCGGGGGGTTAATTTCTCCACATTATCTGGAACAATAATGATAAAAGGCATTCACTGTATCCATTGCATTCCTGATTAAGTGCCCTATTAATTAAAATCTTGAGATGAAATCGTCATTGTAGTTTTTGTAAGAAAGTTGAACATTTGAACCTTCGTAATACTCACACAAATCGACACAAACTACAGATCTGGAACACCATCTTATAGAGAAACCACCACTGTACTCGCTAAAACGGCCACGGAGCTAAAGTAATCAAAGCACACTGTGCTAGAATCAAGAGCCTCATCGACAGGCAATAACAGATGAGCTATCATAGATATAGTTTTTCATTAAAGTGTCCTGCATCATAAGATGGTCTTGGTGTATGTCCACAAAATGGACATACACCAAGATATACCACAAACAAAATACATGAACAGTTACTTATGGATTCTCCTGCCATGCCTGCAAAAAACTTAGTGAAACAGCCAACTTAACATACAACATTCAGACATCCAAAACAAATCTGGATTCATATCCTGGATTTTTTTTTGTCAAATAATCATAGTACAGTGGACATAATGGAAAGGAAAATAAAACTCATCCTCCAATCATCATGTGTATTATGAGTGAGACCAGAGGTTTAAATGTGTCAAACATGGATGCTGCTGCGTGTTAAACCTTTTTAAGAAGCTTTCAAATGGATCTGGTGTACAAGGCGGGGACATAATATCACCACCATCTACGTGCACAATCCAGATAACACACACATACAATCTACTCTAGCGGTTGCTGATGAAAAGGAACAGAGAAAACACAGGGGTCTACAGGGGGGAGTCTATTCCCCAACGCTGACAGAGTTGATAAGGATAGCTCTCAGAGAAAATCCATAGAATTGATTCCGCACAGGTGTTGGGAACAGGTCAGGAGGGCTTTAAAACCATAGTGTAACTAACAAAAAAAATGTTATAAATAAATAAAAATATGTGAAATACAAAACAAAAATGGCACAGTACAGCACTATACAATTGACGTTGCATCCAACGCATGAGGTCTTTACATTGTAAAACATGAATGTGTGTTGAATGATTATAGAGTGTTGTGATGGTCATGCAGCTCTATACGTCAAGCACCTTCGTACGAAAAAGCTCATACAAAACCATTATATTGTTTTTCATTGTATCGTTTTGTATTCGCTCGCCTCGGACACAACCTTTTCTGGGGGACTCGGAGCATATCTGGACATGACTATAAAGGGGGAGGGTCGGCAATTAGTGCTGCACAATTAAGCGATAAATGATTGAGATCTAGATTCAGACACCGATCTCATTTCTAAGAATCATGCAGCATTGGCTGTCATTTGAGTTAATCTTTAAAGAGAGGTTCAAGTCAAGCACTTTGATGTTGTCTGTGTAAAGCCACAGTAGGTGGCTCCATGTGCCACATTTTGAATGTAGTAATGTTGAGTAACTATAGACATAAAATATATTCATGAATTTTTTTTGAGTGGTGATAGGCAGCCACTCCTATAGAGCGTCGCAGTTGCGTCCGCCCCCTTTCATGACGACGCCAGGCCCAGGAAATAATTCCCAAGGCATTTTCCCCATAGACATTTCAAAAAGTATTTATTTAAATACCTTTTAAGCGTCGTACGAAGCCAACTCGAGTCGTGACAAATCATGACAACAAACACAATATTTTGGACCAAACAAATAATTACAAAGAAGAAAAACCACAAAAAAAGTCTTGCCGTTTTTTCTTCTTTCTAATTATTTCTCACGACAAGAGTTGGCTTTGTTCATGGCGTAAACGTCTTTAAATAAATACTTTTTTAAAACAAAATGAACGGGGGATTATTTTCCGGGTCTATCGAGGGGGCAGGACTGCGACACTCTATTGACAGCAATGTGTGTCCCTATGTCTACGTACATACGTATGTGCATGTCTGTCTGTCCGAACACAGAAAGCTGAAACATCTCGTCAATACCACTGGATGGCACTGTTGCGCAGCGTCTCTCACACACACACACACACACACACACACACACACACACACACACACACACACACACACACACACACACACACACACACACACACACAGGTCTGGGAGGAGAGCTTGTACAGTACAGTACAACAGCACGGGTACAGTACAGCACCAATCAGTTCAGGCGGGTCTGATTTTAAGATTAACATTTGAGCAAGAATCGTACAGCACTACTCAGCAGTCTGTCTGTCTGTCTGTCTGTCTCAGCACGGACAGCTGCAGTAGTGCTATGTGACCTGGGGACCTGGCACTGCTGTGTGGCACACACACACACACACACACACACACACACACACACACACACCCATTGCCCACTGCAGAAGCTTAGCAATGTTAGTTACAGTTAGTACAGTACACACATTTACCAGTGACCACTGGTCACTTGTCAATTGTACAGCAGCAGTACTTTACTACTTGTACTACAGTACAGTACATATATTTATTCACATCGTGGCAAGAGTTGCCAAAGAACTCTCTATGACCAACAGACACAGACAGTATTGCCCAGTGTCCACCAGTGGGGAAGTCACTTGAAGTAATTCAGGACGCAGCGGCGTCAACTCCGGGGGTGCTCAGGCGCAGAAGCACCCACGGTGCGGCGCCAATATCAATATGCAGAAGCAGAATATGCACCCACTGTCCTGACTGAAATGTCCCTTCCTCAGTGGTTTCATGCACGTAGTCACTGTAAGTCACATACCTTTACGGGGGGTTGTGGGCGCTTGGGCCAGATAGGTGTTGGGCCGCCGCCCATGGGCATTCAAATGCTAATAAGGTGGCTTTTGTTCTGCTGCCAGGTAGAGCGTATAAATGTTGTATACAGTACAGTACAGGATTAATTTCCATTTGACTACGATGATGAAGCACCCTCCAGCCAAGAAGAGATTCGTCCAGTCCATGCTACAATTCGGCGCCGCCGCCGCCGGCTAAAACATACCCTAACTAGTCCTTAATATCTACGGAAAACCCACCAATAAGCCCTTATCCACAAGTAAGACGCGCAAACGCGTGAAGCGAACGCAGCTTGTGTGTGTGTGGTTGTGTGTGCGTGTGTGTGTGTGTGTGTGTGTGCGCGTGTGCGTGTGCGTGTGTGTGTGTGTGTGTGTGTGTGTGTGTGTGTGTGTGTGTGTGTGTGTGCTACAGCTGCGCCCTGTGTGTGTGTGTGCTACAGCTGCGCCCTCTGGTGGCGGGCGGGTGGTGTAACAGTGGGACAGACACACACACAGACACACACACAGACACACACACACACAGACATTCAGCCCTTGCTGTCATAGTAAGTGGCTCACTGCGTTCGCAAACACAAATTAACACATTTTTCTCAAGCCGCACAATTTCACTGGAGCGCAGCTCTTATATGCACGCAGACAGCACATGATACAGGCCTACACATGTCCCGTCCCAAACACTGAGGACAATGAGGAGGTAAAGTAAACTTGTTTATAATGTGGCAAGAAAAATATATTCCAATTACTTTTCGGTGCGCACTCACCATGAATCCAAGCAGAGGTCCTCACAAGTATAGCCGCCACAGTCCCAATGGCACCGAGCAAAAAGTTGATAACTTTGGCTATAATCAGCCAAATCTCAACCGATTGGCATAATTCCAAATGGTATACACTCAATGAAATTTATATTTTCCATTTTTCATGGGTGTATAAGTCATAGAGCCAGAGAAAGGAGAGATATGGTAGGGGAAGCACTAACCCCTGTTAGCCATGCAGCCTATATGTTTCATGAGCTGTGGTGGCTTGCACTCTCTCAATTAGGGATTTAGTGGTTAATTTCACTGATGTGTACAACCTTTATTCAAATAGTTGCAAATGTATTAATTAAAAGACTGAGCATGTATGTTTGATATAAGGCCAAATTTAGAGTATACTCTTCATTAGCAAACTGTAAATAAAGTACCAAACGGAGAAAAAAAAAAAACGTTTTTCCCCACACGCGGGGGGGGGGGGGGGGGGGGGGGCGTGGCTGGGGGGGGGGCTGCACCCACCGCCGTTATAGGAACCTGACGCCTCTGTCAGGACGGGAAGCCCTTTTGGTGTTTTAAGCATCATGTTGCATTATGTTATACTTTAGCTATTGAAAAATAGCAGATCTACAAGCTCATAGCGCGACACTGAGTGGCGAGCTACGAGCTTGTAGATCTGCAGTTTTTTTTTTATCGTGAAAATGTGTCGCAAATCTTGAATATATATTCTTTCAGAGCGAACGTTTTTAACTCAAATCTTTGCTTCTGGGGGGTCCCTGGAACTACATATTTTCAGACGACATATTTACAGATAATTCTGGGGGTCCTTGACATGAAAATGGTTGAGCAGTGCCACTTAGAAACAGGTTTTTCAGAAAACCTTCAGGATTTGGAAAGTCTAAATGGGTTAAACTGAATCAACCTGGTCAAAGACGTCTCACAGTTGTCCCTCCTACTGTACCACTATGACAATCAATGTCATATTTGACAACACAACAATAATGGGTTTTCTAGAAAAACAACAACTAGGTAGGTAGGTAGGTATGAATGTAGGTAGGTAGGTAGGTATGTAGGTATAGGTAGGCTACTAGGTAGGTAGGTAGGTAGGTAGGTACAGGTAGGTATGAATGTAGGTAGGTAGGTAGGTAGGTATGTAGGTAGGTATAGGTAGGCTACTAGGTAGGTAGGTAGGTACAGGTAGGTAGGTATGAATGTAGGTAGGTAGGTAGGTATAGGTAGGCTACTAGGTACAAGGTAGGTAGGGAGGTACAGGTAGGTATGAATGTAGGTAGGTAGGTAGGTAGGTATGTAGGTATAGGTAGGCTACTAGGTAGGTAGGGAGGTACAGGTAGGTATGAATGTCGGTAGGTAGGTATGTAGGTATAGGTAGGTTACTAGGTAGGTAGGTAGGTAGGTAGGTATGAATGTAGGTAGGTAGGTACAGGTAGGTATGAATGTAGGTAGGTACAGGTAGGTATGAATGTAGGTAGGTAGGTAGGTATGTAGGTATAGGTAGGCTACTAGGTAGGTAGGGAGGTACAGGTAGGTATGAATGTCGGTAGGTAGGTAGGTATGTAGGTATAGGTAGGTTACTAGGTAGGTAGGTAGGTATGTATGAATGTAGGTAGGTAGGTATGAATGTAGGTAGGTACAGGTAGGTATGAATGTAGGTAGGTAGGTAGGTATGAATGTCGGTAGGTAGGTAGGTAGGTATGTAGGTATAGGTAGGTTACTAGGTAGGTAGGTATGTATGAATGTAGATAGGTAGGTACAGGTAGGTATGAATGTAGGTAGGTACAGGTAGGTATGAATGTAGGTAGGTAGGTAGGTAGGTAGGTACGAACAGGGGTGGGTATAAGGCAGGTGGTAGGCAGTAGATAGATAGATAGATAGATAGATAGATAGATAGATAGATAGATAGATAGATAGATAGATAGATAGATAGATAGATAGATAGATAGATAGATAGATAGATGTCTCACTAAAAAGCATTGTATGAATTGTGCTTTATAAAAAAGAAACTTGACTTATCTTATCTTGCACAATTAGGCTAGTATAGCCTAGTATAGACTACAGGCGACCTACAAAACCTTTAAAAATAAAGGCAATTCCAAAATATGTCGGCCAATGGTAGCCTATAGTTTCAACATTATCTACTATGTTAAACTATTAGCTTATAGAGAAAACTTTTAGTCGTCATAAATCATATCAAACAGGGCGTGCTTTATTTTCAGTTTGAGTGAAAGACATTTCCACGGAAGGTGCCCCCTTGCAGACCCGGTCAGTTCGACTATATCTGCCCTTAAATTAATGTGCATGGATATCAACAGTCATTAATGACTGTCAACACCCTTCACGTGACAACTTTGCCGTGCAACAAAATAGGCTTAAATTGGTCAGTTAACTTAAATAATTGTATTTTTCATAGCAGTATAAGAACGTAGGCTACCTGTAGTAGGCCTAATGCTGGCTAATTTAAAATACGTGAAACACATAGCCTACACAGTACACACTATACACAGTAGATACTGCAAAGAGATGTTGCTCACCTGTGGCGCTTGCATGCAGTTTGGAAATGGAATTAATGTCAAAATGTTGCTGCTTTTTTACAGCGTCTCAGCAGGAGTTCAAATCAGAGCTGTTGTTGTTGTCTGCTGTTCTCTCTGAAGTCTCAACACAGGACATTCGCGCTGTCAACTTGTTGTGCAGCAGAAACGCTCCGAGATGTTTCTCTTTCTCGTGTGAGTGAGACAACAACACATTAAAGCTCTCATATCTTCCTCCGATGTGCTTCCCTGCACTCCGCCGCGCTCCTCGCTGCTCTCCAAATATGGCCATAGGAAGTGCGCGGCGCGGCGCGGCACTTTGAGCGCCTCGAGCTGTTGTTGCTGAGGGATGTCGGAAGGAAAACCCTGCCTGCACCCACCTGCTGCCACCATCCCAATCTACTTGTAGCCTATCAGTCCGTCTCATTAGCCGACCTATTCAATTAACCACTTAAGCGCTATAGCCATTGTTATATTGAATAGGCTATCATCAGGCTATGGACCCCAATGGAAACAATGAAGCCTTTCTTTTAAGGCTTTCTTGGGTTTAACAATCCTTTAGCAAAGTAAGCAGACCGTCTATGGAACTGAGGGTATAGGCTACTTTGCTGTGCTTTTTTGTGTGCCAAAAGTATTCATTAAATCAATCAATCAATCAATCAATCAATCAATCAATCAATCAATCAATCAATCAAAGCCAAGTGTTTCTCAACCTTTTCTTTTATTTCAAGGACCCCCAGTTAGTTTGATTAGCCCTTTAGCTTAGTATAGCCTATAGGCCAGTGGTTTTCAACCAGTGGTCCTGGGACCACCAGTGGTCCTTGAGGGGGTTCCATGGAGTCCCCAGCTAAATGATGATGGCAACCAAATGGACCCTTATAGATATTTAATTCTTGAGAGTGGAAAATGAAACTAAATGGACCCTCTCAGGTCCATTTGGTTTCATTTTACCCTCTCAAGAGTTCCATTATTGACTGTTACACAACAGCATTACTTAATTTACAAGAAGTTTACACATAAGTCTTCTGCTTTAGTTTTGGGTCTGCAAGGCTACATCTCATCAAATGGTGGTCCGTAGCTCAATGCAGAATAAATAATGGACCTTGATATGAAAAGGGTTGAAAACCACTGCTATAGGCCTATATAACACAATCTTTAACTCTGAGTGTATGCCCTACCCTCACAGACCAGAGTATGGGTCCATTTGGACCCCAGATTGTCCCCGACCCCCAGACCTTACATCGAGGACCAGTAGGCTATAGGCCTACTGTCTATTCGTTTCCATGCAGTGAGATTTTTAAGTGGTGCAACCACTTCATTACGGAGCTTTGTGTGTCCCTGGCTGGGTCTGTCCCTAGCAGCTGGCTGGGTCTGTCCCTAGCAGCTGGCTGGGTCTGTCCCTAGCAGCTGGCTGGGTCTGTCCCTAGCAGCTGGCTGGGTCTGTCCTTGGCTGCCTGCCTGGGTCTGTCAGTCTGTCCGAGCACGAAAATAGTGTTTGGTTGGTTTTCACAACCAAGTGTCACTGTAGCGCAGCCTAACACACACACACACACACACACACACACACACACACACACACACACACACACACACACACACACACACACACACACACACACACACACACACACACACACACACACACACACACACACACACACACACACATTATCTATATGGTTTTGGGTGTGACAGTACAGTACAGTACAGTACAGTGAAGAGGGACCCCCGGGGACCTCCACACGGTAACTCTGTCATTTCTTGACACGGGGCGGCTCACCGGAACCGGGCCGGCACCCTGGGCGCGTTCCTGTGGGTCTGGAAGTTCCGGGGACCACACACGGAGTTGCACCATTTACTTCACACAGATGTGATAGATTATTCTTTTTTTTTTTTTTTTTTTTTTATGGACTTGAGTTGATGTGACAGGACACAGGACTACTGTAGACCTACATTAATTGTATAATTCAAATCAGAAATGTTTTAAATGATGATCCTCATCTTTTTCTATAGCAAAGGTTTCCATACTCATTATGTTTGTTTGGACATTGTTTTACTGGGCATATCTTATATAATCATATTTTCTTATACACAATGTAGTACTTAAGTTAAGATTCTCCATGTACAGCATAGCACAAATCAGCAGGTTGAGGATATAAGTATATGAGGAGTCAAGTCTGCCTTGACTCCTCATAGTGAAGGGTAGGCATAATAAGCTTCACTGCTTCAGCCTACACCTTTTTGGTGTCACCTCTGTTTATGTAAACACAACAGAAGTATTTAACCATGTAATTGTAAAGCACCAAAATAAACTTTGCATTCATTCATATACTACAGACTAGTACACTGTAATGTACTGTATCAAGTGATCAAGTTCAACACTGAGGATTTTGCAGTGTGCATATCATCACTCTCTTCTCTTTTGCACATCAAGACATGAGGGGCACGTGCACAGATTCTATAAATAGGTATATGGGAACATTAATTACATGCTTACAGGGTAAGGCTGCCTTTGTAACTGTATACTATATACATTATTCCTTGACAAAAGCTCCAGCACAATTTGGTACATGACGGATGCTTTCTGAATGGAATCAGACAGCTGATCAACAAAGCCCAGTCTCCTTTGTGTTCAATAATTACGTATAAGCTACATAAGTATTTCTGAGGTGTTCTGGGGTGAACAACCCCAGAGTGATTTTAATACATTTGTAGAATTCTGCTGATTATTGTCAGGTGACATAAGCTCAAGATTGTGTTAAAATGTGAACTGTCTTTGACAAAGACAAATTGCTATAGAAAGCTATTGTCATGTTGATTTCATAAACCACCACAACCCTACAACATCACATTCCATGCATACTGTATAGGCTCATCAGCTTTGTTCCATACTTCTAATCAAAGAACACATGTTCAACCACAATTAATTATTATTATTACTTGCACAAGCAGAGTGCGCAAGTACCATACATGGCCTATTTGTGTGCAAAGCGCAAGTTGGAGCTCGACAGAGCGCATTTCTAGTTTACTTTTAATTCGACTACAAGCTGGACTGTTGGCTGTTGCAACCTTTTTTGATTTTTAAATTGCTGCCCTCAGGGCAGCAATTTAACATTGGTGCTAGAACAGAATTTAGCAAGTGCTACTTTCATTTAGCTAATGTTTGCTTAGCAAGGTGCTAATTTCATTTAACTAATGTTAGCTACTGTAGCTATCTGAGACCAGCATTCAAAAGCTGCCCTCAGGGCAGCAATTTAACATTGGTGTTTGTATAGAATTTGGCTGCCCTGAGACCAGCATTCAAAAGCTGCCCTGAGAGCAGCAATTTAACATGGTTGTATGTATAGCATTTAAGCTGCCCTGAGACCAGCATTCAAATGCTGCCCTCAGGGCAGCAATTTAACATTAGGGTATGTATAGCATTTGGCTGCCCTGAGACCAGCATTCAACATTGGTTTATGTATAGCATTTGAGCTGCCCTGAGACCAGCAATTTAACATTGGTGTTTGTATAGAATTTGGCTGCCCTGAGACCAGTATTCAAATGCTGCCCTGAGAGCAGCAATTTAAGTGAGATTCCACAAACAATCGGATGGATATTGAATTATCTTTATTGAAAAGAATAGGAGAAGATAGCTAAACCGAACTTTTTCGGTTTAACTTTGTTTCTGTGTTGTCTGGTTCGGTGGTTCCCTGAGCTGGCTTTGCGCGTGCACGAGCCGTCTTTCACAGATGTTGTTTCAGGAAGGGGGCGGAGCTATTTTCTCCTATTCTTTTCAATAAAGATCATTCAATATCCTTCCAATTGTTTGTGGAATCTCACTTGTATGAAACAGTGACAACATGCACTTATAAAACACAGTCAGAATGATGTTTTGATAGTCTGTTATGACATGCTTGTCAGAATTTAAAAAGAAAAAAGGAACTGAATGAAGGCTTTTCTGCATAGGCCTACAGTGTGACCCTCTGCTTTGTTTCCATGGACACAACTTCCCCAGCTGGCTTGAACTGCTTGATGAGTCTCTGAAACAGAATCTTTCAAATATCAATCGTCCATATAGTATGCATGGATAATTAATTAATTAATAATTTTAATAATGGAAAACCTGAACGAAACAGTATAGATAGATAGCCCAAGTGCAGATATGGAGTGATTGAACGTACTTGACATTTTAGCTTTAGATTTTTTTTTCTTACCAATAAAATGCAGTATATAAAATATAATTTATGAATTCATGAGATTCTATGAATATATTGACCAGGGGTATATAGGCTGCAACATTGGGCATGGGTGCCATCATTGGCACAGAACCTTTTTTTTCTTCTTTCTTTCTTTCAAATATCAAGCATACGTCAAGGCAGAGTCAATACAACGTGATGTGTCCAGGTATAGTAGACCATCACATTTAGAAATAAATGATGTGAATTCTGACCTCGCATTGGCTGATATAGGCATGCTATGATGAGTGCGTCAACCTTATTTACCTTATACCTGTAACCTAGCAACGGCCACCAGCTGCTGTTAGTAACAATGTAGTTTTCATTTTATTATATATATTTATATATTCATATAGTAAATAACTAAATATAATTACATAATGCAACAGTGGTATCGTATTAGTAGCCATACACTGGAGGTCGGGCACAATATTGACAATGGTGTTGTAACTGTTGCCACTATGAGTAATATAATTAGTTTATTTCTCTAAGACAAAGTTCATAATGAAGAAGTTCATAATTAAGTTACAGTTATGTTAAAACATTATTTCATTGCTTTTCTTGTCAAGTTGTTGTGTCTCGTTTGGTCTGCGCATGTCAATTGGTTACACAGAACTAGCCACAAGCAGCAAGGTGCAGCAGCTCCTGCACTGGTCACACAAAGAGACGTTAAAGTTCACAAGAGACTGTCTAACTGTCATTAAGCAAAGGTTACAAGGACCCAAGTCTGAAGAGATTCCCTTGCTTGTTATGCACGCAGCCAATGAGGTATTTGTTGTTTGTTTTGTCTGTATTTTACTCATGTGAAATGTTTTGCATCTACATGCTGGTGTGAGGGAGGAGGTAGGTTGTCGTTCAGACCAATGCTCCGTCGGATGAAAGTACTGCACTCCACATTTTCACGATTTTTCAAATAAATCAGTAGAGGAAACCACATGTGTCCGTCTGTGCTCGGAGGGAGTTACAGGTGTGCTTATATGGCTTTCGGATTTCGGCCTTGGGCTTTCGGCCTATCCGGCACCGTGGGCACGGCTTGGGGTATCCGTGGATTTGCACGGCTTTGGACATCCGTGGATATGCACCTGGGAGGATATGCACGGCTTGGGATACACTGCCATGTGGGAATAGGCATGCATGGCTTGGGAAGCCGACATCCGTGGATATGCACGGCTTGGGATACACTGCCATGTGGGAATAGGCATGCATGGCTTGGGAAGCCGACATCCGTGGATATGCACGGCTTGGGATACACTGCCATGTCTTCCTTCTCAGAATGCATTTCTTTCATGTGGATTCCAATTCCAAGGGATTCGATTTCCCAAACTGATCATCTGACAGTGCCTGTTCCTCTCCAACGCTGATGTGCATCACTTCAATCAATGTCCACAACTTATATTTAGCGTGGTGACTTCTCCTTGCACCAGCCATCCAAATACACTTTCCAGTGCAACTAGTGTTATATTTAGTAAGTGTGACCCAAGTGCACAGCAAGAGAGGAGGCGTAGTTCAGGTTTAGTTCAGGTTTATTCACAAAGGTTTGTATGGAAGGGAGTGGGGTAGTAGTGGATCAGTGGCTCTCCAGGTTGGCCTAGCTCAGCATGGGATTCCAAACACTGAGGAGGAGAAGGAGAGGAGGCGTCAGTCTTCAGAGAAATAACAAAGGCAGGAACTGCAACCGTGTAAAGCTGCACGGCTGGGCAATAGCTATGTAAGGCTAAAACAATAACTAGCACTATACTCAGTTTAACAACACATAAAGGCTTGAGCTGTACTTTACCATACATGTAGACATGTGAAGCTCTGGCGTGGAATGAAGGGCAGACTGGGTTATTGTAGAGGCAGTGCTTGATTGCAGGATGGAAGACAGGTGCAGAGGATTGGTGCAGGAGAGCAGGTGTGCTGAGTAGAGCCATGGAGTAGTCAGTGAGGGGGGAGTGGCTAAGCCGTGCTTGCATGTGAAGGTGAGGAGGAGTGAGCCGTAACAGTACCCCCCCTCCGAGGGGCGCCTCCTGGCGACCTCCCGGGGGCGTCGGGGTTGGCCCTGTAGAAGTCCCGAAGGAGAGAGGGATCCATGATGAGCTTTCTGGAGATCCAACTGCGTTCCTCGGGGCCGTAACCCTCCCAGTCCGCCAGAAACTGGAAACCTCGACCTCTGCGCCGAACCTTCAGTAGCCGCCGAACCGTCCACTGGGGATGCCCGTCGACCATCTGAGGTGGCGGAGGAGCAGGGGCAGAGGGCATGAGCGGGCTCGAGGACACAGGCTTGATCTTGGACACATGAAACACGGGATGTACACGCAGGGAGGCTGGGAGCTTGAGACGCACAGCCGCCGGACTCAGGACGTGGTCAATCTCGAAGGGACCGACGAACCGGGGAGCCAACTTCTTGGAAGGCACCTGGAGCGGTAGATCGGCAGAGGAGAGGTACACACGTTGCCCAGCCTGGTACACCGGAGCAGGAATGCGGCGACGGTTGGCCCCACGGCAGGAACGCTCGTTGGAGCGAAGCAGGGCGGCGCGGACTTTCTTCCACACGCGCCGACACCGACGGAAGTGGGCCTGGACAGAAGGGACAGAGGCCTCCGACTCCTGGAGAGAGAACAACGGGGGTTGGTAACCCAGAGAGGCTTCGAAAGGGGACCTGCCAGTGGCGGCACAGGTAAGGGCATTGAGTGAGTATTCCACCCAGGGTAGATCCTTGCTCCAGGAGGTGGGGTGGAGAGCAGAGACACAGCGGAGGGCAGACTCCAAGCTCTGGTTGGTCCGCTCAGCCTGACCGTTGGACTGTGGGTGGTATCCCGAGGAGAGGCTAACGGTGGCGCCAATCTCCTTACAGAAGGCCCGCCAGACCTGGGACGTGAACTGCGGGCCCCTGTCAGAGACAATGTCACTGGGAAGACCATGAAGACGGTAGACATGCTGGGTGAGGAGTGCAGCTGTCTCCGCCGAGGATGGGAGCTTAGGGAGCGCCACTAGGTGCACCGCCTTGGAAAACCGGTCCACCACAGTGAGGATGATGGTGTTCCCATGGGAAGGGGGAAAACCGGTCACAAAGTCCAAGCCAATGTGAGACCAAGGGCGGGTGGGTACAGGGAGTGGGCGAAGAAGGCCAGCCGGTGGCTGGTGTGACGCCTTGGCACGGGAACAGGTGGCGCAGGCAGCGACAAACTCCCGGACGTCAGTCCTCATGGACGGCCACCAAAATCTCCGGCTCAGGAAGGAGAGGGTGCGCTGGTACCCGGGGTGGCAAGCAAACTGGCTGGAATGGCCCCACTGCAGCACTCGAGAACGCACCGAATCAGGCACGAAGAGCCGGTGACGAGGACCATCGTCTGGGCCCGGCTCAGCTTGTTGGGCCTGTTTGACCTCAGCCTCAATGTTCATGGTGACCGCTCCTACGATACAAGCAGCCGGAACAATGGGTTCAGGCTCGGCTGAGGATTTCTCCGGGGCATGTTGTCGGGACAAGGAATCAGCCTTGGTGTTACTGGAGCCAGGTCTGTAGGTGATGGTGTAGCTGAACCTATCCAGGAACTGTGCCCACCGTGCCTGGCGAGAGTTGAGGCGCTTGGCCTCCCGGATGAAGGTCAGGTTCTTATGGTCGGACCAGACCACCGTGGGCTCTTCAGCACCTTCCAGCCAGTGGCGCCACTCCTCAAAGGCTGCCACCACAGCTAGCAGCTCCCTATTCCCAATATCGTAGTTCTCCTCGGCTGGGTCAAAACGACGGGAGAGAAAGGCACAGGGGTGTAGCTTCTGGTCCCTTACTGACCGCTGGGATAAGACAGCCCCTAGACCGATGTCAGAAGCATCTACCTCCACTATGAATGGCCTGGAGGGGTCTGGATGGAGAAGGACCGGGGCTGTGGTGAAGTGCTCCTTGAGGGCAGCAAAAGCGGCACCGGCAGCAGGCGTCCAGACGTAAGGATGCAGAGTGGAGGTGAGTCGAGTAAGAGGGGCAGCTATGCGGCTGTAGTTCCGAATGAAACGGCGGTAGAAATTAGCAAACCCTAGGAAACCTTGGAGCTGTCTGCGGGTTGTGGGTTGCGGCCAGTCGACGACGGCTTGGACCTTGTGGGGGTCGGGACGGATACAGCCGTCCTCCACAATGAGTCCAAGGAACTCCACAGAAGGCGAGTGAAAGACACATTTCTCAGCCTTAATGTACAGCCGATTCTCCAAGAGACGCTGGATGACCATACGGACATGCTGGATATGCTCCTCAATGCCCCGGGAGAATACCAGGATGTCATCAAGGTAAAGGACCACGAATACCTCTAGCATGTCCCGGAGCATGTCGTTCATGAGAGCCTGAAAGACTGAGGGGGCATTTGTGAGACCGAAGGGCATGACCAGGTATTCGTAGTGTCCACCGGGTGTCTTGAAAGCGGTCTTCCATTCATCCCCTTTACGGATACGCACAAGGTGGTATGCGTTCCTGAGATCCAACTTGGTGAAGATAGTGGCACCGACAAGGGGTTCAAAGTTGGAGCTCATGAGGGGGAGAGGATATTTGTTCTTGATGGTGATGTTGTTGAGCTGCCTGTAGTCTATGCACGGCCTCAGATCCCCACCCTTCTTCTTGACGAAGAAAAAGCCCGCTGCCACCGGGGATGTGGATGGACGTATAAGACCCTCAGCCAGACAGCCATTAATGTAACTGTCCATAGCTGCCTTCTCAGGTAGTGAGAGGTTGTAGAGGCGACTGGCTGGAAGCGGAGCGTCAGGACGGAGCTCGATGGCACAGTCGTAGGGTCGGTGAGGAGGAAGAGTGCATGCTCGCTCCTTACTGAATGCCTCACCCAGGTCGTGGTACTCAGGAGGGACCTTGGAAAGATCAGGAGGGGCAAGGCTGGGTCGTTCAGGCAGAGAAGGCGTCTGGGCAGACCGAAGGCAGCGGGCGTGGCAGGGAATGCTCCAGCTGAGAATGCGGCCCGAACTCCAACAGACGTGAGGATTGTGGAGCTCCAGCCAAGGTCTGCCTAGGATGAAAGGTGTGTCAGGAGAGTCGATGACGTAGGGGCGGATGCTCTCTACGTGATTTCCTGAGACAGTGAGGGTGAAAGCCTCGCATTGGTGTGTGACAGGACCCATGGGGTGGCCATCCAAAGCGAATGCAGAGAGGGACTTCTCCAGAGGCACAATGGGGAGGCCTACCTCCTGGGCGTAACGTTGGTCCACGAAGCTCTCATCAGCACCAGAGTCTATCAGGGCAGGAACGGTGAGTGTGTGCCCTGACCAGGCAAGAGTGACAATGAACCTGGACTTGCTGGAGCGGGACAGGGGGTCGGACAAGCGGCTCACTCGGAACCCCCGAGCGGGTGAGCCCTGTCTTTTGGCAGTCGGCCTGAGGAGGCTCTGGAATGCAGGATGGGGCAAGAGTCCACAGAGTGTGCTGAACCTGCACAATACATGCAGAGTCCCCGTAATCTTCGGTGGTCACGTTCAGCAGAGGTTAAGCGGGCTCGGCCCAACTGCATAGGCTCCTCACCGGCAGATGTAGCGAGATCAGGAAGGAGAGCAGGCCGGCTAAGGCTGGCTGAAGGTGAGGAAGACGGCCCAGCAGCAGGGCGAGACTGGTGAGCCTTCTCACGTTTGCGTTCCCGGTGACGCTCATCAAGGGAAATAGAGAGGGAGATGAGTTGGTTCAACGTGCAGGGCTTCTCTCTCCCAGACAAGGCATCCTTCACGGGCTCTGCCAGGCCCCGCCGGAAAGCACTGAACAAAGCAGGCTCGTTCCACTGGCAACGAGCTGCAAGGATACGGAACTCTGTGGCATACTGCGCCACAGAGCTAGAACCCTGCTGGAGGGTGGAAAGGACTGAGTCTGCATCCTGCCCATGGACATCATGATCAAACACAGTTCTGAACTCATCAGAAAATGCAGCATAGTCATGCATGTAATGTGCCGAGCCCTCACGACTAGCCATAACCCACCGGCGAGCCTGACCGGTGGTGAGATTTGCTATGTAGGCTATGCGGGCGGCGGCAGTGGAATACATGCTCGGTTGAAGTGCAAAGACATACTCACACTGCATGAGGAATTCACGGCAGTGGGCGAAAGACCCGTCATAGATAGCCGGTGCCACCAGATGGGGCTCTCGAGTGGCTGGCACGAGGGCCGGGTCTGGAGCAGGCCCAGATTGGGCAGAAGCAGGCACGGGGGGAGCCGTGGGTGGAAGGAGTCGAGCACTGAGTGCAGCAACCTGGTCAGCGAGATTCTGGACCACGGCAGAGAGCTGGTCCACCTGGGCTTGCTGTTGGTTGGCCTGGGACTGTTGATGAGCAGAAACCCCTTGGAGATCCTCTTTAATACTTATGACAGCATTGGAAGCCTCCTTTAATAGGCGAGAGTGTTCATTCAAAACTTGTCCCTGGGCCTGAAATGTCTTCTCCATGCTGGCTGGGTCCCGATGGCCAGAGCTTACTGTTATATTTAGTAAGTGTGACCCAAGTGCACAGCAAGAGAGGAGGCGTAGTTCAGGTTTAGTTCAGGTTTATTCACAAAGGTTTGTATGGAAGGGAGTGGGGTAGTAGTGGATCAGTGGCTCTCCAGGTTGGCCTAGCTCAGCATGGGATTCCAAACACTGAGGAGGAGAAGGAGAGGAGGCGTCAGTCTTCAGAGAAATAACAAAGGCAGGAACTGCAACCGTGTAAAGCTGCACGGCTGGGCAATAGCTATGTAAGGCTAAAACAATAACTAGCACTATACTCAGTTTAACAACACATAAAGGCTTGAGCTGTACTTTACCATACATGTAGACATGTGAAGCTCTGGCGTGGAATGAAGGGCAGACTGGGTTATTGTAGAGGCAGTGCTTGATTGCAGGATGGAAGACAGGTGCAGAGGATTGGTGCAGGAGAGCAGGTGTGCTGAGTAGAGCCATGGAGTAGTCAGTGAGGGGGGAGTGGCTAAGCCGTGCTTGCATGTGAAGGTGAGGAGGAGTGAGCCGTAACAACTAGTCTTTCATTCAGTCTCTCCATTTTTCCTGTGACCATTTTCCAATATTGGTCTCCAACTCCTAATTCCACTGCATCCATCCCTGATGGGTACATCTGCTATGGGCATTCCTTTTGCTTCCAAGTCCCTCCTTATCTTTCCGTTTGGCGCTTTAATCTTTAAAGCTTTAAGAGCTCAACTTCGGTATTTCCAATAAATGGACATCAATGCTTTTATTGTTCTTAATATTTCTCAAACGAGCCTTCACTTTCCGGGGTTGTTTTGGATCCAAAGACATACATATTCAACGTTTCTTTACCTATAACTGGCAGGTTAAGAGCTCCGGAAATATCCTCTTTAATGAAACTGCGGGTGCTACCTGCATCTAAGGCACCTCAGATGGGGGTAGCACGAGCCACGAATTGCACGTCCTCCAGCAAGCTGCAGACAAGTTGGACATGCTCAGAGGAGACATATCGTCTCTTCGTGAAGGTTTCCAGGCACTTTGGGAAAAGACAACTGCAGCAGCAAGGGAGTTGGGCATAAACCTGCCAGTTATAGGTAAAGAAACGTGTATGTGTTTGGTTCCAAAACACCCATCATAGGGATAGGTGCAGTGGAATTAGGAGTCCTAATTGGCGGAGACCAATATTGGAAAATGGTCACAGGAAAAATGGAGAGACTGAATGAAGGACTATAGTTGCACTGGAAAGTGTATTTGGATGGCTGGTGCAAGGAGAAGTCACCACGCTAAATATCATAACTGAAGTTGTGGACATTGAAGTGACATCAGCGTTATAATTGGAGAGGAACAGGCACTGCAGGCACTGTCAGATCAGTTACGCAACTTTTGGGAAATCGAATCCCTTGGAATCCACATGAAGGAAATGCATTCTGAGAAGGATATCCACGGATACCCCACGGATACCCCATGCCGTGCATATCCACGGCTTCCCATGCCTATATTCCCACTATAGCTGAGGAAGAAATGCCACTTGACAGTTTTCAAATCAGCCTCATGGTGGTGCTACAACAGGACAAGTTGCGTCTCACACACACACACACGCACACACACACACACACACACACACACACACACACACACACACACACACACACACACACACACACACACACACACACACTCACACACACACACACACACACACACACACACACACACACACACACACACACACACACACACACACACACACACACACACACACACACACACACACACACACACACACACGCACACACACAAACCCAAACAAACATGTTTAAATTACTCCTAAACATTTTGCCAAACATCACACACTCTCCTATCCTCCTGGTGGAGACCTGTGCCCAGAAGGGCACTTTTTCTAGTTAATTTCTACATCTCTTAGGGCCCATTTAACCATATAATGCACGTTTAATCAGTGGCACCGTTTCCATTGAGGTTCAATCATCCAGAAGATAAAGGCATATAATAACATCAGTCCGTTAAAATGTGAGCTAAAAGCACGCTAATATGTTTAAATAACTATAATAAAGGATACATTAAATATAATATCGCCTGGTGCGACCATCAACAGCCAATTCAAAAGGCCGTAAAATACACGGACCCTCCTCGATCCATGGCTTTATTTCGAAGCATCCTTGAGCAAGACACTGAAACCACCCTCTGCATACTTGAGCATCCTGCAGTCAATACCTTCTGTGGTTGCTTGCCTCCACCACTGTGTGTGAATGGGCGAGCGTACACACACAGGTTCCTTCCAGACAGGAGCGGAAAAAGATTTTGCGCTGCCGACAGAAAAAGCTGTGACGTCGTGTGCGCGGCTGTTTTTAGACAGCTGGTGGATGGGAATTAAGCTCCACCTCCGCCGACGATGGAAGCTGAGGAGAGCGTCAGATGTAAGCTGGCCGTCGCGGAAGTCGTCCGCGGAAGTGGAGCATTTTCTCCATCCACCAGCTGTCTAAAAACCCGTTTCTTCGGCTGCCGACAGCCGAAACTGTCGGCAGCGCAAAACGGGTTTCCGCTCTGGTGTGGCAGTACCCTCAGGGTGCCGCCACACCAGCTGTTTTTAGACAGCTGGTGGATGGAGAAAATGCTCCACTTCCGCCGACGACTTGCGCGACGGCCAGCTTACATCTGACGCTCTCCTCCGCGGCAGATGTAAGCTGCCGACAAGCATAAAAATGAAGTGTGTCACCCGGCAGTGATAGGCGCTAGCCAATGGAACAGATGCAGCCTGCAGCCCATCCACTGGGCGGTTATTCACTTGTAGTTTTCTTCTTCACAGAGTCAAACGCCCCCTGGGAGGGAATTGTGAAGCCATGTCGCGGGATACAGGTAGATATCTGGGCAGTGGGCACCTCGAAGTAACATTCTGTCCAAAACAAAACATTGAAAACTCGTCTGAAGAAATGTAAAGCAGTGGTTCTCATGTTTGCTTCAGATCACCCCTGTAATCTTTTCATCCATGGCACCCCTGGCTGAATTACATTGTCATTTACTGTAACCCTGATCCTTGATGACATTGAAAATAACTTTATACTTTATAAAATAGCCCGTTCTCTTCAGCCTCCACAGCCCTTCTCATCATCATCATAATAATCCTTCTCCGTGGTGGTCTAGTGGTTAGGGTTTGGCGCTCTCACCGCTGCGGCCCGGGTTCGATTCCTGGTCAGGGAACACTGTTTTATGATGAATTCCTGTTCTGTTCTTTAACTATATAGAAGTGTCTATTTGTACGTCTTTAATGTTTTGATGAATTGAACAATGTGGACCCTGTTGTAAACAAGTGTAATGCTTAATTGCGTCGTCCACTCACAGTTAACAGTCTTTGTATTGAGTTTGTGCTTGAAATGTATTGTAATTCTGCAAACTGTTAATAAATATTTAAATCAATCAATCAAAAATCTCCTTCTCCTTCTCACCGCCGGGTGACACACTTAATTTTTATGCTTGTCAGCAGCTTACATCTGACGCGGAGGAGAGCGTCAGATGTAAGCTGGCCGTCGCGCAAGTCGTCGGAGAAAACAAAACTAGTGTAGCCTCGGCCGGGAGGCGAACCCAGGTCCCCCGTTCCAATGGCACGTACGTTAACCAGTCGACTAGAGAGTCATGACTCGATAGCCAAGTAGCAACGCAGCACCATATAGTCTACACTAGAATGCGCCTTTGTCTGTGTCAACATCTTGTCACTCAATTGTCACTCTCACGCTAGCCTGAGCTAACGTGTTAGGTTTCTGGTCTAGAGGGGCGGGTCGCGGCTCAGATTTGCGCACGCCCTGATTGGATCTCATCGATCTGTCCGTCACCCCCGGCCCCTCCTCTCCCCCCTAGTGCAGCGCTATGTCACATCATTTGGAGCGACGCCCACCCGGAAGGGTTGACTCACACTTTTAGACCAGAGCGGCCAATGCGTTCCTCCAGGCTTTCAATTTTTGCACCAACAAAACGTGTGCACATACACGCACACGCACACACACACACACACTTGCAGTTAGCTGCTTTGGATAAAAGGTGATATAGAAATGCAGATTTACAAGGGCTGAATATGCTGTGAAGGTTTCATTCGCTAGTAGGCCTAAATGAGCACACACACAATGTGAAGCCAAACTGACATATTTTATTAGCTACTAACTTTCAAACTGTTCTCTCTCCTCCTCTCACTTTAATTTATTTCTCTCTTTTTAAAGAATGATAAAAGGTGCTATAGAAATGCAGATTTGCAAGGCCTGAAAATAATATGCAGTGAAGGTTTCATTCAGACATGCTATAGGCATGTCAGGTAACATTGTGAAGCTGCATACTAAATACCTTTTCCTTAGTTCTCACTTTCTCATTTTCTTTCAAGAATTTTCTAATTCTCTAAACCAGTGGTTCTCAAAAAATGAATAGAATCTTGGAAAAAATAAAACAGAAGACAAAATAATAATTTAGAATGGGGGAGTACTGACACAAAACATTTTCTGTTGTAAATCTTCCTCTGCTTAATGACCATGCACTGCACTCTGTCAAACAGAACTCCATCTTCTCAATAATTGAAGGACTCACTCATATTAAGTACCCTGCGGCTCATCATTATATCTCAGCCAGTTGCTTTACATCATATTTATTTAGGAGAATGCAAACTAGGAGAGACTCCAGTTGTGAGAGGGGCATGGTTTATTTTTCAAGTGTTGATTGTAGGCCTATTTATATCGACATTATATGAATTATTATCCAAATACCTAACCCATTCCCAGATAGACAGGAACTCTATAGCAACCAAGTCATGTCATCTTGAATAGATTGCTGTGTTTATGACCCCAAAATATATTACTGAAATGTATTTCAATGCAATGCAAAACCTTGATACAGCTGTTTTGCAGGATCTTAAAAGATTTTGAGAATTGAAGAGAAACCATACACAAAATTGAATGAATTTTGAAGATATGGTGCCCCCTGCAGCAAATTAGTGAACAGTGCAACCGGAAGTGGCCAAAAATGTATTGTTTTTTAATCGGTAAAAGGGAATTTATTTTCCGATTAAATGTAAAAAGTAGTAAATAGTAATACACATCATCAATCATCAACCAAAACAGATTTCCAAACCAAATCGTCCTTGTCAAAATTAAAGCATTGATAATATGTATTTTATTTCGCTGCCTACTTGTCATGATATAATTGACTATTCACATGATGTGAAGTGAATGAATAGTGAATTATACCGGTTTGAAAAGATAATATGGCTGGTTGTTTGTTTTGTTATTTTAGAACGAGTTATGTTTGTCATATAAATAACTCTTGTTTTGAAATTCCACTCAGACCGGACGTTTGCACCGTGTTTTTATTTTATTTTTTTGCCACTTGATATCCTTTTAGCCCAGCAGACAGATTTATGTCTCTCTTTAAAAAAAAATCATGTCAACATTAGAAAGTCAACCAAATCTGCGCATTATTTATTTTCCCGCTGCAGGCTATTGAGGAGGACACAGTGTCGTATCGCGGCGAGTTTTCATAATTTTATACGGAGAGACCTTTATGCGGAGAGAGAGAGAAGACTGTGAGTGTGTGTGTGTGTGAGTGGTGTTGTTATTGCAGCGTTAGCATCGTAGCTAACGCTGCTAGCTGCCAGTGTTGATTGATGCCGCGGGGCGGCACAGCGTTTTACATACAGGCAACAATAACTGGGTAACTTTGGAGTACGAAAACAATGCTGCAGAACAAGTACAGAAGAATTCTGGGGTCGGTGTGAACGGGTCGCTTAGTTTGTACGCCATGCAATGTTACCCAGCAGCAGCATATTAGTCACTGGTTTGGCTGCAGTGTTGTTACTGCTTGGCAAGTTGATCAAATAAAAGCAAAGTCAGCTACATGTTTTGCAACGAGCCACCTTGATGGAGATGTTGCTAGCCAAGGTTAGCTATAGCTGTGCACGATCTTCTGCTGGGTCTGACAGACAGACTGACTGACAACAACAGCAACATTTCCCCAACGTTAAGTTCATTTGAACGTGTTGACAATGATGATGATGGACCACCAGAAGAAGCCAAGTCGATAGCAATGGCTCTCATAATAATACCGCACAGGACATCTTCGTGATATTGTGCGAGTTTGTTTGGTTGTTGTTGTGCAATTTCGGATCGGAGGAGCAGCAATCATGTCTTGTAAATCTGCAAGCAAGGACAAGAAGTCGAGCTTCAGCAAGAAGCTCTTTAGGCGGGGTTCGGTGCGCTCTGTGAGTAGTTTTATGAGCAGGGTGCTGAGGACCCTGTCGACGCTGTCTCACTTTGTGTCCGAAGTGCCAGAGGACGACAAGGATGACGGGGGGTTCACCACCTTCACCAAGACTGGAAGTAACAAAGATGTGCCCACTAGCGTGGAGGATGGAGACATCGGGGTCTTCCTACTCGGGGAGAAGGTGCCCGGGGTGTCTGGTCTCAAGAACCACGGGAACACCTGTTTCATGAATGCCATTCTGCAGTGCCTAAGCAACACCGAGCTCTTCGCCGAGTATCTGGTTCTGGAGCAATACAAGGCCGAGGAGATGGGCGAGGAGAATAGACCAAAGCCAAACGGTTTAGGCCTACACCTACAGAGGAAAGGTGCCCCGGCCAGTGGAGAAGTGACAGAGCAACTATCTGGACTTGTACGTGCGTTGTGGACTTTTGAATATACCCCTCAGCATAGCAGAGACTTCAAAGTAAGTATGAGTATATACTGTACGAGTCAAGATAAGTATGACCAAATTAACCTGTTCATTCACTGCTTTCAAAGCTGATAGTGATAGTTGGACTGGGACATTATGCTTGTTAATGTTAACACAAATACAGTTCGTTACCGCTATAATGTTAAAAACGTCATAAGAAAAACGTCTTATGATGACAATATACTACTGACACACTAACTAATTTTGTATCATGGGAATCAAACACTTAACCTTATTGTATAGACATCACCTTGGGTGTCTATGCTAGGTCTGCCATATAGCCCCTTTTGGGACCCTTTACCTTCTCTGTATTTGTGAAGAATTCACGAATACAGAAAAGGTAAACTAGGGCCACGAAAGGGGCTAGGTCTTACAGTATTATTACCCTCCACTAAATCCTTTCTGTGAAAATGCCAGATCTACAAGAACACAGTGAGTCACAATGAGACACATTGTGAAGTTGTAGATCAGCTATTTTGACCGAATGTTCACCCTAGAATAATTTACACACACGCGGGTTCACGTAGCGGTTACGGTCTTGCCCTGCTGAACGTTGGCCGTGCGAATACAAAAGTTAAATTGTACTGACATTTTGACATCACAAGCAGTGTGGTTTTGAGTGGAGGGCATGATGTTGTTTTGTTTTGCAGAATGCTGTGTCAAAAAGCTGCCTACAGTACAGAGGGAATGCTCAGCATGACGCCCAGGAGTTTCTGCTGTGGCTGCTGGACAGAGTGCATGAGGACCTGAACACGGTCAACCCCAACACCAGACCCTCCATCAAGGTATAGGCTGAGATTTAGAACCAATAATCACTTAATCTTGCTCATGTGGGTTAATCGATTAATTGAAAAGCAATCTTTTTCATACTGTAAATATATATATAATGTATATACTTCCATTAATTCTAATCGAGACATTTTGAAATAATCGTGATTATCGCCCCACCCTGATGTGTCCTGTGTACTTGGTCACTCTCTTGCACTTCAGAGGTAGGTCGTAGAAAGATTAAAATTGACTTCCTATTCTGGAGACGTTGCAATCCAAGCCACAGGCTGTATTATGTTACCAATGCCTTTCTGAGTCTCTGGAATATAAGGTGGACTGTGTAAAAGTAGGTCTAATTTAGTTTGGTGTGGTCCCCACAGTAGCTCTCAGTCATGAATAATGTTTTGCTTGTGAAAAGGAACATTGAGAATAAGCTTCACACCGCCTTGTTTCAGAGGATTAGCTTGTGTTGCCTAAATTAGTAATTAAAGAAAATTAAATGACTAAAACAACCTTAGCTTTTATGGCAAATCTTACAAGAAATGTGAGGAATCTCTGTATGAACGTACGTCTGTAATCCACATATCTCGACAACCGTTCGACCGACCGACTTCAAATTTTTACAACGCGTCACAGACAACCCGAGTGAGTGCAGTGCCCGCCGGTGTCGAGTTGGACAGATAGGTGGTTGTCCAGAAGTAATTCATTGCTATGCATTTTTGGAGGATAGCCAATACGATTTCTGTAAAATTAATCCGATAACATGTAAATTTGAAAAGTTGCCCAACAGGCATATTTCTGGATCTCTTGGAAATGTTATCCCATGGATTGCTGATAATTCATCACATATTCCTTGCTAAAAGGATGGCAACTTGTTACACTGCCAAGTAGAGTGAAAAAAAAGTGCCTTCTGCTATACCACATCTAAAACAAAGGGACAACATTTTGGGATTATACAATGTAATTTGGAAGAAGTAAGATAGGTCTGATGATGCAAGAAGAATTTTTACCCCCTTTTCCCCTTCAATTTAGTCGTTATGCCAGTAAAACTTGTTATGACTGGTGTTGGACTCCGATTGACAGTTAGGAGCCCCTATCGGAAGGACACCGCACCTCCGTCCAACTCGTCCCATTCAACCCCCCTGCTGACAGACGCTGCCCCGGCCCATAGGAGTGGCAACAGGCCTATGTGTCTCTGTCAACTAATGTGGTGGGGATCAAATGTCAGATAATAGGGGGCCCTTTGTAGTCTTTGGCCTATAAATCTGGGAGGTTTATATTTGCTGGTTGACAGAGAGCAACCACAACTTTCCATTCCTCACTGGGACAGAAACCAAACGGCTCACGGACTCGCATACAAATGCGTATTGAATGTCTTCATGTTTTTCCACTATAACTTCTGCATCTTGCATCAGCATAACTGGCTCATACGAACGCCGCCTTTTACATAAAATCTCATTTTCTTTTCTTAATCCTTTAGCCGCCTGTGGAAGAGGATGACCGAAGCCTGGAGGGACCATCTCCTCCCCTCTCTGCTGGGTCATTTGTGCAAGAACTGTTTCAGGCACAGTACAGGTGAGTTGTTTCCCCTCAACAGAAAAATGGTATTCTGGCACTATTGCATTGTTAAATCTCTCTCTCTGCCAACATGGTGAGGTTCTACTTCGTTTTTCCAACAGGTCTTCACTCACTTGCCCGCACTGCCAGAAGCAGAGCAACACCTTTGATCCTTTCCTGTGCATCTCCTTACCCATCCCTTTACCACACACAAGGTGAGTGATGGCCTTCACTCCAATGTGGGACCTAATAGTGAATGATCCATGCTCTCAGAATTCTGGGTCCAATCATGCTTTTGGAGAGTCCTAGACAACCCATTACTGGGGAGAAATAATTCATTTCATTTAACCACCTAAACCCCATTAACCCATTTTGACCTGAGATCAGATTCTAAAAATGTCTTCTACATCCTGACAGTTTTCTGAAAAAGCTGTTTCTATGTCAGTTCTTCGATTTTTCTAAAATAGCAGACCTACAAGCTCGCGATGAGCTTGTAGATCTGCTATTTTTCAGTAGCTAACACCAAAATGGGTTAGACTTGTTAGACTTGAAAGATAGGAAATGAAGGCTTTTGGCCAATGGCAAGGGTCTTCAGTTGCAGATATGTACAGGATTGCAATTCTGTACATGCACGACTAGAAAACCCCCAAATCCGTACATATGACACTACTACTGTTTTGACCGTGACGGAGGCGTGGCTTTCACTAGTACGGAAGTGCTATTTCACCGTCGCTGGTTCGGACTGTATGAGTTCAGGTTTGACATTATTTACTATTCTGTCCATATCGGGTTACAACTCGGACGGGGCTGAGCCGGCTCTACCGAACTCCGCAACACTCGACACGGCAACTCAAGGCCGCTCGGTGGCGTCTCCCGTGGCTCAAGTTCGGTAGAGACGGCGCCCATCCGGTTTTCTAGTCGTGTATGTACGGAATTGCAATCCTGTACATATCTACGTATTTCTGTGAGATCAGGTTGAGTCTTTAGTACCTTTGTCATTGGCCAACATTTAATATGTACGGTATATCAATGATTTGTACTATTTTTACGCTGCCTTAAAATAGATTGTGGTGTGGTTAATTGATTTGAAACTGGTCTGAAAACTATTGGCGCTGATCTTCTCAAAAGCAGTTTTATACTAATCTTACATTCCATTCATGAATAAAAGAGTGATAGACGGCCCTTTCACTGCGGGTGTGTTGTGTGAGATCAGGAATTCACATGAATTCAAACTGGTGTTTGTGTCATCAGTACAAGCACACAAAACACAAATATTCCGCCGCAGCAATAAAACACTAAACGAGATCAATTTTCACAGTGATTAAAAGCATCAACCTCTGTGAACGAGGCATCACCAAATGAATAGTAGTTTGATGTGAAATATTTGCTGAGACATTTTCCGATCGTCCATTTATTTAGTACGTAAGGAGGGCGTTTATACTCTCAATGGTTTTGGGAAACTCAGCCTAGTTTATTCAGGTCAGTCAGATGCACAAAACAGGTTCTGGAGCCAAAGTTTACACAATTGAAGCAGTGTATACCAATATTCACATATTTGCATTCTATCTTATGTATAAAAAAAAATATCCTGTTCTTACTCGAGCTGTGGACCTGGCAGGTTTGTTCTGAGCATCAAAAAGATGGTGTGACATGAGTGCCGGTGCAGGCTAAAGAAAGACAGAAAGAATGTCATGCTGACCGTGTAACAGCAGCAGTGAAGGTTGAGAGCTCACTGCCGTCATGGCATGTCACAGTGATGACATTTAAGACCGTACGCTACTGGCTCAGGACAGATTATTGTTCTTCATGGCGCCCCCATGGCTAATTAAAGACTAAAGTGATGAGGGCAAATGATGAGTTGCACCACATTGTACAGTTCATGTCACTATACTCCTCGAGCAATTATGCTAAATGACACAATGATGCATTGAAAATGGCTCAGATTTCTCTCCATTGCCATATTCTTTCATTAGGTTGCTTCTTTAATTAGACTATGAGAAAATAAGTCCTACAACTCCTTGTATTGGACATTAAGCTGTAAAGAACACAATAATAATAATAAGCTGCAGAAGAGAAATGTGACTTGACATTTGAAAACTTAAATATCATCATCATCTTAATTATTGATATTGTATATAATCATTATTATAATATTATGTGCCTATTATTCGTTCACCCACAAATGGGCCTGTTACCCCAGTTAGCCATGTGGAGGCACTATAATTATAGAGCATCACTCACACTTTTTAGGTTCTAGGTGCTATTGTTACAGGCAGCATTTGGCACCCTAGTAATACATTAGTGACTTATATAACTGTGTGATAGTGCCCCATTCATATGAAGGTCCACTTCGAAAATGTATACAGTCTGCTGATTTGCTTTGTTGTGGGTTCTAATCAAGTCAACCGAGAAAAGAGACTGAAAGACTCCCCGAGTTGGCTCGCAATCGGATTCAGTTTCCAAATTACATAAGGATGTCGCCTCCTGTCCCTGCGCGGGGATTGGTCCGCACAGACTGCATTCATTTCAAAAGGCTGATTAAAATGAAGTATTAACTCTGTCCCCCAGGCCCCTGTATGTGACGGTTGTCTACCAGGGAAAGTACTCCCATTGCATGAGGATCGGAGTGGCAGTGCCTCTGAACAGCACGGTCTACCGGCTGAGAGATGCTGTGTCACGTGAGACCAAGATCCCCATGGACCAGGTGCCCTTTTTTTCCCAACCCCTCTTATCAGTCACGCTGCAGTGATACTGGGTTACACGCAGTGTTAGTTCAGCATTCCCACAGCCAGGAAGGATACAGCCTGTGAACAAACATTGTTTGGTTATGTTCTTCTGGCTGGCTGTCTGTCTGTCTGTCTGTGCTAGTGCTGCACAATTTTTGCTCAAATGTGAAGGTCAATTTTCCTCCCCATGAATTGAGATCACGATTCTCATTTTTGCCATGAAAATATTGATTGCCTTTTTGTCTGTAGTTGCTGAACATTACTACATTCAAAATGTGGCACATGGAGCCAACTACTGTGGCTTTTAAACAGACAACATCAAAGTGTTTGACTTAAACCTCTTACAGTCTCTCTCTTGTGGCAATAGCATAAGAGTAACTAAAATTAATTGGACAGCCAACTAGTGCTGCACGATTCTTGCTCAAATTTAGAATTGAGATCACATAGGTGTTTGAATCTAGATCGCAATCTTTTTTTGATTAATTGTGCAGCACTAGTCTGTACTATGTGTACAGTATATATACTAATATACTATACACACACTTGGAATCAAAATGAAATGCAGGGAAGCATGCATAGTAGTCAAGTGTGTCAATTTGTAACTCCCTACCTCCAAAAATGTACAGATGCACCTGCAGGAAGTGGAGGATACCCCCCTGGCTCTACAAATCAAAAATTTTCAAATCTGCAAGCCATCGATAACTGTTGAACATAAGAGCCACCAAATATAACGTGTCAAATTTGGCCTTGACCTGTTTGCTTTCTCCCCCTTTCAGTTTGTTCTGACTGAAATGTACTACGACGGTTTTCATCGCTCCTTCTGTGACGACGACGACGACCTCGACATCATCCAGGAGAGCGATTCCATCTTTGCCTTTGAGACGCCGGAGACTTTTCGACTGGAGGGCATTCGCACTAAAAGAGGTTTCTGCTGCATCAATAATTACACTGACATTATGTATTAGCGCTGGTCAAAGTATCAAAGCCTGTTTTCTCTTATCACTCAGGAAGCCTCCTCGCGAACTTGAACCAGAACAACTTGAAGTATGTGAATGAACTGGGCAGGACGCCATCGTTCATGCAGGGGGCGATGACTCCCGTCACGGCGTCGCCCAACAAGAACGTGGGACCGGAGAAGATTATTCTCTTGGTCTGCAACCGAGCCTGCACCGGACACCAAGGACGGAGGTACTGTTGCATCCCTCAGAGCAGTCACTGTCTGTCCCCCAGTGGACCCCAGTGTTTGACTCAGCATGTGTTTGGATGGCATCCAGGCGAAAACATAAGCTGTTCTGTGAGGAGACTGTATTCACATTTCAGAATACACTTTTTTTTGTCCCTGTGGCATTTCAGTCCAAAGACTGAAATGCTGCAATTGTATTGCTGCCTCCATAGTCATCAGTCAAACAGAGAAGCATATTTTGCCTTTTTCCTTGATTACAAACCTCAGTCCAAAGGTTTAGTCATGCCTTTTACTGTGCACTGTATGTGATTGTCTGACATGTGACAGTCTGGCTGCTGTGTTACTGTGGCTGCTGGTCTATGACAAACTGCAACTCCGTCACTAATTTGGTTTCATCAGGTATTGTGCAGGCTAAAAATAAGGCTGCACAAATCTCTCTCTCTCTCTCTCTCTCTCTCAATTAGCTATGGACCCAAGCCCCATGAATTTAATTACATCGTGTCTGTCTATGTACGATCCATTTCAGAACAACCACCAAATATCCTCTACAATTCTTGAGTGTCAGAAGATCTCTCTATAGCAAAATGAATTCACGCCTCACTAGGCTCACCTGGTTGATTTATACTTTTATAACTTGTTCGTTTCCTATTCCAAGGGTTTCAATAACTCATAAAATGCTCCTGATTATTATACAGGTATTAATATCCGTTAACCACTTATGCCTTATATTATAGCAAAAACTGTTCGATCTACGAGCTGTGAGCTTGCAAATCTTCTATATTTGACTATTTTCTAAAATAAATAACACATTTTTGCCTAAAATAATTGGACACCAGGGTTAAAGTGATTAACGGGCCTTAACTTACCTAAGAACACAATGTCGTTTCAGATTTGGTCTGCCATTTGTGCTGTACATGGAGCGCACGGTGAGCTGGGACGTCCTGCAGAAAGAGATCTTAGAGAAGATGCGTCATCTCCTGAGGCCTGGAGTCTACATTCAGGTAATAAGAGGACGGGGCAGTCCTGGCCTTATCCAGGAACACGGATTAAACAATTCATCACAGTAAATGTAAACAAGCCTCACTATTTCAGTTGCATTCTAATTATTTTAACCGATACAAAGAGCTTCTATCTGCACCCGGTTGCTTAATAACAAAGGTTATTCAAAATGAAATGTCGCAGTAAGATGTACTGTATGGGTATTATATTTGCAGATGGGGTGAAGGGGTTGCTGGTTGGGTGCCTTCTCATCTTGCACAAACGAGACAGGGTGGGGCAGTATGAAATGCCTCTTTCAGAAAGGTTGATGGGGAGACTGCGGTGCAGCTACTCTCATATTAATACACCTTAAATGTCCCTCCAGTGTTAAGGGCTGTGAACCTTTTTAGGATTTTACAGATTCCTTCATGACGTAAATTGACTGATTCCTTAATGTACAATACATTAACCGTTCCCTTTACCGATCTGTCTGTCTCTCTCTCTCCACTGCGTAATACAGTATATCCCCAAAGCACTTTCTGTGGGCATACTGCCCCGGCCAGATAATGCTAAAGGTGGTATTAATTCCTCACACCATTAAGTGATGCAGGTCCATTGTTGTGATTTGCCTGTGTCTGATAGAAACACTGGAGGGTCTACTGTTAACACCGTGTCTGTCTCTCTACTCTAGGTGGGACCTTTCAGTCTCAGAGTGGTCGGTGTTGTTGGAATCACATACCTGCTTCCCCAAGACGATCAACCACTGTGTCACCCGACCGTGGAGAGGTCTGTCTTTCCCTTTGTTTTAACTCTCCTACGTCAACTATGTACCTTAATGCAGTGTTGGTTGGTTCTCAACCTTTTCAGGATGTGACCCCCACCACCCCAAAAAAAAAATCATATTTAAACTTGACCCCCCTGGTCAAATATGACCCTGTTAAGCACTTGGAATGTAGTAGAGTGTTGAGGCATTCAAGTTTCGGTTCGACAGATACATATTGTGAACACAGCCTAATTTAAAATATTCTGCCTATTTTGGAGGGGTGCTACTGCTAGCCCCTCCACCGTCATATGGCAACCAAGTCTATGGACCCTTTAATGTTTGTTTAGAGCACTAAATGTGACGTCATGTGGAAGCCAAGTCTATGGACTATGTTTGTTTAGAGCACTTTTAACGGTAGCAGACAAGTCTATGGACTGTTTGTTTACAGCACTTTAAACAAACCTTACCAGGTGCCCCACTTCACATGAGTGTGATTTGGTATATTATTTGACAATTTGGCCAGTTTTTATAGTATTCTTTTCTGTCTTTTTGAAGTATTAACAAGCCCTAAAAGTCCTTAAAGTGTCACTTACTTCACTGTCATCTCTGGGGTCCCGACCCACAGGTTGCCTTACTGTATATCTCTACTATACCTACTGTCTTTCCCAGGTCTGTTGTTGTCACAGTGGTTACGCAACGCACCCCTCTAGCTATCTCTTCACATACTGTACATGCCCCGACAGATGATTACCTCTCCTGCTCCAGTTTGTTGACATGCCTCGACATGAATTTGATTCCCAGACACTTTTTTGATGCTTTTCCCACCAAATGGCTACATAACACAGTTGTTGATTTTCACCTGGGTCATGATGTTGTTGATGAATATCCTCTCGGCTGTGAAGATATATCCATTTAAAATGTCACTTCTTCTTTTTAAAGCACTACATGGTTTGGCCCCATGCACTCATTAATATATATAGGCCCCCGAGAGTACTTAGATCTTCTTGGGAAGGTCTATTAGAGATTACAGTTAATTCCCAGAAGAAAATCGGTTCACTTATGCCCCTAATCTGGGGAACACACAACACAGTACCTCAAGAAATAAGGGAGCCATTAAACAGCCATTAAACAGTCAACATCTTTTAAGTGTCAACTGAAAGCCCACCTTTTGACCTAGCATCTTATGATATGGTAGTTAAAAGATATCATTGCTCATTTGTTGTCGTTTTCGATTTTTGTATTTTCTTTTTCATCCGTTTTGATTTTGCTGTATTGTACAATTAATTTGTATGTATGATTATCATTGTAATCTAATCAATCCATAATCACATTAATCCTTTAAAAAAAATCACTCGTGTGAAGTGAGGAGCGCTCTTATCATCATACATCATCACATTCCGGGCAAATCACAATTGGCGTCCTCATTTTTCTGTCATTCCGGCCAATCACAATAAGGCGTCTTCAAATTTCTGCCCTCAAATTTTATCCTCAATGTGTACTTTGTTCAGCCAATCAAATTATCGCTATGGGGTGATCAGCCAATCAAATCATCGCTAAAATTCACACAAACAGACAAAGCTGGGCATAGGAGGGGCTCAAAAAAGAACGCCTCTCACATCATCACATGACATAACACAGTATATACAGTAAGCTTCGTCGTTCAGTCTATTTACGGTTTTGTGCAAGTATTAAAATGTGCATTTCCACATGAAATTTAACTGCGTATGCATTTAGCCCAGTGGTTTCCAAACGTTTTCACGTCAAGGACCCCCAAATTGACACTAATTAGGCCGTGGACACCCATTTGAAGACATATGCCAGGGGCCTCCTGTCACCTCCATAAGAAGATCTTTACGGCTCTAGCAGTGATTCTCAACCCGTTTCATTTCAAGGACCCCCAGTTTGACATGCATTAGTCTACGGACCCCCATATAAAGGCATTTCTATCTCTGAGACCCCAATTTATATTGTAAAATCAATGGTACGGGTCCATTTGGTTCCATCTGTACACTCAGAGTTGCAGACCCATAAGGGTCCATTTGGTTCCAAACTATCATTTAGCTAGGGACCCCCTGGAACTCCCTCATGGACCCCTGGGGGGTCCCCATACCCCACTTTGGGAACCACTAGTTTAGCCGGCTGTTCTGACACAAGTCTTTCTTCACAGAGCGTACAAGTCGTGTTCTGACACAAGTCTTTCTTCACAGAGCGTACAAGTCGTGTGGACAAGGGGGGCCCCCGCATGTCAAGATCGTGGTTGAGTGGGACAAGGAGACCAAGGAATAGTGAGTCAAACACATTGATGTTGTAGCTCTGCATTCCTGTGGTGTGACGTGCACGATGTGTTTGGTTTGTGTTGAATGCAGAGCACATTCAAGACAGTTCTACAAGCTCATAGTGCGGCACAAAGTGACGTGCTTTGAGCTTGTACAGTATATCTGCTATTTTTGAATAGCCAAAGTATAAAATAATGCTTTTTTAGCTCAAATCGAAAATGACACAGGAGCTTTCCTGGTTTTAACGGGTTAAAGAAAGATTCGACTAAGTGAAACTTGCTGCACCAAATTAGTGTTTGTTGGACAAAAGATCCCTTATACTGTATGTAACGAATGTTTTTGTTCACATTGCCGTTTTAGCAAGCTACTAAAATGTACTACAGGAAAATTGGAAAACAACATCATAACTGTCCTTAATTTAATATGTGTATAATTAAATCTAAGCCTATACCAGTACAACTACATATATATTATTTGTGTCAACAGGCAACAGTCTGCTTGATGTTATAGTTCCACACAGTGAAGGAAGGAAGACATGAGGGGAGAGAGAGAGAGAAGGAAGGCCGGGAGACTTGAGAGGCAGGAACTAGAGACAGGTGCAGGAAGGGCAGCGCTAATTTAAGATATGAAGTAATAAGAGGGAAACCAGAAAACATTGATTCAGAAGCAGAACACGAGTCAAGTGGTGGAGAAATTGATATTAGTTCTGAGAAGATATTTGTGAGAATGGAGAGGTAAGAAAAGGAACAGATTACGGTAATAATGAACCACTTCTCCATTTTGGAGGACCATCTATGCTTTAAATTAAGTGAGTGGTGCAACTCCGTGTGGGGGTTCCCGGGGGGAGTGGGGGGGTTCCAGACCCACAGGAACACACCCGGGGTGCCGGCCCGGTTCCGGTGTGCCGCCCTGTGTCCGAAACGGTTGAGAAATGACAGTTACCATGTGCCGGTCCCTCTACTGTACCCTCTACTGTACTGTACTGTACTGTACTGTACTGTACTGTACTGTACTGGCACACCCAAAATCACCATATACAGTTAATATGTGTGTGTGTGTGTGTGTTAGGTTGCGCACAGTTGTAAATAATAAATGAGGCCTTAATTGCTGTTGGACATTAAACTGTGATGCAGTGCAACATCCTCGGCTCTGGACGGTCAGTCAAAACTGGCCATCCTGTCTGAAAAAGCCTGTGCATCTGCCTCAATTACCCCCCCCCCTCCACTAATGTTGGAAGCCAACTTGGCAAACTCTGAACATGAATATGGGGTGTGTCGGGGACTGACATAAAGGTGAAACGACCCACACTGCCCCACACAGAAATGAGATCGGAGAGTGCACCGAGTCATGATCTCAACCCCGTCGAACACCTTTGGAGTAGAATTGGGAGCCTGGCTTAATTGACCAATATGAAGCGTCTGACCTGACTAATGCAAATTGCAGCAGCAATGTTCCAACTTCCAACTAGTGGAAAGCCAAATGATCAGAATAGAGGAGAATGTTTTAGTACTAGCAAAGGGGCGAACCAACTCCATATCAATGCCTGACCACAATGAGTGGTTAGGACTCACCATGATGGCAAATAGATGCAAAGAAAGTGTGGGAAATGTGGTGACTGTGATTTAGTCGATGAAAATCCAGCGAGGTCACTGTGAAATATGCATGCCACTGTTCTATTAGGATCCTACCATCCATGCCGCTAACTAGCAGGTGCGATTAATAAATACTCTCTTGGCTTTGTATCCCTTGGAAATTATTTCTTCAGTTGTAGCTGCAGTACAGTATTTCCAGACGTTGGTCTAGTCAATCTTTCATTTGAATTTTAGCTGCTTATTGTCTTATTTAAAATTGTGTGTATTTTGTTCCACATTATTAAATTCTATTCCATTCCTAACTGCATTTTTTGTGCAAATAATGGTCAGTTGAGTCTCAAAACATGTTAATATCAAATTGATATATACCACATTTGAAAATATGTTGTCTCTGGGAACCCCATAAGAGGATATGTGAATAGTCATTGTTATACATTATTTAATTGGGCTAACTACCGTACTAGCTGGTGATATAATAGTGAAATTCAACCACTCCCCAGCCAAATCTGTACATTTAACAGCACTTAACCCGTTAAAACCCGGGATAAGCATCTGTCATTTTAGATTTGTTTGCGTTGGCTATTCAAAAATAGCAGATATTCAAGCTCTCAGTGTGTCATTTCATGCGGCGCTGCGAGCTTGTACATCTGCTACTTTTTGAGCATTTAAAAAAAAAATCTTGAAAGTGTGAACCACCGATTCTACATGTGTAGAATCGCCCTCGGGTTTCAAGTCATTAAGTCAAACAGAAAATGTGACTCAAAGGTCCGCATAGACCAGGGCTTTCCTCTGCGACATGCGGCCCGGCTGAGAGGCACTGTAAGAGTACTGTAAGCAGCCAGCAGATCCTCTCATTTCATCTGGAGATGGTGTAGCTGACCACGCTCCTCTCACTACTAGTCTGTTTGGAAGAGTACATCCCTTTTTTCTTTTTTTACTTACATTTTTATCCCACAATTTTGTAACCCAGTTTTCTTTTCACCCAGTGCCAATTATCTAATGTAATCCTGGGCGCTACACTTCCTCTGCCAACCTGGGGGGGGGGCAGCGGACTGACCTCATGCCTCCTTCTATGCATGAGGAGTCCAAGCTGCTTCTTTTCACCTGACAGAGGGGAATTTCCCCGGCCGGACGTAGCGCGTGGAAGGGACACGTTATTCCGACCAGTTCCTTTCCCCTCCATCAGGCGCCCCGGCTGGCCAGGGGGAGGTAGTTTTAGAGACCAGGATTACGGCATGTTTTTGTGAGGGTATCTACCCTAGGCCTAGGGGACACGGGGAGAACATGCAAACTCCACACAGAAAGGCCCTATCGCCAACCCCCCCTCGGGTATGGGCACTGATGACGCGAAGAGTACATCCCTGACGCTGAGAGCGTGTATCTGACTGTGCTCTTCTACCTTCCTCACTAGTCTGTTCGGATACACGGAGGAAGAGTACATCCCTGACGCTGAGAGCGTGTATCTGACTGTGCTCTTCTACCTTCCTCACTAGTCTGTTCGGACACACGGAGGAAGAGTACATCCCTGACGCTGAGAGCGTGTATCTGACTGTGCTCTTCTACCTTCCTCACTAGTCTGTTCGGACACACGGAGGAAGAGTACATCCCTGACGCTGAGAGCGTGTATCTGCACAGAGAGCAGCACCACCAGCCACAGGCCTGCACACTCGCTCAGTGCTTTACGCTCTACACCAAAGAAGAGCAGGTAACACATGCACACACACACACACACACACACACACCGTGTTTTTTATGTGCCTAATGTGTATTGTTTTGTTTAGATTTTCTTGTATTTGCACAAGCAGTGAGCTGTGTGTTTTTATAGTTAAACCCTTCCTCCCGAGCGGGCCGTAGCCCTGCCTGCCTGCCCGGGGCTTTGCATGTTGTTGTTTCATCAAACTGCCTTTCGGTCCTTTCAGCAGGTTTTTACTGCATATCGTGGCGCTTGTGTTTGGATTAAAACACAACTTCTAGGAGGACACCGGGAAAAGTCCACATATAGAGTGCGTGTGGTTTGGCTTTCCTGGCAGAGGTCTGTTAAAGGATAGCGTTGAAAAGGAGCTCTGGTGGTCAGAGGAAAGTGTGGGTTTGGTGGAAGGGAAGCCTCCTCCGTTCTCTGTAGTGATTGGAGCCTGTCCTTGACTCATTGATGCAGGCTACTGCCAGCTGGGCGCTGTGTGTGCAGTGCTGGATGAAGTACTCAAATGTTTTACTTTAAGTAAAGGTATCAATGCTGCCAGCTCAGTGGCCTTGTGGTTAGAGTGTCTGCCCTGAGACTGGGAGGTCGGGGTTCAATACCTGGCCGGGTCATACCAAAGACCCAGTGCCTCCCTGCTTGACACTCAGCATCAAGGGTTGGATTACGGGTAAGTCCCTGCGACATACTAGCATCATGTCCAGGGGGTGTACTTGTACATCAAGCTGCCTCACGCTACAGAAACAGGAGATAGGCTCCTGCCCTATGGGCCTCATGGCTCGGCAAGGCTACTTATCAATGCTGCCCACAATGTGTGGCGATCTGCTATTCTCAAGTTGTTGAAATGTATATAGACTAGAGGTGGTTAGTTTGTAATGATGATCAAAGTAACTAAACTTACTAGTAACTAAAGTGTTGTGTGTGTGTGTGTGTGTGTGTGTGTGTGTGTGTGTGTGTGTGTGTGTGCGCGCGCGCGCCTGTGTGTGTTTGTGTGTGTGTGTGTGTGCGCGCGCCTGTGTGTGCGTGTGCCTGTGTGTGTGTGTGTGTGCGTCGGTTCCATCCCAGCTGGCCCCTGACGATGCGTGGCGGTGTCCCCACTGCAAGCAGCTGCAGCAGGGTCGCATCAAGCTCAGCCTGTGGACGCTGCCGGATGTGCTCATACTGCACCTCAAGAGGTTCCGACAGGTACTGCACCCTGAACCGTCCCAAACTACAGTGTGACTATTACCTATTTACTGTCACCATTCCATTGTGTTTTTGGCGTCAAACGTTGGATCATATGAATACAAATTACATTTCTGTTTGGTTTTTAGGCTTCATAATCACAAATTGCACAGGGCAGCTATGAAAAGTTACTGACACATTATGCAAAAATAATAATAATTAAATAGCAGATCTGATCTACAATAGCTGGTCTACAAGCTTACTTGTTTTAAGCTTGTAGATCTGCTATTATGTTTTTTCTGGCATTACGATTATGTCTATGACAATGCTATTATCTGAAATAATAATTGTAACAGGCCTAAGTGTGACACCAGCTGTATTCTGTGTTGTTATCCCTCCTCCTTCCTGTTATATCTATTCCAGTGTTTCTCAAATTATTATATCCTATTTTATTTTCCTTTATTTCTTTTTGATTAGCATTACAAAAAGAAGTGTCTATTGTTTCCAGTGCAGTGAACGGAATAATTGTCTTTGAGTACTTTGAAAAGCACTGCAAACAATTAATGTATTGTCATTGTTAATATTATTATAAGGAGGACTTGGTTGTTCTTTTTTCTCGTTGATGAATTGAAGTGAGGAGTTTTTTTGAGCATGTCTTCTGTGGAAGCAATGTGAAACATGGGGTTTTCAGAAAACTGTCAGGATTTAGAATGGCCGTCACGTCTAAATGTGTTAATCCATGTGCTGTGTGACAACACCACAACGTGCTGTAGGAGGCCGACAGGAGGGTGAAGATGCAGAACATGGTGCGGTTCCCCCTGATGGGCATGGACATGGCGCCCCACGTGGTGAAGAGGAGTCAGAGCAGCTGGAGCTTACCCTCCCACTGGTCGCCGTGGAGACGACCCTACGGCCTGGGGCGCAACCCAGACGACTACCTGTACGACCTGTACGCCGTGTGCAATCACCATGGCAACATGCACGGAGGACACTACACAGGTAACCATGGCAACATGCACGGAGGACACTACACAGGTAACCATGGCAACATGCACGGAGGACACTACACAGGTAACCATGGCAACATGCACGGAGGACACTACACAGGTAACCATGGCAACATGCATGGAGGACACTACACAGGTAACCATGGCAACATGCACGGAGGACACTACACAGGTAACCATGGCAACATGCACGGAGGACACTACACAGGTAACTATGGCAACATGCACGGGAGGACACTACACAGGTAACCATGGCAACATGCACGGGAGGACACTACACAGGTAACCATGGCAACATGCACGGAGGACACTACTACACAGTTAATTCCAAAGTGTGTACATTGTTTAAGTGACGGATGCATGGTTTTCATATGGTACATATATGAACTTTGGCTCAAAGCTTGTGTTTAATTCACGTGGTTTAGTGACTATAGCGCTCTGAACAGCACAGCTTTCCCTTTTAAGTTTCAACAAAGGTCATGGTAGCTTGGTTACAACCGAAACGGACCCTCCTCTGAACTTCCTCTTCAAAATAAGAGCCACTTGAAATGATTAGTCAACACTAGTTTTATTTCCAAGTGTACTTACAGGACATATAGATGGACATTTGAGTGCCTGGCATAATGCAACGGAATGTCAGTTGTGTCAGGATTCTGGGGACATAAATTCCTGTCTCAGCTCTCGGGACGCAAAAGCGCTTCCGTGCCTTTGATCTGCCACGCAGCAAGCATTTTGACGATGCATGCGCACTGTCGCACCAGTTATGTGCTTGTGCACCACCCCTGTATATAATTAAGTCCCATCTCTTGCTGAAAATGTTCTAATGGGCCTGGGCCGTGGCTCAGCGGTCCAGGCACCTTGGCTGGTAACCCAGTCTGGCAGTGTCCCGCAGGTTCGACTCCCGGTCCCGACGGCCTTTACTGCATGTCACCCCCCCCCCATCTCTCTTCCCATTTCCTGTCCCTCCATAAGAAATATAAAATAAAGGCGAAAGCCACAAAAAAAATACATTTAAATAAAAAAAGAAAATGTTCTAATGGAAATTGGAAACCCGTTTGATCTCTCCCATGCACTCCATTCTCTCTCCTCAGCCTACTGTAAGAACTCTATGGATGGTGTGTGGTACTGCTTCGACGACAGTGAGGTCCAGCCCATGGCTGATGAGGACGTGTGCCAGCAGACGGCCTACATCCTGTTCTACCAACGAAGGACCGCCATACCCTCCTGGTCCGCCAACAGCTCAGTGGCCGGTCAGTGGGTTTTTTTTCCCCGCCCCGCAATCGCATCTGACGTCAGCCTGTTGTATTTTACAGCAGGAGATCTAACACTCCAGAAGGAAACCTTCACAGGATTACAGGCCTGTGTAGAACACACATTCCCTCCTGTATGAACCATACTATTAGTTAAATAGTAGGTTGTGTTAGGACTGTAATCTCTCAAGAACAGATTCTGTGCTGCGACCCAAGGAAACAAACAGCAGAGGGTGCTGTTTTTTCTTTTTTTTGCCAATGGGTTCCCACATTGGGACTTACTGTAACTATAACTAATTGTAATTAGTAGTGAAATTATATATATATAATCAGATGTGAAAGTATTGTATGATGGGTGTATATGGTCCTTTCTTTTATTTGTAAAAAAAAAAGTATCATTTCAAGTGTATTATGTGTGTGATGAATGAGATGTGTTTTGGTAGTTTATTATGTAGCTAATGAGTTGCACCTGTACGGCATGGAGGTGTTGGCCCAGAATTGGTTGGGAACTAACCAACTATTTTGGTCTTTGTTTAATGCAGGTTCCACCAGCTCCTCTCTCTGTGACCACTGGGTCAACAGGTTGCCAGGGAGCAGGCCTGCTAGCTTAGCATCCGGGGCGTCTTCCAGACGCACATCTTTAGCTTCGCTCGCCGAGTCTGTGGAGTTTGCAGCCGAACGCAGCGAAGATGACGGTGAGACATTCTGAAATGTATTATGTAAATGTGAGAAAGTCCGACCTCGGGCACATGCATCCAAACAATAAAATCCAAGGTTCTTATAATTAATACTACGCTCAGTGACTCGCACTGGGAAAGAGCGCCATCTGGCGTGATCACAGAAGCATTATATGATAAGCTCCCAGACAATTTAATTGGCTGGGTGTAAACCACGTGGTCCCTGCATGGCCCACCCTCCCTCCTTATATGCAGGAGCCCGTGGTTTACTCCCTCATTCAAATTGCACTTCTGTTGAAGACACAGAGCATAAAGCATTATCCCCAGACTGCGAGCTTTTTCTTTACAAAGAGTTTCAGACAGGACGGAAGCGTATTCCGGGACCGCGAAACGAAAGCTTGACAGAAATACTGAGGGTATATATATATATTTAAAAAGTAAAAAGATTGTAGCCATTAACGCTCTCTTCAAACTTATAGCTAGCCTAGGCCACTAACGCCAAACTAGCCCGAACAGAGATTGTAGCCTATAACGCTCTCTCCTACATAGCCTATAGGCTAACACGTGTAACGCTCACAGTTAGCTCGGAGCTAATCTAGCCACTAACGCTACTAGCCCTGGGGCTTTTCGCGTTACACCCGAAGACGGAGCCCTTCTTTGTGTTCACCGAACACCGGCGACGGGGAAGATGGCTCCACCAGCTTCACAAGGTAGAAAGCGGAGGGTGAACAAGGATCCTGTTCCCCAGAAGGAATGTGACCGATGCGGTTCAAAGATGTCGGGCAGAGACAAACACGGCACGTGTCTGTACTGCCTTGGATACAACCACGCATACATGGCAATAAACGTCCCAGGCGGCTGTAAAGCGTGCTCCACAACTGAGTTACGCTACCTCCAGCGACGACTGAGCCGCATGAAGTCCCTGCAGGACGGCGACCCAGTCCTAGGGGCTACTGGAGGCTACTTGGAAGAAGAGGACGAGCCGGGGCACGACACCCGAGACGCCGCATCGACCTCTCGTGACGGCATCCCCTGGGGCGATAACATGGACACGTCCGACCCCATGCCGGACCAGGGAATACAGGTCGACGACTATGAATACGACCCCATCTACGGGGATGAGGTCCCATTCCACATCATAGATGAGGTGTACTACGATGATGATGCTCCCGAAGAGGGAGAAATCTTCTACGGGGACGAAGACTCTCGTATTATTCCCGCCGACATGGCTGACGATACGGAGCCCCAGGCAGCGGCTGCTGCCGCCGCGCCAGCCGAGGGCACGGCAGAGCGAGCTGGCGGAGGACCGCCGGCGGCGGAGGACCCCGGCGCTAAGCTGACTGTGGACATGTCCGATATCCAGGACATATTCAGGAAGGCGGCCCTGAGGTGTAAGACACCATGGCCGGAGGAAGAAGAGACACAAGCAGAGGCGGAGACCGACATTTTTCAGTGTCTCGGTCCCACTCCTTTAAAACAACCCACGAAGAGGATGCTGCCCGTGGTGAAGGGCTTCTACGAAAATCTACAAGCAACGTGGGACAAGCCCAGATCCAATACCCTGCCCGACACACGCAGATTGGACTGCGCCGACATGGCAAAGAACGGATTGGATGGCCTGCCTCCGGTGGACGAGGCAATGGCGATGCATCTACTAAAATCCAAACTGTCGCTCTCAAAAGAGCCCACGTTCGCTCTGCCGGGAGACAAAGAATTCTCCGACATAAATAAAAAGTCATACAACACACTGGCCTCGGTGGCGAAAACTATGGGCGCAGTGCTGATGCTTCAGGGCTCTATGACCGCCATGTACAAGGCTGTAGGAGACGCTCCGTCCCCCGAGGACATGGCGGAGTTTCGAAGACTCCACAACGAGATGCTTCTTTTCTCGAAGAGCATTCTAAAATACACGGGCCGCGCCATGGCTTATTCCGTGGTAATGGAAAGAGCCAGGTGGCTGGAACACTCAGAGCTGCTGGGGGAGCAGAGAAGGGTCGTTTTGGACCAGGCTATTAACCACAAGGGCCTTTTCAAGACCACAATGGCCACAGCAACAGAGCGCTGTTCCGAAGAAAACAAGGCGAGCAGAGAAGCGCTCAATATGGCTATCCCCGTCAGGGGTGGATACCGCACGTCGGCGTCTTCCTCTTACCGCCGCCCGTACGATCAGCAAGCTACCTCCCGCGGCCGTTTCAGAGCGCCGCCACCGCCTAGAACCGCCGCCTCCACCAGCCACAGTACTCCCCGCTATGAGCGAGCTCCGAGGCGGGAGGAGCAGCAGCCGCAGCAGCAGCGGAGGAGGCCGCCTTCAGCCTCCCCTTCGCGGGGCCCCCAACGAGGCTTCAGGGGCAACAACAGGAAGCGGGGTGGCACATAGCAAGCACCGCTATGTCTGGGGGATTCGACGGGCACCGTCTCCCCTGTACCACTTTCCCCACAGGTTCGAGAACACGGACATCATGTAGTGGCTACGGACCTCACATGCTGCCCGGAAAAGAGGAGAAGAATAGCACACAATTGTTTTATCAATGTCAATGCTTATACTGTCGATACAATGTACGATGTAATACCTCCTGTTTGTGTATTAAAACGTTTTGTAATAAAGAATTTTACCCCGGAGCACCCCGTCCGTGTGGCGGGGGCGCGGAGGAAAATAAAACAAAAACAAAAACAAAACCAAATGAACCCAAGGGGAATGAGCCCGATGCTATGGGGGTCAGTCAGACACCCCATAGCAGCGGGACAGACGCAAAACACGGCGACAGAATCCCCATGTTCTGTCCCGGAGCGAACTCGTCCAGGCCAAAATTTCCTTCCCCCGGTAGGGGGCGCTGTATCACCACGAATGCCTGCGACAACAGCACACTGTCTAACACATCATTATCCGGACCATTCCACCCCCCCCTCGTTAGGGGGCGCCATGTCTCTGCCAAAAACTTTGGCAGTAATAGACAACCCGTTAGCACGGTGCCTTCCTCAATGGATGGAATGCAAAGCACATCCATGGGTGGTCCGTACTATTTCTCAGGGTTACAGACTCCAGTTTGCCTCGAAACCCCCCATGTTCGAGAAAGTAATTTTCTCTCAAGCGCATGGGCAGGCGGCCGACATACTTCAGACAGAAATAGCCTCTCTAATAAACAAGAAGGCTATACAGGAAGTTCCGCCGGATCAGAGTCGGAACGGATTCTACTCCAGGTATTTCCTGGTTCCAAAGAAAGGGGGAGGGCTACGCCCCATCTTAGACCTGAGAGCCCTGAACCGTTATTTGAGAGTGTTCAAATTCAAAATGTTAACGAGTGCGACACTGCTTCGCATGATTCGCCAGGGAGATTGGTTCACGTCCGTGGATCTAAAAGACGCTTACTTTCATGTAGCGGTTTACCCGCCGCACAGGAAGTTTCTACGGTTCGGATTCCGAGGACGGATCTACGAATACCTAGTGCTGCCGTTCGGACTATCTTTGAGCCCGAGGGTTTTCGTGAAATGCACACAAGCGGCTATCGCCCCATTGAGACAACAGGGGGTCCGCGTAGCGAGCTACATAGACGATCTGATGGTCCTCGCAAGCAACGGACGGATGGCACATCAACACACCAGGTTGGTAGTGAATCATTTGGTTTCTCTGGGTTTCAATATAAATCACGAGAAAAGCATGGTGGTGCCGACACAAATGATAGATTTCATAGGCATATCGCTGGACTCAATCACGTCTATGGCCCGTCTATCACAGGACAGGGTTACGTCATTCAGGAAATGCGCAGCAATGTTTCAACGAGGCAGTCGAGTGTCGTTCAAACTGTGCATGAGAATGTGCGGACTCATGGCGTCGGCTATATCGCTAGTACGACTAGGCAGACTGTATATGAGACCATTTCAGAAATGGATGCGATCGCTGAATGTACCCAGCAATCACCGTTCTCGCCGCGTTGTGGTCACAGAGGAATGCGTGACAGCCCTACAACGATGGAGAGACGTGCGTTTTCTCTCGGAAGGCGTGGCGATGGGAATAGTTGCATCCAGGAAAGTAATTACCACGGATGCCAGCATGACTGGGTGGGGTGCCACTCACGAGGGCAGGATGGCCAGAGGTGTGTGGGGTATTGGTCTACAGACCTCCCACATAAACTACCTAGAACTCATGGCAGTACTGTTAGCCATGAAGTATTTCCTGCCTCTTATCAGCAACTGTCATGTCCTAGTCAGGACAGACAATGTGACAACGATGTGTTACATCAACAAGCAAGGGGGACTTCGGTCCCCAACACTACACACACTAGCACACAAGCTGACTGTGTGGAGCGACAGACACTTGAAATCGATCAGAGCCACCCACGTTCCGGGAGTCCAGAACAGGGGGGCGGACTTACTGTCCAGGGGTGTATGTCACTACGGGGAATGGTCCCTACATCTCGCGGTGGTGGCCCAGATTTGGGACAGATTTGGCCAACCGCTAGTGGACCTGTTCGCTTCAGAGGAGAACACGAAGTGCCCGCTGTTCTTCTCCATACAAGGAGCGGCCCCTCTAGGGCTGGACGCCCTAGCACACAGTTGGCCGAGAGGGCTGTTGTATGCATTCCCCCCACTGTCCCTGATTTCTCCCACATTGGAGAGAGTGAGAGCTCAGGGCCTAGAACTGATTCTGGTGGCTCCGAGGTGGGGCCACTGGATATCAGAAATAATGCCTCTCCTATGCGGCCATCCGTGGCAACTACCACTACGCAGAGACCTGCTGACGCAGGCGAAAGGAGAGATATTTCACCCTCAGCCGGGACATCTGGCTCTTTGGGCCTGGCCCGTGAGAGGCTGAACTTAGGCACTGTGGGCCTCCCTCAGCGCGTGATTGACACTATCCAGGCAGCTAGAGCCCAGTCAACTAGAGATCAGTATGACAGGAACTGGCGGGTGTTTGAAGAATGGTGTGAGACGTCCAATGTGGCGGCTTTCGAAGCCTCGAAAGTGCACATTTTGTCCTTTTTACAAGAATTAATGGACAAAGGCAGGGCCTTCAACACAATTAAGGTCTATGTGGCTGCTATCTCAGCGTGCCATATAGGGTTTGAAGGGAAGCCAGTGGGTGAGAACCGTCTGTTACGTCAGTTCATGAAAGGTGTTAGACACCTCCGACCAATCCCAAATCACCTGGTCCCAACCTGGGATTTGGCTGTAGTGTTGGATTCATTGTCACAGCCTCCTTTTGAACCATTGGAGGAGGTGGACATGAAGTTCTTGTCGTTTAAAACGGCACTATTGGTAGCACTGACGACCACGAAACGTGTCAGTGATATCCATGCACTCTCGGTGAGCCTGGAGTGTATGCGTTTCTTAGATGGGGGACACAGGGTCATTATTAAACCTAATCCAGGGTTTATACCTAAGAATCCTTTGGCAAAGTGTGTTCCTGTCGAGTTGGAGATGTTCTCTCCTCCTCCGTTTTCATCGACAGAGGACAGAAGGTTACACAACCTTTGTCCAGTAAGGGCTCTGAGAGTGTACACGGACAGGACTAAGGTCTCGAGAAAGTCGGATCAACTGTTTGTGGCATATGCCCCAAGATCAGTGGGAAAACCCATAACGAAAGTAAGGCTCTCCCAATGGATAGTGGAGGCCATACAGATTTCTTATACCAGTAAAGGAATGTTGCCTCCCGAGGGGTTAAGGGCACATTCTACAAGAGGTATGTCCGCATCCTGGGCTCTTTGTAGAGGAGTCTCGATTCAGGATGTTTGTACTGCTGCAAGTTGGTCATCACCTTTGACCTTTGCTAGATTTTATAGACTGAATGTGGCTGCATCGTCCCTGGGACATGCCGTCCTCAGTGTAGCTTCCAGACATGGGGATAACCCTTAAGCTGTGATTTCGGGATAACAATCAGGGAGTTTATTATGTTCCCAGTGCGAGTCACTGAGCGTAGTATTAATTATAAGAACTATAGGTTACAGACGTAACCCCGGTTCTTTAATAATACAAGCGAGGTGACTCGCCAAAACGCCCTTCTTGTTTACTTCAACGAGAAGGTGCAAATGTTATCTTGAATGAGGGAGTAAACCACGGGCTCCTGCATATAAGGAGGGAGGGTGGGCCATGCAGGGACCACGTGGTTTACACCCAGCCAATTAAATTGTCTGGGAGCTTATCATATAATGCTTCTGTGATCACGCCAGATGGCGCTCTTTCCCAGTGCGAGTCACCTCGCTTGTATTATTAAAGAACCGGGGTTACGTCTGTAACCTATAGTTTTAGCCAGAAGAACAAAGAAATGAGACTGCACACTCGATCGAGCTCCAAAATGCATTTTAGTGGGTCACCACCACTGGTGACATTTGGAGCGTGCCACACTCTTTTTCAGTGAGACGTTAAGACACAAATCACGCTAAAGTCCTAAAAAATAAGGCATGACACACACAGGGAAATAAATGTGTGTAATTTTTTTTTTTTTAATGTATTTCAGAACAGCTGTTCATTTCAATATGTTATTAAATGGCAAAGCAGTTTAATGTTGTCGATCTAGGGCCAGTTTTACGTATCCACACGATGTGAGCAAGTAAGGTCAATCTGAAGCTAAACGTTCTAAAAGCAGAACGTTTTTGTAAAGGTAAAAATGGTGAGATAAAGAAAGAACACACACAAACACGTTTTAAGATTATCCTTGGGCATGTTTATCTTTATAAACAACACAGTATAAAGAAAATGAAAATTCATGGACGGAGGAGGGAGGATTGCCCAGAAACAACAACACAGGTCCCCGACCCCAAGTCGAACCGGGGGTTATTGCAATTTTATGGCTGCTGCTCGAACCATTGCACCGTGGAGGCACCCTGAGAAAGGTCCTCCTCTGCATTAAGAGAGGGTTATGTAACAGCCTCTCAGTTGACTTCTATGGCATTTAGAACAATACTCTCTGTAGGGCCAGGCAATAATATATCAATATGATATTCATACAGTGATATGGGACTATGGAATTATGGTTAAATCAAAGTTTTTAGCAAAAAACTTAACGCACTATTGTGGATTTGTGATGGTAATCATTGCTATAGAGTGCTGTTCATTAGCTCTTTAACTTATTGACAGCCAAAACTACTATCTGGTGTCTGAAAAGGGTACTCCAGGACCGCCGCCCAGTCAGTTAATACGGGGAAGCTCTTAGTTTGAAAGCCATTTCACTCGGAAGCCGAGACCCAGGAAGTGAATTATTGCTATATAACGGGTGCCGTTATACAAATCAAGCTTGTTTTGAGCCTAAGAAGATGAATCTGAGATATTACGATTGTAAAAACGGTGCTTTTTGTCATCATTCCAAATTCGTTTATCCTCTGTTCTGTTCTGTGTGAGTTCTCTCTCCTGATTGGATACGATTGGTATCCCGACCTGAAAATGCATTTCTGTTTAATCAAGAGCTGGAGGAACCCTAAGCTCTATTTTATAGTTTATAAAATGTACGGAAGTGGCTAAACTAGACTATCTGCAAGCTCACAATGTGTCACATTGTATTGTGGCACGTTGTGAGATTGCAGATATGTTTGCAATTTCTGAAACCGTTTGAACGTTATCGTCATTACAATTACAATACCTTACAATATTGCCATCAGAATATTGATATGAAGGTATTTGGTCAAACATATTTTAGTTTGTCCATATCTCCCAGCCCTAGTGTCTAAACTATTGCTACTCCAGTGAGTCATGATTCGATGGAAAAAAACTAGTGGTGGGCATAGATTAATTTTTTTAATCTAGATTAATCTCACTGCAATTCTGGAGTTAATCTAGATTAATCTAGATTAAAATTGCTCATTTGAACTCTGCCGAAAGCATTGAAAATATGTGTGCGCTACCTAAATAATGACCAGAAGTAAATCCTTGAACGGGCCACGTGGCCCATTAGACCAGGAGCCCTATCATAATTGGTAATGAAAATATAATAATAAGGTTCAATACGATGTACGTGTGTTATACATTGTTTATTCAGTTAAACACGAATAACCATAAACACGTTACCATACAGGCAATTTGAAACAGTGGGTGCAAGAACAACCCCCTTTTCTGGGATATGACATTAATTAAACTGTAAACCTAGGGGTGATGAAGAACTGTTTACAGTCAGTAGTTTGACGAACACTTTTCCCCGAGGTCACATTCTCACCTAATACTTCGGTAGACTCATGCGTATGGGCGGAGATTTGGGGATTCTTGCATATTTAATTTGCTGCGGTTTGCCTTCACACTGTCATCCGTAGCAATTGGAAACGCAGCAGGGGGGACCTTTATCAATGTGTTCCATTCATAAACCTAGCCTACAACACAGCCTACAACACAGTGAAATCTATTGTGATAAAATTATACTCATAACGTGCATGTGTCGTGCCGTCTGGGACTGGACCCCCCCCCCCCTCTCTCTCTCACTATACGCACGCAGCCACAGTGCCACACACTGTTCTTTTTGGCATGGAGGCACAGCGCTGAGCGCACTGATATAACAGACATTAGCGCAAAATGTTTACAGTTTATTGAGATGAAAGTTCCAGTCCCCAGTCCCACTAGTCCCCACACAGTGACAGCACTCCATGTTTACGGCACGCACAGACAGACAGAATATTCTGTAGGCTATAATACTATTACACTGCACTGCAGTGTTCTTCTTTCTTAAGCAATTGATTAATGTACACCTCGCGACCAGGGCTTCAGTCTCCTCATTTGACCACGTCTATCCACGGTAACGGGACATCTTTGCGCTGCGTAAAAAAATATTTCTCCGTCTCCAACTGTGTTCAGCTCCTCACCCGCCACATTGTTTGCTTCATTTCCTTTATTTACTGCGGATTGCACCGAGGTTTCCATTGGGAAGCTTCTTGTAAAGAAATTTCCCCTGAAGCAAACCCGGGTTCACAGAGTCCTGCATGCTGACGTTTGATGTGGCACGCCGCACTGTTCATTAATTTCACCCGTGTCTGGTTAGGTTAGGATTTGTTACCGCCCCGCTCTCAGAGTAATTTATTTCACCTTGTCCCTGTTAGGTTAGGACTTCTCCCTCCCACAGAGTAATTCCGCCAGGTAAAACTATCAAAGTGAAATTCCTAGTTTGCTCGCTTTATGCAGTCAATGCAGACCCAGCTCCCAGACCCAACTTTGAGAATAGATTAATGGCGATAATTCTTTTGACGCGCGATAATATTCTCGCGTTAACGCAGCACGTTAACGCCGATAACGGCCCAGCATTAAAAAAACATATCCTATTTTTATAGGAATTGGACATTGGACACTGTTATCAAAATTGTGTAGAACCTTGTTGACAGTGTAGAGTTGATGAAAAAAATAATGGACCGTGCCAATGTGTGAAGGAGTACCATCTATTTTCTTTTCTTTCTTTTTTTTTGTACCAGGCGGATTTTCCACCCGGCCTTTTGTGAGAAGCATTCAGCGTCAGAGTTTGTCCTCCAGGTCGTCCATCGCCAGCCCTCTGGCCATCAGTGACTCGGGACTGAAGCCTTCCTGGTCTCTCTCTGGCAAGCTCCACATGAGGTCCAACTCTACCAGGTCCAACTCTCCGTCGCGCTTCTCCCTAGACTCTCGCTCCTCGCCGCCTCTAGAGAGGATAGGTGAGGCCTGCGACGACAAAGTCTCCACGTCATGTTTTGGCAGCTACAGCAGACACGAGCGTTACTTTGGCAGCAGGTCTCCCCTGTCCATGATGGAGAGCTACAGTGACCAGGAGGGCAACAAGCGTTACCTCGACCACGTCTACAGCAAGTCGCTTCCCACCGAGAAGAAAATCATCAATACTGAACCGAGCGAAAACAACAACCAGATAACGGCGTTGGACCAAAACACACTACCGCCCCAGGCCACCCCTTCCAAAGAGCAGAAACGCAAGAGCAGCATCGGAGGATTTGGCTCAAAGGCAGAAAGCTCGGGGTCGTCCAAGAACTGCAGCAAAACGGAGCAGGACCGGACCTCCAAGAAACGCCTGTGCTCGTCCTCTGCCCAGAAAACCTCCGCTCCCCAGTCGTCTTCCAGTACTCCGGTTAAAGGCTCCAAAACGGCCAGTGTCAAGGACAAGAGCACCAATGCCAAGAAAAGCAGCTCCACGCCCAGCGGGACCCCTTCCAAAAAGAAGGAGCCATCTCAGCCCGCCGAGGGGACGCTGCAGCGTAAGCAGTGCACCTGCGCCACGGCCCAGTCCTCCGCCTCCCCCTCCCCGACCGCAAAGAAAACGCCCACCGGCAGCACGGACAAGACCTGCACAAGCAACCGAAAGAGGCTGGTGGAGAGGAGCTACAGCCGGGACTCGATCCACGCCGCCAGCCCCCTCGTGGGCAGTCCCCGCGGCGGCCCCACCGTGGCCCGTCTGTCCATGTCCAAGAGCGGGGACGGCCGGCCGGAGTGGAGGTCCTTCAGGAGCTCCAGCAGCAGCTCGTCCGTCACCAGCCTGCGTTCCCCCAGCGTGTCCTCCAAGGACCTGCGGCGCGGCAGCAAGTCCGAGGACAAGGGGCTGTCCTTCTTCAAGAATGCCCTGCGACAGAGGGAAAGCCGCCGGTCGGCCGACCTGGGCAAGAGCACCATGCTGTCTAAGAAGGCCGCCTCCGATAGGACAGGCAAGCCGTGTGGAGGACAAGGCAAGGACAGCGGCACCGACGGCGACGCCACGTCAGACAGTGTGTCTCTGCAGGCGTCCCCAGACAGTCACGCAGGTGAGAAAAAGTCTGCGTCAAAGGAGTCTTCCAGTTCCAAGCCCCCCGGCGGCTCGCTCAGTCGCTCCCTGTTACACGTTGGCAAGTCCAAGTCTTCCAGTTCTGAAATGAGCCTCAAGTCTCCCTCGAACGGGAACAAGCCTCTCGAAAAGAAGGCGTCTTCCAGAAAGTCCAGCATGCAATCTCCTGCACGTCAAACACAGAGGCCTCAATGATATACTAATCGTAGTTCCATTTTAAAGCAATGCAGCTATTTTCTTTGTGCCTAAGTTTAAAATGAGCGCCAAAAGTATTTGCCAAGTGACAGATTTATTTTTCAATGTTGTGGACACGTACACTAGCTGGCAGTTGATCCATACAAGGACTCTGAGGTTTTCCTATGATACAGTCATCTGGAATATAAGTATTTCTCCACATTGGATGAATGGTAGAAAATATGCAATATTTTTTGCACTTGTCCCCACTTTTAAGGACACAAAACCTATTTTAGTTGAGTATATACGTATAATGAAAGGTAAATTAATGATGAATTTGGCTCCTGTGAGCAAATTGCAAAAAGCAGGGTATGGAAAGTACACATGGCAGTACACAGGAACATGCTAATTGCATGCCACATGTGTAGTTATTGTGTACGATACAACTTTTGTGTGTAGTGCACACACACGGTAGTGTAGTGCACTACTGCTATATATTTGATACGTGTTTATTCTAATTCTAAACAGATTATTACCGACTAACTGTATTCAAACCTCTCTGTTTTTGTATCAGTCTCTCACCGTGTACAGTGATAACAACGACACAACCCATACATTGAAAAGGCACCTTGGAAATACTAGAGCTCACATTTGTACAGTTACAGTATATACATAATAATGCTCCGCTAGTGCACACATACATTAAAAAAAAAAGAGTTTCATTCCAAAATGTACGCAAGTGAACATTTTCAAGAATTGCCAATGTTTTTGATCAATTACTTTAAGTAATTCAAATCAATCCACACAGTAAAATCTAGTGCGTCAGTAGTCCGTTTGGTTACATTTGCACACAATCTGAGTTGAATTAATTAACACTGAGGATCTTACTGTGTGGGCTGTTTTAGAACATTGGCTGTTTTGGAACATTTATCATTTTATATCATATAGAACACGTATTACGAGGTAATGGGGGGCGTGGGGGGGGGGGGGGGGGTGGGATGGATTAGGTTTTGCCAAACATCAAGAAGGAAAGCACTTTGCAAAACGGTCAAGTCAATGGAGAATATCATATGCGTGCAGTATATCAGTATATCCACTTTCTTTTGGCCATGTGGAACATGAATCTATTGGCACTAACTACAGTACCATTGAGTTTTAGGTACTAGATGGCAGTGTCACGGTACACATGTCCATGTGGCTGGCACGTCCCATGCTTTCCCATTACTGCATATGACCTTAAGCAACAGCTAAATTAATATTAACGCATTGCTTGATCGCCGAGTGCAAAATCTAAAAGCATGCTTGCTAATAGTTTGAACCTGGCATTTTCCGACTCTTTTTCACCTCTTGCACCACCATTCTGGCTAATTCACTTTTTGGATTACTTTCCTGGCATTCAGCATTCCAGAATTATTCTATTGTTCTCTTTTGGGCAAGAACATTAATGTATTCACTAAATCATTCCATGTTCTGACACTAGGATTAGAAGCCGAGAACCCCCTTTTTTTGTGTTAAATTAACTAAGTGAATTCATGCTCAGGATTTTACTGTGTAGAACTTTGATTTTAGATTTATTTTGCCACCATATGCCAACAATGTGTGATTTGTGATCATCAGGTGATGAAGTGTAGCTCCGTGCTGTATTCCAACCATACACAGTACTATGGTTTAATGGACTAGCTAGACGAACACTCTCAAGTTTCAAGTTCATGATCCTTTAATATCCCTTAGTGAAATACCCGAAAGAGAAATGGCTCGGATTCCATTTATTGTTTTCAGAAGCACAGTGTAATGTTTAATTTATACTGCATCGTACGCCGATAATGGCAGATCTACACGTTTTCACGGTATAAATCAGGCTTTTAGATTCACTGGTGTTTCTGCCATGTTGCAATCTCCCAATAATATGCCCCGAATGCTGTGCTCAGCCTCGGGTACGCGTCACGGTCTCAATTTCTCAAACTGTACTTGCTTGGAGGTGGGCGTGACCATTTACTCCCAACGCAAAGGCGATGCAGCACTGGCCTCGGGTACACCTGACAGACGTGTCGTGCCGTGCCTTGCAGATAACCGTGGGAAATAATTCGCAGCAAGAATATTGATATTTCTATCATGAAATACTAGTGTATGAAGTCTGTACATTGCAGCTGGAAAGGCTCAAATAAGTCATTGGTGGAATGTCACTTACCGTATGAGTCAGGACTGTCACTTAGGTCTAATTTACTTCTCCACAGCTGAGGGCCCCTTTTAAACGGATAAATCCAATATTGATATCCTATTTATTATTTTATGTAATAAGTGCAATATTAGTTGTGGATTTTAATCTAGCTTCATAACCTTGATGTGAATATAAAAGCAGCGTCCATATTTAATATACTTATTTTGTCCATTGTATTTTGGCCAATTGTGACTTATGTTAGAGATTACTATGAAGAAATTAGGGCTATTAAATATCTATTTCTTTCTACACACATTTCTTCACGGAGATGGTCACAACAGAATGTTGTGAGAAGAGTGGAAAGTAGCCGATCTACAAGCTCACACAAAGTGTCTCAGTGCGATGCGGTGTGAGCTTGTAGATTGTCCGTTTTTGGTGCATAACACTGGCATACAACCTGTTGATTAATTATGGCCCATTTCTTCAGACCAGATAGACACATCCTTTGAAAGAAAAAATGTGTTTCTTTAATAACTTGAGTTATTATAAAAACCCTCATAATAGTTTTTTAGGATAGAATCAAATGTATTTTTATTAGTCAAATGAAATAGGCTAGATGTAGCTTTTCTTTATATAGCAGATATATATATTGTATTTTGGAATGAAACCCTTTAAAAGAAACAGAGAAAAACATATGTGTATATGTACGTATAGACAATATAGATACTATAAGCGGAGGAACTAGTATACGCATTTTCCTTTTTTCATGAGAAAGCGCCTTTCAGTACCGTTATGGAGCTAAACCATGTAGTCGACTGCTGTATGCATCGCTGAGTAGCAAGGTTTAATTGTATATAGTCTACTGCTGTATGCATCACTGAGTAGCAAGGTTTAATTGTATATAGTCTACTGCTGTATGCATCACTGAGTAGCAAGGTTTAATTTTATATAGTCTACTGCTGTATGCATCGCTGAGTAGCAAGGTTTAATTTTATATAGTCTACTGCTGTATGCATCACTGAGTAGCAAGGTTTAATTTTATATAGTCTACTGCTGTATGCATCACTGAGTAGCAAGGTTTAATTTTATATAGTCTACTGCTGTATGCATTGCTGAGTAGCAAGGTTTCATTTTAGCACTTTGTATATATTATATTTTCAAAAAAATGTTACACGATAACTTCATGGATCAATATGATCATTTTTTTTATTTTGTTATGTGTTGCGTGTAAATAGTTTGACGACACATCTTAACGGATGTGTGTAATGGGGCCTCAGACTTGAAGTGGTAAAAGGGTACTTTCATCTCTTGTGTATGTATATGAGGTATTATACTAGGTCACTGTTCCACTGCTATACTTGGTGCTGTCAAAATAAGGTCTGTGCTGCTCCTGCACTGATATTTCTTAAAACTATCATATTTTTTTAAATGCTGACTTTTCAGAACTGTGACCACATCTTAGCGAACTGAAAGAATATCGGTAGCATTAATCATAACCTGTGGTACCTCATTTGAGAAGACGGTAGTTTGCCTTTTTTTCTGTTTCAAAAAAGGTTTTATTTTGTTTACTACATTAGATCATCCCCCCACCCTCATTGGCCGGCCTCTAATTGAACATCACACTGCATGGATAGTTACTGTATCATAGCTAGCCTGGAAACCAGACGTATCTGACACAGGAAACACAAACACAAAACCTGGGGAGATTGGTCTGGCTGGCACTCCTCAGTTTATATTACATTTCCGCCAGCCCAGAGTTGTGGGTGACCAATCAGAGCCCACTATTCAAAGTGAGACTTTTTTGTTTGTTGCTGTGGCACGTTGTAATCTGTTTGTAACCACGTCCCTAAGTTAGAATCTGTTTGTAACCACGTCCCGAAGTTAGAATCTGTTTGTAACCACGTCCCTAAGTTAGAATCTGTTTGTAACCACGTCCCTAAGTTAGAATCTGTTTGTAACCACGTCCCTAAGTTAGAATCTGTTTGTAACCACGTCCCGAAGTTAGAATCTGTTTGTAACCACGTCCCTAAGTTAGAATCTGTTTGTAACCACGTCCCTAAGTTAGAATCTGTTTGTAACCACGTCCCTAAGTTCCACGCTATTATCTACAGTACACATTGATATTAGTCTGGCCATGCCAGGCCATATCCTATTCCTAGCAGCTTCACCCCTTAAACCCCGGCATTCGCGTTCTGGTGAAAACGTTCACGGATACTAGTTAATGTAGAGAGAACAAATAGAAACTGAGGGACTTCAGTCCAAAAACCTGGGGGTTTAAGTGCTTAAAGACTTGCCAAGTGTGAGGTCGTGCCACCATGACTGCTGACCTGTGGGTTTTGAACTGCCACTGATCTTTTACATGTCCACCTGCAAGTGCAATAATGAATGTGAGGATTATGTTGTGAACGTTTGCGCTAGATACCAGCATACTGTATGTTGTCCGGATAGAAATGAGCATGGTTATACAACATTAAAGGCCACCCTTATGCAAATACTCCAGTCTTTTAATCGTACATTATTTTGAAAGGAAGACCAGTTTCCAATTGACCAGTTCGTTTTAATGGGAAATGCCACAAATGTATGGACTTGCATGTGTAGTTCCAACAACTCCGGTAGCCCAAATACCTACAGTGTATGTTACTGTTGTTTGACAGATTGCTTGAAACCTCGGTTTCCTCTCTCGACTATTTTTATTACTAAACTGTGCCTTTGCTGAATAATTGCAGCTAAATAACTCCAGTGACTTTTGTACGTGGAACACGTAGTTTTTTACCAAATTGCATCTCATAATTGGCTTGGCAAAGTAGTCTGTATGAGCCGGCAGGTGAACAGGTTTGCTTGCTGACATTTATCGTTTCGAGTCGAGCAACAAATGTCAGTGCCAAGAGGGGAAAAAAATAATTGTTATGCAGCTTATGCCCAATTTATATACTTGACTGTTTGTAGTGTCGCCCACCAAAGATAGCCGATCTGCAAGCTCACAAAGCGTCACGATGCATTTTGTTGTGAACTTGTAGATCTGCTGGCCCAAAAGACTAAAGCCCAATCAGGCTTCGGTCTTTTTGGTCTGTTGAGCATATTTTTTAGGAGAGCGGTTTGTTTGGCAGCCAGCCAACATGCAACACCATGATTAGCAGCAAGTCAGTTTTTTTTGGCAGGCATTCAGTTTGGCTACAAATATAATGAAACCTTTAATGTCTTGTTATTCATGAAGGCTTAAGCCCAATTTACAGTATAATGAGGTTTTAGTTATGGGGTCGGGCTCTGGAGTCTTTATATTTTGGTTGCCCGATGGGAGAAAAATGTGTTCACCCTCACTTTATATTGTAACAATGCAACATGGTCTGCCTCCCCATAAGAGGCAAGAGAAAATAAGCATCGTGTCAGAGCAATGTACACTACAGTACATCCATGTAGATGAGTGGGACAGTGAGGGTTCTCATTTGTGAAGATGGAGTGCGCTAAGGAATCTGCCCTTTAATGATGAAAGTTGAAACTACAGTAACCTCCGTCTTGGTGGACATTGTGTTTAAATTGGCTTTTGTCGTAGGAATAACACTGTGGGGATATTAAATTGAGTGGCATTCCCCTGTGAAGCGGATCCGTCCTGTTCTAATTTCAGTCTGCCAGGAAATCGTTTATTTTGATCATTTTGAACGACATCTTAGCAACCTGTTTATTGTCATTGTCCTTGTAAAGTCTGAACTGGTAGTTGGAGCTGGTGGGGAACACAATCTATAAGGTCTCGGCGCATGTGAGCTTGTAGATTTGGCTCTTTTCAGTCAAGAGATTTGTTCTTTTGTTGCAGAGGGAAGAAAATGGAGGATACCCCTGTGGGGGTCTGGTACTCTGGTTATCAAAGTGTATATAGTGGTTAAACATACTATAATATTTATTGGGGCACATTTGTCAGGCCATTTTAGGGGGGGGGGGGTAATTATTGAGTCTTTCTTTTGTAGCAGCAGATGGCATAGATACCAAAACTTATTTTTTAATAATAGCATATGTTGCAGAAAGTTGTTGAAAAAAAGACACCTTTGTTTTAAATCCTCTGCATCTTTTTGTAAATGGATTTATATCTCACTTCATCTGGGTATCCATCCAGCTGTACCTACTGGTGGTCAGACTGAGATTAGATTAACATTTGTTTCGGAGAAACGCGGTTACATCAAGTAGTTATTTGGGTACTAGCTTACATATTCAGGGAATCGGCCAGCCCCGTTTCCATTTCAGGTCACTGTTCTCATGGATTCAAGTTCTCAGTCGCCATGACTGATTTCAGTCATTTGGATTTCATACATGCGTGTCTTCTGTGAAAGCATGCTGTGCACCGAAAATAGCCAATCTACAAGCTCACAACACGTCACAGTGCGACATGTTGTGAGCTTGTAGATTGGCTATTTTCTGTCATTAGTTATTGAACGATGTATGTACGAGTATTTGAAGTGATCAAACTAGCAATAGAATACAAGTTTAGAAGCTTCTTTCAGAAACATGAATGGTCTAAAAGTGATTTCTTCAGCTGGTCGGCCTAAATTACATTTTCAGTCTTGAGATTTAATTTTGCTTTATTCCATGTGTTACTAGTAGTAGTTTTTGAGGTTTTCCTTTCCCATGCAGCGCTAGCCAACACTAGCAAACACACAAAAAGGCTGTCCCTCTCTGCTCCGGGACTAAACTTAACATTTCTCAGTTTGTTGCTGGCTGGTTTAAGAATGTGACTCTCAACTCCACGTTGCGTTGTTGAAGAGAGACTAGTGGGGAATGGATTGAGTAGTTGTTTGGTTGCGCTCTGTGTGTAGATCAAGCTTGTAGATCTGCTATTTTCAGCATGCAACCAATTGTAAAAATCTGCCATCATGGCACCGCCAAAATATAGTTTTTTGTCAACAAATGTAAAGACTATGAAGACTATAAAATTAAATACAAATTTGCTGTCAAAAATCAACATGGGGGATATATGTGCGCACACACACACACACACGTCACACACACACTATACAGAATTGAGAATTATTATGGAATGCAGTGTTGCATGAAATGGCTAATGCACGCGCACCTCCTCAACTATGCAAGCCTGCTGCTCTGCAAGCCAAACAAAAAAGAGGAGAAACAAGGCTGGTAACTTTCATTGCTTTTATTTGCACAGCTCACACTAATGCTCGGAAATCTTTAAAAACACAGAATGTTTCAGCATTGCAGTCAAAACAGTGATCCATAATTGAGCCTACTATATTTACATTTTATATTTTGTCATTTGTCTTCAGTTTGTTTTTATAGATTGTTTTTTTTATTATGATAATGCCATGTTTTGTTTAGTGTTAAATACGGTATATGTTTCCTGGGTGCTCATACCTATCTGGTGGAGTTTCTCTTTTTTTCCATGTTCACCAGCGGGTGCATTTACACTAGGCCTACAGTGGCTATAATCTCTTCCATGATATACTGTAACCCATTCATGACATGTGTATATAAAGCTTGCCATTAGTTCACAATGGCAAAAAGAAACCCTGCTAATGTTGTCAAATGATATTGTGATTTGACAATGTTCAGTCCTGTTATAAAGGCAAGTCCTTTTATAATAGAACTTCAAGGAGAAGGGTAATGATTTAATTACAACATGTACTGTTTTGTTATGTAAGCAACACGGAGGCCATTAATATGTAAATAGTATTGTTCATGTATGGTGTAAATTATTTATGCTACAACAGCGTTTTGGGACTTAAACCTGAGTTATGCTGTAAATCGTCTATTTTCGGTAACTAGCCTACGTATAAATCAGGCTTAACGGGCATATTTCTTGCGTACATAATAGGTCATTCCATGAAATAATTGGCAGCAGGTCTAAAAGCTGACATAGCTACGGGATGCAATCTGGTTTGACATATTCCTATTGGCTTGAAAGACTCGATCATAAGCAGTCGCGTGTACCTGCATTATGCTTCGCCCAAGCAAGTTGCGTTCTACTTTTCGTGGCATTACGGAACGGACGAGGCATTCATTTCAGCTGACTGGCATCAGCTAAAACGCAGTCTCTTATTTACCATCTTTACGTGGTGTTTTTAACGACACATGTATTAACGTTGTATTGACACATCATACACACACATGAGCCACGGGATCCCTGCCGGGGGTTCAGCACAACGCTACTTCTCAATGGCTGGTCCAGGGACCCCAAGCGGTCCATTATGCACCCTTATGAGTCTGTATTAACCCCCCGAGAGTGTACAGTACCATGGGCTTCATCTCTGGGACCCCCGGTCTATACACTGTAAGATCTGCCCTGCTAAATTAACTCTGAAGACCCTTACATTTGTCTCATCTCAGAGTTAAAGACCCGTAAGGTTCCGTTTGGAGCCCTGGTGGTCCCTGGGCTCTCACATGTTGAGAAGCGGTGGTTTACAGCAATAGCAGTGCATCCACGGAAACCGGTGTGCTTGTGTTAAAAGAAAAATCTACATGCTGAGACTCATTTACACTTGGGTGAAAATTGCAAATCATTTCATTTTCAAAGTATAAATCGGTCTGTTACACCTCCATCTACATCTCACTACAGATGGATGGGGAGGCTGTTGTATATTCATACTCTGAGCAATACGAAAAAAATGCAAATAAACTGCGCGTATAGGATGGTTTAGTAGCTTGGAAAACCCCCAAATGAATGTCCTTGTGAACCATGTAGAGACTTAAAGGACCACTTCACCACTTTTCAACCTATCTTCATATAATAGGTCTTCACTAATAATCATGAAAAAAATGGTGCAATGTTTTTCTACTCGGTCTGTGTCTCATAGGAGGACTGTGGGCAGTTCAGAAACCGTCTTCCAGTGACATCATCGATGGGGAATACAAGCTAATAGAAACTGCAGGCTTTCTAGTCCGGAAAAGTTGCAATGCGAAAATGGAAGCCATCGTTCTCACGATAATGAAAATCGAAATATTTTTGTAAAAAAATAACTGCCTAATGATGATGTCACTGGAAGACGGTTTCTAAACTGCCCACAGCCCTCCTATGAGACACAGACTGAGTAGAAAAAAATCGTGCCATTTTTTCATGATTATTAGTGAGGACCTATTATATGAAGATAGGTTGAAAAGTGGTGAAGCAGTCCTTTAAGGCCCATGTATACTCCAGTTTTAGGTGATACAGTGATTGGGAAAACTACAACATGACGTCACTGAGCCACGGTGATAAGAGACTCACCCCAGCACTTCCCTCTGTTTTTACTAAAACCACAACATGATGTCACTGAGCCACGGTGATACGAGACTCACCCCAGCACTTCCCTCTGTTTTTACTAAAACCACAACATGGCGTCACTGAGCCACGGTGATACGAGACTCACCCCAGCACTTCCCTCTGTTTTTACTAAAACCACAACATGACGTCATTGAGCCACGGTGATAAGAGACTCACCCCAGCGCGACTCACCTCTCACCCCAGCACTCTGTTTTTACCAAACACCATCACCGCGTTCACCCTGGCTCACTCCGGAGGGATACAGGGCCCTCCTAAACCACCTTTTTAGGTTAGGGTTAGGTTTGATCGCCTATAGTATCAGAACCACCGTTTAGGTGAAAACCTTTCCACCGAAAAGGTGAGTAGCGTATCACCTAAAACTGGGAGTATGCGTGAGCCTATACAAGTTATTTTTCATTGTCATTGTATTCACATAGATAAGAACCTTTTTGGGCCATATTATAGTGAAAATATACATAGCTCTTTCTGTCTTTTCAGTCCCTGGGTTGTTAATCGGCGAGAAAGGTGTTTTATAGATGAAAATATATTTTTGTTCATCTACCTGGGCCTGCTTTTCTACATATGTTCTCCACACACACACACACTACATCACTGGTTCCCAAATAGTGTGTCAGGGGGCCCCTTTATTTTTTGTTTCCTACATTAACTTTTTTAATTATTATTTCAAAACATTACAAAAAAAAACATTACAAAAAGGCTAGTATTTTCATGAATTAAAAACAAAATTCAATGCTTTTTTTTCAGTGATTTCATGAAGAAATCAAAGAAAAATCGTAAGAAATTCCATAAATTAGAAAACAAAATGTTTAAAGAAGTAGTGAAAATAGGCGATCTACAAGCTCGCAATGCGGCACGTTGTGCGCTTTTTTCACTAGCTTGGGTCCCCGGGAGCAAACGTTTATATTAAATCTCTCTTTGGGGTCTTGACCCGAAAGGTTTGTGTGCCTGTATCTTTTGCGGGCCGTTCATCTGTGGCTGTTTGGCTGTTCTGTTCCACGGTTTTCCAGGAGAGTCGAGTTCCATTGTTTCAATGGCCAGAGTTCCATTGTTTCAATGGTTCTGAACGAGTTCGCCAATGTCTCTTTATGTTAATTTATTTCCGTTTCGATGTTCATGCACTTTTTTGTATTTGTATTTCCTTTTTTTTTCATATTTGTTTTTAAAGAATGCTATTTCTTTTTCAGAAAAGAGCAACATTTATATACATTGTTGGTTTGCCCATACAAGATAAAATGGAAAATATAATAAAAATGATATTCAAACATATTTGTCAGTGGTGTTTATAAACCCTTTAGTTTGTACTGTATGTCATTCCACCATTCTACACTAGAGGGAGCTTGTCTCCTGTAAATTGTCCTTGTAATGTAATGCTATTGGACAATTTCAAGGTAATTTTATGTTGACTACTTCCATTTCTTGATACATTTTTCTTTTACTTCTACTGCAATACATCAAGACAAATGTTTTTTTTTTTTTCAATTTTCACTGCTTTACGTATTAATCATAATTGATTAAATGATTTATATAAAAGCTTACAAACGTGTTTGCAATGTGCTGTGAACTAGAACTTAAAATAGTGCTTAAGTTGTTAATGATCAATAACAATAATAATAGTCCAATAACAGGATTCTTAAAGTATATTTTGAAGCTACTAGGCTACTTGTATAATTTTTAATGTGGGACTTTTACTTGTACAAAGCATTTTAACAATGGTATTTCTACTTTTATACAGTAAGTACACATAATCAGACTATACTTACCACTGGTTGTTACAAGGACGTTTTTTATATGAAGGCAGTAAAAACAAAGAAAACAGTGGAGTTGCACAAAGATTTGAATGCATTGTTCACTTGATCCACTGAGCCTCCTGATGTCCACAGCAGCTATGACAACAATTGTATAACTCAGCCAAACCTGTCTGCCTATTGTTTCGGAGCACACTTTCAGTCAGAGGTGCATGAGGCACGTGCACACACACACACACACAGACAGACTTCAAAGGGGCTTGAGCCCCTGCTCTTGTATACCCGTCTGTAAAAAACGGCCATCTCCAGACCACGAACGCAGCATTTACTTATGGTGAAAGAAATGCAAACGCCCCTCTCTCCATACCATACCCATTCAGGAGAATTGCCTTTTTCCTAAACTCTTCCTGGACTTGAATGCAGCATTATGGATTGTAAGAATTTGTTTAGATATCCCATGTCGTACACCACATCTCCTTAAGTGGCTAAACAGTGCACCTGTCACCTCGAAAATAGCTGATCTCAACTCGCTATCAAGCTCTCAACGTGCTGCGCTGTGATGCGCTGAGAGCTTGTAGATCAGCTATTTCCCCCCTTTTTTTCACTGAAAGTGCCCTTTTAGGGAATGTCAGCCCCTGCCTCTGTACCATTCTCTGCACATGCCTGCAGACATGCATTTTCCACAATAGCCTATATTACCGATGTTGAATATCAATATCAAGTTCAAATTTTGTCCATTCTGAAAAATGTCATACAGTATAATCATTGAATTTGAAAAAGCAATGCCTGTTTTGAAATGTTGGGCCCATGTTCCAACAAACAGCTTTGCAGTATTTTCATTTAAAAAAATGTTCCAACATGTTGACCCCTTTGAAAGCTTCAAACGGAGGCTGGAAAAACAGCCAAAAAGACATGCACATCCATAACCTATAGCCTATTAGGCTGGGTACCAGATCAAAAACTGATAGCATCCATAACCTATATTAGGCTGGGTGCCAGATCAAAAACTGATAGCATCCATAACCTATATTAGGCTGGGTGCCAGATCAGAAATAGTGAATACTGATAGTTCAAGACATTTTAAAGCTTCCTCAGATAACACTTATTGAATCTGCAGCCTTGATCATCATCACAAAAGGCTTCACCTCGAAACATAATTATTATAAAATAAAAATGTGGCATAAATATGACTCGAAGTGGAACGTGTTCCTCAGTCATGTTGCAGGTCCTTGATGTGATCCATGGTCAGGCAATGCCCTTTTGATTGTTTACTGTATTAGTATACATATGATACGGTTGATGATGCTGCGTGTTTGGTCGTGTAAACTAATTTAAACTTTTAATTAGATTTATCTTTATTTGTTTATCTTGTCTATTGTCTGTTTTTTCTGTTTTCTGTATTTGTAAAAAATCCAAATAAAGTACTGATCATAAAAAATAAATAAATAAAATAAAATAAAAATGTGGCTAAAACCTTAAAGATGGAGTGCCACAAAAAAAATCTCCCAGTTTTTCATGTGTCTATGGGGTGACACCGTGACAGTACTTCATTAGACACCCTGGAGTCGTTTTTATGTGCAATGGTGTATTAACTTTGTATTTAGCGTTTCTTCCTGGAGGGTGAACCCTTGACAGTCAAACGGGCCAATGAAATAAACAGTAATATAGTGACATCACCCTATCAGCCCCTCCCCCTTTATCATACAACTACAGCTGTGGGTGCCGCTTCAGTTCAGGTGGATCACCACCCATCACCACCCACCAGGCAAACCAGGCAACAACTACTGTAGGCCTACACTTTTTGGAACAAGTTCTTCCTCCTTATATTATAATAACACCTGATGATCATGTTTTAGGGTGGAGAGAAATCGTGGCACTCCATCTTTAAGGCCTACATCGGCTGATACCAATATAATGACCGATTCATTGTCCATCCCTAATTCGGTTACGTTTGCACACTTCTTTTTGTCTTTAATCTTTATTTCACAAGTAAAATCACATTGAGACCATAGTCTCTTTTATGAGTGCGCACTGGCCATGAAGAGAAGAGGCAAATAAATGTTACACAGCTCTGCCAGTAACAACAAATACAGAACATGACAAAGACAAACATATGACATCCGTAATACCAAGAACCTACCACACTCTCAGATGTACCAATGAAACCAAATGTACTTACTGGTCACCCGTAAGTCCACTTGGTTTCATTTGTACACTCTCAAAGTTACAACATTCCACAAAGCCCCTAGTGTTTGTTTTACCAGGGAGTGTCAGAGGTCACGTGCATCATGCATGCTTGAATAAGAGGGGGATTTGGAAGATGCCTTTTGTTTTCCATGTTCAAAGCAGCATCATTCAAGTTAAAGATCTCCCTCTCTCTCTCAGTCCAAATATAGATTTGGTTGGTGTATGAGCCTATGAGGGAGAGCAAATCAATGGTCAAGAGGTGCACGCACATCCACAAATTTTAAATGGGTGCAGGATCCAAAAGAATAACTAAGAAAGGAAAGAGGAGATCTGCACCGTTGTAAAAGCTCCCAAAACAATTTTTTTACAGAGCGAAAATCAATACGTTTCGGCCTCAGGGGCCTTCGTCGGGTATACTGGCATATATAGGACAATGTCGCTCACGTCAGTTTGTGAGTGGAGCAACCTGGGACTCGCTCTAGGGTTGAAATTGACGATTGATCGCCTGGTATGTGTCAGAATCAGTCAAATATTCCTAAAATATTCATGAAGTATTCAAGGCACTCATAAATATATGCACCAAATAGAACCACATGCCTATAATATGTACAGAAATAGTCCATACACAAAGACAGTCACATAATAGACACAAGCAGTATGTAAATTAAAAGAACATCAATGGCTTATACAGTATATACAGTCTAGGGGGGGGGGGAGAGCTTTGTCTCAGACAGAAAGGCAGTTCTGCAGGGTGGATAACTATTTCAGGCTCTTCTTAGCCACAGAGAAGGCAAAAGTGACAGTGACAGTGCTCAGACTTTTGCACACGTCTTGATCATATTTTTCACATTGTACCGAAGGTAGTGGTGGCTGCTTCTCGTCATACATTAGCACCGGTGTGGAGCAGAGCCATCACACAGGATATGAGGTGTGGAGCAGAGCCATCACACAGAGGGTGTTACTTCTTGCGATGCCATCATTGTATTCATGCAGGCAGCTCAATCAGCCATCTACAGTATTTACAGTGTTATATGCCCTTCGAAGGCAAATCTATCATGAATTTTCTTTCTTTCGTGTAAATGTACTGTAGAGTAGACCTATTAATTAAGTCAGCTAGCCCTTTTCACTGACGATCCTCCACATAAAGCTTGCAGAATGTCAGGCCCTTTGCCTTTCGGATGGTGTCGTACAGTAATTAATGGCGTGAGAGAACACCAGGCATGGTGACAGTAACAGAGAGATGTGTTCTGCACACGCCCACCAGCTGTCCTCTGCTCCATTGAACCCATCCTAACTATTAGGGGGACGAGTGGGCCGGCAGCTCCTGAGTAGTGTCTAGCCTGGGGTCCAATATGTATGCTTTCTATGCTCCGGCAGGATCCGCCGGGAGAATCTAGACGCAGCTGCGTGACATGAGACTAATTCATTAGAGCGACCCCCCTAAAATCAGGTACTGATCATCAGGTACTATGATTATACTAGGAGGAAGATGTTTTTCACTAAAGTGTTCAGAAAGTGTTAAAATTATGTTTTATTATGTGGCCACACCCACCAGTCCATATAAGTATACCTGGTTTTCACCTTAGCACCACTCACCTCAGTCACCTGGGTTATGATATCACTAAAAAGTGATTTATTTCGACTGGGCCTTTTGACTCAAAGGCTTTCAGTATTCAGGAAGAAACCAAAAATACACAGGGAAGACATATTTGAATATTAACCACACCTGGGGGTCCATTACTAATGTTAACTCCATAGACACATACAAAACAGAAAAGGTTGTAAAATCACGGCACTCCATCTTTAAGTATAAAATAATATACACCATGGGAATACAGAATGTTTGATGTGAAATAAATCTATCACTCTGTATCCTTTACATTACATGCCAAGACTTTTAACTCCCTGTTTGTTTTTGCTGTCTCCAACAAAGCATTGCTTTGAATCAGTTTTATCTCACGTTGACTTTAGCTTTGCTTGTTGTTTATTAGCTTCTCTTCCCCAAGACCATGCAGGCAGTCAACCTTTCTGAGGGCGATGTTAAGAGCAAGACAGACAGACAGACAGACAGACAGTGCAGAGAGAGAGAGAGAGCAGCTTGATTTCATTTGCAGGGCACATGTGCTGTGCTGCGGGGGGTTCTGTAGGTCAGCATCCGTCTGACAGCTTGGAGATTGATAACTGAGATCTTTCCCAGACGGAGAAGTGTTGAACAACATGAGCAGTGATCCAAGGCCCAGTGGGGCGGGGGACATGTTGCGTGCGCGTGTGTGTGACTGCGTGCGTGCGTGCGTGCGTGCGTGCGTGCGTGCGTGACGGGGGCGTCCCTTGGCGGAATGCCATCATGTCACAATCCCTTTTGTCACATTGCACCATCATAGGTCATAGATGGGCAACTGTTGCCCCGGGGGCCACATGTGGCCCCCGCCATCTAAAGCTGCCCTCAGATCAGCAAATTAACATTCTTTTATGTATAGCATTTATTCATTTAAGCTGCCCTGAGAGCAGAATTCAAAAGCTGCCCTCAGAGCAGCAAATTAGCATGGTTGTAACTTGTATGTATAGCTTTTATGAGCTGCTCAGAGCTGCTCTGAGGGCAGCTTTTGAATGCTGCTCAGTCTCAGGGCAGCTTAAACGCTATCAGCATACATAAATCCATGTTAATTTGCTGCTCTGAGGGCAGCTTTTGAATTCTGCTCTCAGGTCAGCTTAAATGCTATACATATTGATTTGGGGCCCTACGGATGAATACAAAATGAATATCCACATCCTAATAATGTCCAATAATTCGAGGGTGCAAATTATGGCAGTTTCTGCTGTCAAAATATGACTCCACAGTCAAAAACACTGTCTTTGAAATAGACACTTCTAAGGTGTGATTTGGGGCCCTAAGGATGAATACAAAAATAATATCAACATCCCTATTATATTGTCATTTCCGGAATGATTAACTTGACTCTAAGTCAAAGGACTTCATAATGGTGGTATCATTTCCAGTGGTGGAAAAAGTACTCTTGTACTGAGTACTTTTTAACCTTTTTACTTGAGTAAAAGTATCAGTGCCACAATGTAGCAATACTCTGTTACAAGTAAAAGCCCAGAATTAAATATGTACTTGAGTAAAAGTACAAAAGTATTGTTATGAAAATGTACTTTAAAACTTTAAAGTGGCGTATGTTATTTCTCCATGCTGTCTAAATGGCAGCCTCTGGTGGATTCTCTGCATCAGCCATGAGACACATGTGTTTGCCATCACCACTTAACTCATTGGCCAATAGCAGTGTGGGTGTGCCATATATAAGCAGCAACTCAGTCCACACAGGTCTCACTCAGTGCACAGCAGTCACCACAGCACTAGCCTTGCGTCGCCACACTTTCCACCTCAGAGGAAAGTCTGCATGGTCTGTGTTCCTAAATTGCTGTGTGATCCGTTCTAGGCGTGGTTTAGACAGGGTGATCTATTTAAAAATAAATAAACTCTTATTCCCAGCGTCGCTTTGTTTTGGTCGCCCAGCTGTTTGTTTTTAGTCTCGCCAGAGTTGGAATCAAAGATGGATACACCAAACAAAACTTAAAACTATACCCTTCAAGAAGTACTTGAAGAAACTCAAGGCTTTTATTGGATCGGCCCTAAAATGATGATGCCTTTGCTTGATCGCTGTGAATTATTTTGGGTAATTGTGTTTCCGGTTTGGGGGTCCCGGCCTGATGACTACAAACCCAAGTTTTCATCCACTCCCGACCGGATCATAAACCTGAAAGACGAATGGTATCCCAGACTACCCCAGCACTCACCTCTCCAGCCATGAACATGTAAGCCTTTATGTTCTGTATTGAGTTGAATGTATTGTGCTGTGTTTGCTATATTTAATAGTACCAAAAGTAGGTATAGTAGAAGTGGTTAATGTAAAAACACATCCTATTCCTATCACACAGAGATGTGGTGACCCCACTATAGTAACTCTGTTGAAGACCCCTTGAGTAGCATTAATAAAATAAAATAAAAATATCTAATAGCAACGCCAATGGACAATATCCAGTCACAGTATGGTCAGGCACCATGAGGCTTTCGTAAATTTTATGTACGTATTGGTCGGTAGGTCGGTCAGAACTTAAATCTGGGGGTAGCCGCAATTTGCAACTCTAGATTTATTTTATAATGGGATGAATCTAGAGTTGCAATACCCTCCATTGACTCCCTACTCATCCAATTCGCGTTTGCGATCTGCTTGTATTAAACAACGTTAAACTCGCCATCATTGCAGCTCTAGGCCAAGCTTGAATTATCCTCTTTCAATCTGCCGAGCTTTTGTTTCATAAAAATCCACGGTAGACATGTTATGAGCTACTTTCTGTCAAGAAATTCTGTGCAGGTAATTATTTTTTAAGTGCTGGAGTTTGGAAGCACTCGTCGTAAGTCACTGAACGGCCCTGTGTACCACCTTTTTCGAATTTGCACATAATGCAGGAGGCAGCAGCGCGACCTGTTAATAAAAAACGAGTGCTTCCAAACTGCAACACTTAGAAAAAGAATCGCATGCATAGAATTTCTTGACAGAAAGTAGCTCATAGCATGTCTACAGTGGATTTTTATTAAACAAAAGCTCGGCAGATTGAAAGAGGTCAAGCTTGGCCTAAAGTAGCCCTACAAGCAGAACCCAATGCTACTGAAGTTTCTGACATTTTTGACGACCCAGATAGCATGGGGTCCTGTTCCAGCTCTACCCTGCCACCTGGTACGCGGACATAAATAAAACATAAACACCGTGAATACCGCCTGTCTGCGCTCTTTGAGGACTTTTTTTCGTGTGAGGGCTTCTGAATGTGTGAAGTATAAGTACCTATACATACCGCTGCGAATATCTCCTGTGGTGTGGAAGCCGTTAAGTATTTTTAATCTATGTTTGACCGATTTGGAAGCTTGGCTTCATCTCTTCCTTCCTTGTTTATTGACACCTCATTGTACCGCCTATCTGGCTAGCTAGTGGCACTATAGCTATGACAGAGCAGATCAGAGGCAGGTACGTAGCCGGCACAAGCCAACCGCACACCGGGAGGCGGTACAATAAACGGTAAATAAACAAGAAGAATCAAAGCGACCAAATCGGTCAAACAAAGATTAAAAATACTTAACGGCTTCCGCGCCACAGGAGATATTCGCAGCGGTATGTATAGGTACTTTCACGAATTCAGAATAACTCAAACAAAAAAAGGCCGTCAATGCCGCAGATACGATGTTACCGAGCATATTTATGTCCGCGTTCCAAAATTCCCATACGGAAATATATACAGGGACCCTACATAAAGTGACATCCAAATTTCAGAAAAGCTTTATGGAGGGTTCTGAGAGGGGCTAGGCCTTAAGCTGCAATGATGGTGAGTTTAACGTCCTTTAATACAAGCAGATCGCAAACGCAAATTGGATGAGTAGGGAGTCAATGGAGGGTATTGCAACTCTAGATTCATACCATTATAAAAAAATCTAGAGTTGCAAATTGCGGCTAATCTGGGGGCTGCATGCCATACTGTGTCCTAGGCGCAATATATGTCACCTCCCTCTTTGTGTGTGTGTGTGTGTGTGTGTGTGTGTGTGTGTGTGTGTGTGTGTGTGTGTGTGTGTGTGTGTGTGTGTGTGTGTGTGTGTGTGTGTGTGTGTGTGTGTGTGTGTGTGTGTGTGAAAATAATGCACCATCAAGCACTTTGGATAAAAGCGCTATATATAAATGCACCATTTACTTTACCTGCATCATTCCTGTAGATAAAGACAATAAGTGTTGGATTGGATACGATTCAATAACCTTAACCTGTTCATTTTGGAAAGAACGTGGTTGGATGAAGAAGCAAAGTGGCATTTGGCTACTGATTAAACAACAAACAACCACCCCTGTACCTGAGTATTGATTGAATGACATTTTTGCCTGCCATAGGATGTTAATGGTAGGGTCACAAGAAACCCCTATAAAAAGATTGCCCAATACTAACAGCCAGTCAGCAAGTGGATTGATGAATGTATGTATATAGACAATATTTTAGGCCAATAAAAAAATACTATATACCAAATTTCCCACTTTAAACAAAAGAAGCCTGTCGGCTGCCAGACTATGAATAGTCACAGGTGGTATCCATTTCACTAATTTCACCTTCGCTGTCCATGGTGCTGAAAGCACTATAAGAGGGACGAGGATTGGCCTCAAAACTTGAGGCCAATCCTCCATTGAACAATTGTTTAGTAGTGTACTTAAACCCTACTTTGTTTACGTCAAATTAAAAAAAAACACCTTAAGACCATAGGGATGCGAGCGTTCATGTGAATACGTGTGCAGAATGAATGACATGGTTGTTCTAGGGTTGATGAGAGGGCAGTGCAATGACAGACTCAACACAGCTCAACAGACTTTCTAGTGACAGCATCCTGAATATGCTTGCAATTACTAGAGACGCCATGCATAAGACAGCGAGAGGCCATTCCATCAAATTAGGATAACATTGTCCGGACCTGTCAGTAAACGCACAGGCTTGTCCTCACCCGATTAACCCCTTTTTTACAGTATTATGCCAAAGGTTAGCATCTATGGACACCTGAGGATTATATTATAGTGAATTATTCTGGCGATACCGGCCGACACTTTGCTTTAGTTTAGAGAAAGCTATGGGTGTATTTTTTTACTCTCAGAATTAAATGAATGAACACTCTGCAGTGTATCTTTATGTTTGAACTTTGTGTATTGTGAAGACGGAGTGCTGACCGAAACCAACGACAGTGATTTGAATTTGCCCCCTCAAAAAAAGGCTGTAGCCATTTTAATAATGGTGTGAGAAAGGGGGCGGACAGTTCCTGGCAAGCAAAACTGTACAGTATTGCCAGTTCGCCTCCTTTAATTTCTGTTTTCTGAATCGGTGTTGGTCAAACTATAGTGCTGGTATCGTGTCTATGGGGCTGTTTGAATTTGGCGTAGCCATTTTTCATAAATTTTACCACTCACCAGGTCTGAGAAAAGGTGGACGGACAGTTCCTGGCAAGCAAGCTGTAAAGTATTGCTGAAAACATTCCTGTAATCAAGGTCTCCAAGAGGTGGTTGAGGTCGAGGTATAGTAGCTGTGTGTCTTTCCGTAGCCTGGACTTCTGTTGTCTCTGTGGGGCAGGCACGTGCAGAGAGTGTTAGATAGGTAGGAGCTGAAATCCCATAAAATGGCACTTTTGGCCCAAAATAGCAGATCTACAAGCTCACAACGCGTCACATTGAGCAGAGAGCGTCTGTAACGTCTGTTACTGAGAACGGGCTTGAGCAGAGAGCGTCCGCTTCGTAATTGCTTTGTAGTGTATCACTCTGATCAGATTCTCTCAGTAGCCCATCTTTATGGTCAATGTGACGTCACGCTGCTGTCCGTTGTCGTGCTACAAGCTATGCTAGCTTGTAGATCTGCTTGTAGATTTTACATAGGTTGAAGTGGTTAATGTATACTGTATGTTTTGTAATAATAATTCAAATACAAAGTATATTTTAGTATATTAGTAGTAACTAAAGTTTAAAAACAATTGCAGTGGAGTAAAAGTATCAAATTAAAGTAAAAGTATCTATAAATTGTACTCAAGTACAGTACCTTGAGTACATGTATTGACTTATACTTGGTTACTTGGATACTTGGTCCACCACTGCTCTGAAAAAGCTCGTGGGCCACCTATCTGACACAAGGAGTGGACAACAGATGTGTGTGTGTCAAACTATATGCATTATGTATTGACACATTATAGGAGCCATATTGTGCTCTGAATGAAAATGCTGCAATTCCCCAATACTATTCCAAAGGAGCAAAATGGTTGTAGAAATCATAGTTACAAAACAACAAAAAAAAGCATCTGCCTTGTTATGAATCCTCTTAATCATGATGCATGGTTTCGTGAGCAGAAAAGCTAATAAGAATATAAAGCCAGATGCCCTCCTAAGCTGTTCCACCATTATTTATTTACGAATGAACATTGTCTGACACTGCTAATATGTCCCAGGGCTCGAGAGAATGACCTAATGTATTTATAATTCTTGGTCTGGGTTTCTTTATTACCTGTCAAATCTATAGGAGTAATAGTGAATCATGTGTTTCATTTCTATTTCTTTCATTCCTGCCATGATTCAACGCAGAGAATCCTCATGAAATATGAAAAGCTGAATCTCACTATATTATGGGTAATATTTGAGCCTGTGTGCAGATGCCAGGAGCCAAATGAAGCCATTTGTTCTCGTTGTTACCTGAAGTTAATGTATTATTAACGCTAGAATAAAACTTTTTAGATTAAATGTATTTCTGTACATACACATTTCTAGCATTTAGTTCAACATTGATTTCCAAAATATACTTAAAACACTGGTTCCCAAACATTGGGAACAAAAGAGGTACAGTTAAGGTGGTTGCACACTGGACACGTTTTTCGGAAAAACCGATGGAGAAACACCGCTACAAAACGCCGCCACACAAAATGCATCAATGAGACAAAATAATCCAGAACTTTTTTTTTAAGTGGTGCAACCACTTCTACATGCGCATGCGTGAAATTGGAACGAGAGAAGTATGTGACATGGCTGCCACCTGCTGGACGCAAACGATACAGAGAAGAAATTGGAACGATACAGAGAAGAAATTGGAACGATACAGAGAACCAATAGACGGGAGTTGCACCACTTGGTTCACACTGGTGTGATTTTTATCCTTTATTTACCCAGGGTAGTAGCTGAGCACAAGTGCTCATTTTCAGCAACGCCCTGCACTAAGCAGCTCCAGGGGGAGCAGTTGGGGGTTCAAGGGCAATTCAGCGGTGTTGGGTGAGTGATGACCAATCATTCCCCCACCCAGATTTTTCCTGCCCGTCCGGGGAATCGAACCGGCAACCTTTCGGCAACAAGGGCGCTCCTCTAACCCTTAGGCCACCGCTGCCCCAGAACACTCATACAGGACAATCCGAGTTCTCTCTGACTCACCAATTAAAATTATTGGTGCCATTTCTGTTTAACCATGCCGAGTGACAATTAGCAGGCGAATAGATTGCATTTTGGTGAATCACAATCCACAGTCACCTGCTGTAGCCCTCTTGCGTCATATCCATGATAGGGCTTTAAGCAACTAGTCGACTATTCAACTAGTCGACTACTAAATCCAGACTAGTCGACCTTGTTGGTAGTTCGTACTAGTACTAGTACTAGTTATTTTTTTTTCGTTTTTGTAGGCCTCAAGATCAGCTAGAATGCTATATTATAGTCACCAATGTACACAGTTTTTAAGTACAAATATTATTTTAAATATTTTATTGTAGGTAGTTAAACAACTAGTCTACTAGTAAACTAACTAGGCAACTAGTCAACTAGTAAAAATCACTAGAAGTGAAAGCCCTAATCCATGACAAGTTAAATAAGAAAGGCACAAAAAATAAAGAAATAAAGATCTTCCTCTTCCCTATCCTATATACCACTAATTAACAGTAGGAAGAAGCCATATGACGTTCCCCAGACTCGGCTCTTCCTGGGCTGCTAACACCGATGAGAATATTAATGAACCCATGCAGAATGAATTATAGATCATGTTTTACTCTGAGGAATAATGTGAGAGGTTGATTACATGGTGTAAGGATGTGGCGTTCATTCACTTTAAAGCTCTTTTTATCCCAGACGCATCATAATCTAACTCACTAGTGTACACACGGCGGCACTGTAATGAGTCACCGGAGCATCTTAAACCTTGCTCACCCAGCTGCTGCGTGGTGTGTCTGTGGAACTAGGCTTTTCACCTTCAGCATGGCCTTCAACGCTGCCTTTCCTCAACAGTAAGCACCGCCTGATGCTCTTTAATTATAGCAATTAATACATAGGACCACAGCAGCGCCAATGGGTTGCAGGGGTTTTCAGATCTTAAGACTTAAGAAAAAGTAATAATCCCACAACCATATAGTAATACTCTACAAGAAGTCCTGTATTCAACATTTTTTCTTGAGTAAAATTGCCCTGGGTATTACCTGGGTTACATCATCTTCTGGGGACAAATCCTGCCTAGGGCACAGGGCCGGCACTGCTTGACATGAAAAGGTTTGAGCATCACTGATATACAATAGCGCATAAAACTGCTTAGGATAAAGAAAACATTTATAGAATTGGTCTCAAGTCTTAATGGGTTAATTTAGAAAGGCTACTGTAGAGTTGAGAGGAAGCCCAGAGGACTGAGTCCTGTAAACTCCTCCTGAGTTGAACACAATAAACGTCTGCAATGACTTTGAGGCAAATAACCCAACTCCACCTTTATAATTACTATGAAGAAATGGAGCACATCTCTCCATTAATGATCAAAAATATCCTCCTATACCTCCTAGAAATGTAAACTTCAAACCCCCCTCAGCACCTTGGGAGGTATTTAATGCTTTTAGTTTCATGTATTTTTAATTGGTAGTAAAATGAGAGGGGGGGGGGGGGGGACGACGACAAATAAATGAAAGTGAACTCTGTGTGCAAAGTCTTGACGTGAATTGCGGAGGCAATTTACAGCAATTTAGCATGGCTAGAATCCAGCAGCATGCAGCCTCCTCGGGCAGCTCTTTTATTTTCATAGAAGATCCAGTGACAGTAATGAATCATAGTTAAGAGCGTACTACAGTATAAGCTCAGAGTTTATTAAACAGTCAGCGGCTCTTTGTAGTGTGATCGTTGGGAATGTCATTGGAATAGATTATAGGCCGCTATACATTGATACTTTCTCCAATTCATTACGTCTCTCACGTCCATCTTGTGCGTTTTGCCTTTAACACAATTAACCTCTCAGACTTTCATGCTCCAGGAGGCCCTCAGAACATTAACCTCTCAGACTTTCATACTCCAGGAGGTCATCAGAACATTAACCTCTCAGACTTCATACTCCAGGAGGCCATCAGAACATTAACCTCTCAGACTTTCATACTCCAGGAGGCCATCAGAACATTAACCTCTCAGACTTTCATACTCCAGGAGGCCATCAGAACATTAATCTCTCAGACTTCATACTCCAGGAGGCCATCAGAACATTAACCTCTCAGACTTTCATACTCCAGGAGGCCATCAGAACATTAACCCCTCAGACTTTCATACTCCAGGAGGCCATCAGAACATTAACCTCTCAGACTTTCATACTCCAGGAGGCCATCAGAACATTAACCTCTCAGACTTCATGCTCCAGGAGGCCATCAGAACATTAACCCCTCAGACTTTCATATTACAGGAGGCCATCAGAACATTAACCTCTCAGGCTTCATACTCCAGGACGCCATCAGAACATTAACCTCTCAGACTTTCATATTCCAGGAGGCCATCAGAACATTAACCTCTCAGACTTCATACTCCAGGAGGCCAATAAGACAGACTTGACAGACTTGAACTCAGTGGTGGAAGTATCAAATCAATACTGCAATGTACTCCGTTACAATTAAGCTACATTACAAGTAAATGGCTGGAATTCAAAATGTAGTTTGAGTAAAATTGGTATTGGTATCAAAATGAACTCATTATGCAGAATGTCACACACACACACACACACACACACACACACACACACACACACACACACACACAGGGTCACTAGCACAGGTTGTGTTGAGAATACACAAGATGTGAAGGTTTTGTAAAAGACATGGGTGATGAGACTATAGTGAGGACCAAATTATTAACTTCTGCTAACACATTTCTGATGTTTGTACCATGGATGGACATGACCAACATCATAATATAACACAGACAGACTAAATTATAATTTTGGTATTTTAAATAATGATTAATTATTGCTAAAAGGGTTCCACATCTCAATGTTTTTAGACCACTGTAAATGGTGCATTTATATAGTGCCTTTATCCAAGGCGCTATACATAGATGGTGCATTACATTCACACACACATTCGCACAAACCGATGGCGACGGAAACCATGCAAGGCATCAACCAGCACATCAGGAGCAATTAGGGGTTCAGATTCTTGTTCAAGGACACTTAATTCGACACTAACTCTGGGGGAGCCGAGTTTTTTCTTGTTACCGGGCAGAATCTTAAAATAGACCCTTCAAGGATTCCGAAAAAACAGGTGTCTTTAAAAATCCACCCTATGCAAGTGAACCCCCATGATTATGGCATGGGCTAGAGGCCTATTTAAAATACTGGTAGGCCGCTAGCCCATGATATAATCGTGGCATAGGACAGATGATCAGAGGAGCATGGTTTCTACGTGCACGACCGGGATCGAAGAATGGAAAGAGTTTCCCAGTAAAGGTGCAGCCAGTGAAGGAGTAGAGGTGAACTCTGGTCTCTACATCATAAAAGGAGACCATACCCTCCTCATAGTCTACAAACACTCCCACTTTCTGGACCTCCTCTTTTACAGGGAAGTAGACATCACGGTCAGCAGCAGCGGCCACGTAGTCCTTTCCATTACACAACAATATAGTCCAGCATCCATTGTTGGGACTCAGTTCGATTAGAACTTTCCTGTTGATGGACTCTCTGACCACTCCTAATTTCCACTGAGACTTCCCTGTAACTTCAACTTCATAGTAAAAGCTTCCTGAGAAACTTTCTTTTCCTAACACATTGGCATAGCTAGTGAATCTCTCTGTGATATAGCTAGTGGATCTCTTTGTGTTTCCAGCGAGATTGTTAACATCGTTTCCATGAGTCACTTGTTTTCCATCCTCAGACAGGATGATTTCCCAGTTTGCTGTATGAGGGTCCAGAATTACAACCACCCCATATTCCCGGACCATAAACAGCTCAACTTTACACATTGTCTTCATCGCTTGACCGAGTGTCTTCTCCAGCTGAGACATAGCTGTCCTCACTGTCCCCACATGTAAAGACTGATATTGACTGACATTGCGCTTTGTCCAGTCCTTGGTGAGTGGCGGGGAGTTGTTGGATTTTAAGTTCTGGAGGAGCTGGTGGAGGTGGTCTTGTTTCAGCTCAGAGCTTATTTTCTCTAATTGAGAGACTTCCTGTTGCAGAACTTTGATGAAGCCTTCAGCCTGTTTCTCTGTTGTTTTCTGCTTCTCTTCAATCACACAAATGAGCTCAGCCTGGCTTCTCTCAATACAGCTGATCAGAGCAGTGAAGACATGCTGGATACAGCCTGCTATCTGCATCATTCCTGCTGAGCCCTACTGAGCGTTTGACCTCCTGAATCTTCAGTCGTCTCTCCTGGATCATCGGCCGAACTTCTGCCTCAGTTTTTGCTTTATATTCTTCTTCTTTCAGCTTGTGAGTCCTGAACCGATCGGCCATCTCAGAGAAGACTTTATTAACAAAGAATTCTTGATTCTTAAAGCACGTTCTGTTACATAGTGGACACTTGCACACATCCTTAGTGTCCCAGTAGTTTGTGATGCAGGCTTTGCAGTAGTTGTGTCCACATGGGGTGCTGATTGGATCAGTGAACACATCCATACAGATAGAACACATGAAGTGATCTTCAGACAGGAGACTGAAGGCGGAGGCCATTTCTACACCGCTGAGAATAAAAGTGGAAGTGTGTTGGAACTTGGACGACTAGAAATATAATTCAAATTGAACTTAAAACGTGAATAACTGTCTTTAAGTATCCTGGAATGTGACTTCAGCACAATATCTCTGCTCTAATGGTATCCCTTCGGTGAACAAGGGTCTCTCCCTTTTCACTAAAGGCCGTAGCTTCCATACGGTGGAATCCGCTTATAAGTAAAGCTGACTAAAGTATGTAATATGACATAATCGAATATGCCCAAACATGGAGTTCCACAAACGGTGCAGTGCCGGTGTCGAGTCAGTCGGACCCACGGTTATCCAGAACCGCCCCAAAAAAGCCTCTGCCAGTGCTCTGGACAGGGCCCCTGCCAGTGTCCATATATGTAGCTGCCTTGTTCTGACATCATTCTGACGTCTGCATAGACTCCATATTTTGTGCATGCCTGACAAAGAACTCCATATATGGGCATAAAAGGAACACAGACATTATGTGGGTGGGGCATGCATTTCCAACTTGCATCGTTCAAGTAGGCCAGTGCTCAACGGGCACCGCTGTAGAGGCTCCAATGGGCACTGCTACTGTTAACTGCTACTGCGACACATCTACAAATATTAATTTGTCATTTTCTGCTAAGGGCGTGATTGGACGCATTCATTTAATAGTCACAGATCGCCTAGGACGTGATCGGATGACCCCTTACTAAAGGACTACTTTTATTTAACAAAAGAGAGGATCTACAACGCTTGGATTACTTTTTGGGGATTACCTTGGGATACTTTGACCCTGGGACACGTTTAAAAACGAATCTGAATTTTCAGTTACATTTTGAAGAGACTTTGATTGTTCAATTGTAAAGACAGGCAAAAGAAGGGCAAAAGAAGGGGCAAAGGACAGGCAAAAGAAGGGGCAAAAGACAGGCAAAAGAAGGGCAAAAGAAGGGCAAAAGAAGGGGCAAAAGACAGGCAAAAGAAGGGGCAAAAGACAGGCAAAAGAAGGGCAAAAGACAGGCAAAAGAAGGGGCAAAAGAAGGGGCAAAAGACAGGCAAAATAAGGGCAAAAGAAGGGGCAAAAGACAGGCAAAAGAAGGGGCAAAAGAAGGGCAAAAGACAGGCAAAAGAAGGGCAAAAGGGGCAAAAGACAGGCAAAAGAAGGGGCAAAAGAAGGGGCAAAAGACAGGCAAAAGAAGGGCAAAAGAAGGGGCAAAAGAAGGGCAAAAGACAGGCAAAAGAAGGGCAAAAGAAGGGGCAAAAGACAGGCAAAAGAAGGGCAAAAGACAGGCAAAAGAAGGGCAAAAGACAGGCAAAAGAAGGGCAAAAGAAGGGCAAAAGACAGGCAAAAGAAGGGCAAAAGAAGGGGCAAAAGACAGGCAAAAGAAGGGCAAAAGACAGGCAAAAGAAGGGCAAAAGAAGGGCAAAAGAAGGGCAAAAGAAGGGCAAAAGAAGGGCAAAAGAAGGGGCAAAAGAAGGGCAAAAGACAGGCAAAAGAAGGGGCAAAAGAAGGGCAAAAGACAGGCAAAAGAAGGGGCAAAAGACAGGCAAAAGAAGGGCAAAAGACGGGCAAAAGACGGGCAAAAGAAGGACAAAAGAAGGGGCAAAAGACAGGCAAAAGAAGGGGCAAAAGAAGGGGCAAAAGACAGGCAAAAGAAGGGCAAAAGAAGGGGCAAAAGAAGGGCAAAAGACAGGCAAAAGAAGGGCAAAAGAAGGGGCAAAAGACAGGCAAAAGAAGGGCAAAAGACAGGCAAAAGACAGGCAAAAGAAGGGGCAAAAGAAGGGCAAAAGACAGGCAAAAGAAGGGCAAAAGAAGGGCAAAAGAAGGGCAAAAGACAGGCAAAAGAAGGGCAAAAGAAGGGGCAAAAGACAGGCAAAAGAAGGGCAAAAGAAGGGCAAAAGACAGGCAAAAGAAGGGGCAAAAGAAGGGCAAAAGAAGGGCAAAAGAAGGGCAAAAGAAGGGCAAAAGAAGGGGCAAAAGAAGGGCAAAAGACAGGCAAAAGAAGGGGCAAAAGAAGGGCAAAAGAAGGGCAAAAGACAGGCAAAAGAAGGGGCAAAAGACAGGCAAAAGAAGGGCAAAAGACGGGCAAAAGACGGGCAAAAGAAGGACAAAAGAAGGGGCAAAAGACAGGCAAAAGACAGGCAAAAGAAGGGCAAAAGATGGGCAAAAGAAGGGCAAAAGAAGGGGCAAAAGAAGGGAAAAAGACAGGCAAAAGAAGGGCAAAAGAAGGGGCAAAAGACAGGCAAAAGAAGGGCAAAAGAAGGGCAAAAGACAGGCAAAAGAAGGGCAAAAGACAGGCAAAAGAAGGGCAAAAGGGCAAAAGAAGGGCAAAAGAAGGGCAAAAGACAGGCAAAAGAAGGGCAAAAGAAGGGCAAAAGACAGGCAAAAGAAGGGCAAAAGAAGGGGCAAAAGAAGGGCAAAAGACAGGCAAAAGAAGGGGCAAAAGACAGGCAAAAGACAGGCAAAAGAAGGGCAAAAGGGCAAAAGAAGGGCAAAAGACAGGCAAAAGACAGGCAAAAGAAGGGCAAAAGGGCAAAAGACAGGCAAAAGAAGGGGCAAAAGACAGGCAACAGAAGGGGCAAAAGAAGGGGAAAAGAAGGGGCAAAAGACAGGCAAAAGAAGGGGCAAAAGAAGGGGCAAAAGACAGGCAAAAGAAGGGGCAAAAGAAGGGCAAAAGACAGGCAAAAGAAGGGCAAAAGACAGGCAAAAGACAGGCAAAAGAAGGGGCAAAAGACGGGCAAAAGAAGGGCAAAAGAAGGGGCAAAAGACAGGCAAAAGAAGGGGCAAAAGAAGGGCAAAAGAAGGGCAAAAGAAGGGCAAAAGAAGGGCAAAAGAAGGGCAAAAGAAGGGCAAAAGACAGGCAAAAGAAGGGCAAAAGAAGGGGCAAAAGAAGGGCAAAAGACAGGCAAAAGAAGGGGCAAAAGACAGGCAAAAGAAGGGGCAGAAGACAGGCAAGAGAAGGGCAAAAGAAGGGGCAAAAGAAGGGGCAGAAGACAGGCAAGAGAAGGGCAAAAGAAGGGGCAAAAGACAGGCAAAAGAAGGGCAAAAGACAGGCAAAAGACAGGCAAAAGAAGGGGCAAAAGACAGGCAAAAGAAGGGGCAAAAGACAGGCAAAAGAAGGGCAAAAGACAGGCAAAAGAAGGGCAAAAGACGGGCAAAAGACAGGCAAAAGAAGGACAAAAGAAGGGGCAAAAGAAGGGCAAAAGACAGGCAAAAGAAGGGCAAAAGAAGGGCAAAAGAAGGGCAAAAGAAGGGCAAAGAAGGGGCAAAAGACAGGCAAAAGAAGGGCAAAAGAAGGGGCAAAAGACAGGCAAAAGAAGGGCAAAAGAAGGGCAAAAGAAGGGCAAAAGACAGGCAAAAGAAGGGCAAAAGAAGGGGCAAAAGAAGGGCAAAAGACAGGCAAAAGAAGGGGCAAAAGACAGGCAAAAGACAGGCAAAAGAAGGGCAAAAGGGCAAAAGAAGGGCAAAAGACAGGCAAAAGACAGGCAAAAGAAGGGCAAAAGGGCAAAAGACAGGCAAAAGAAGGGCAAAAGAAGGGGCAAAAGACAGGCAACAGAAGGGGCAAAAGAAGGGCAAAAGACAGGCAAAAGAAGGGGCAAAAGACAGGCAAAAGAAGGGCAAAAGACAGGCAAAAGAAGGGGCAAAAGAAGGGGCAAAAGACAGGCAAAAGACAGGCAAAAGAAGGGCAAAAGAAGGGGCAAAAGACAGGCAAAAGAAGGGCAAAAGACAGGCAAAAGAAGGGCAAAAGACAGGCAAAAGAAGGGGCAAAAGACAGGCAAAAGAAGGGCAAAAGAAGGGCAAAAGAAGGGGCAAAAGAAGGGGCAAAAGAAGGGGAAAAGAAGGGGCAAAAGACAGGCAAAAGAAGGGGCAAAAGAAGGGGCAAAAGACAGGCAAAAGAAGGGGCAAAAGAAGGGCAAAAGACAGGCAAAAGACAGGCAAAAGAAGGGGCAAAAGACGGGCAAAAGAAGGGCAAAAGAAGGGGCAAAAGACAGGCAAAAGAAGGGGCAAAAGACAGGCAAAAGAAGGGCAAAAGAAGGGCAAAAGAAGGGCAAAAGACAGGCAAAAGAAGGGCAAAAGAAGGGGCAAAAGAAGGGCAAAAGAAGGGCAAAAGAAGGGGCAAAAGACAGGCAAAAGAAGGGGCAGAAGACAGGCAAGAGAAGGGCAAAAGAAGGGGCAAAAGAAGGGGCAGAAGACAGGCAAGAGAAGGGCAAAAGAAGGGGCAAAAGACAGGCAAAAGAAGGGCAAAAGACAGGCAAAAGAAGGGGCAAAAGACAGGCAAAAGAAGGGGCAAAAGACAGGCAAAAGAAGGGCAAAAGACAGGCAAAAGAAGGGCAAAAGACGGGCAAAAGACAGGCAAAAGAAGGACAAAAGAAGGGGCAAAAGAAGGGCAAAAGACAGGCAAAAGAAGGGCAAAAGAAGGGCAAAAGAAGGGCAAAAGAAGGGCAAAGAAGGGGCAAAAGACAGGCAAAAGAAGGGCAAAAGAAGGGGCAAAAGAAGGGCAAAAGAAGGGCAAAAGAAGGGCAAAAGAAAAGGGCAAAAGAAGGGGCAAAAGACAGGCAAAAGAAGGGGCAAAAGAAGGCAAAAGAAGGGCAAAAGAAGGGCAAAGACAGGCAAAAGACAGGCAAAAGAGGGGCAAAAGAAGGGGCAAAAGAAGGGCAAAAAGACAGGCAAAAGAAGGGGCAAAAGACAGGCAAAAGAAGGGCAAAATAAGGGGCAAAAGACAGGCAAGAGAAGGGCAAAAGAAGTGGCAAAAGACAGGCAAAAGAAGGGCAAAAGAAGGGCAAAAGAAGGGGCAAAAGACAGGCAAAAGAAGGGCAAAAGACAGGCAAAAGACAGGCAAAAGAAGGGCAAAAGAAGGGGCAAAAGACAGGCAAAAGAAGGGCAAAAGAAGGGGCAAAAGACAGGCAAAAGAAGGGCAAAAGACGGGCAAAAAGACGGGCAAAAGAAGGACAAAAGAAGGGGCAAAAGAAGGGCAAAAGACAGGCAAAAGAAGGGCAAAAGAAGGGGCAAAAGAAGGGCAAAAGAAGGGCAAAGAAGGGGCAAAAGACAGGCAAAAGAAGGGCAAAAGAAGGGGCAAAAGGACAGGCAAAAGAAGGGCAAAAGAAGGGCAAAAGACAGGCAAAAGAAGGGGCAAAAGAAGGGCAAAAGAAGGGGCAAAAGACAGGCAAAAGAAGGGGAAAAAGACAGGCAAAAGAAGGGCAAAAGAAGGGGCAAAAGACAGGCAAAAGAAGGGCAAAAGAAGGGCAAAAGACAGGCAAAAGAAGGGCAAAAGACAGGCAAAAGAAGGGCAAAAGGGCAAAAGAAGGGCAAAAGACAGGCAAAAGAAGGGCAAAAGAAGGGCAAAAGACAGGCAAAAGAAGGGCAAAAGAAGGGCAAAAGACAGGCAAAAGAAGGGGCAAAAGACAGGCAAAAGACAGGCAAAAGAAGGGCAAAAGGGCAAAAGAAGGGCAAAAGACAGGCAAAAGACAGGCAAAAGAAGGGCAAAAGGGCAAAAGACAGGCAAAAGAAGGGCAAAAGAAGGGGCAAAAGACAGGCAACAGAAGGGGCAAAAGAAGGGCAAAAGACAGGCAAAAGAAGGGGCAAAAGACAGGCAAAAGAAGGGCAAAAGACAGGCAAAAGAAGGGGCAAAAGAAGGGGCAAAAGACAGGCAAAAGACAGGCAAAAGAAGGGCAAAAGAAGGGCAAAAGAAGGGGCAAAAGACAGGCAAAAGAAGGGCAAAAGACAGGCAAAAGACAGGCAAAAGAAGGGCAAAAGACAGGCAAAAGAAGGGGCAAAAGACAGGCAAAAGAAGGGCAAAAGAAGGGCAAAAGAAGGGGCAAAAGAAGGGGCAAAAGAAGGGGAAAAGAAGGGGCAAAAGACAGGCAAAAGAAGGGGCAAAAGAAGGGGCAAAAGACAGGCAAAAGAAGGGGCAAAAGAAGGGCAAAAGACAGGCAAAAGAAGGGCAAAAGACAGGCAAAAGACAGGCAAAAGAAGGGGCAAAAGACGGGCAAAAGAAGGGCAAAAGAAGGGGCAAAAGACAGGCAAAAGAAGGGGCAAAAGAAGGGCAAAAGAAGGGCAAAAGAAGGGCAAAAGAAGGGCAAAAGACAGGCAAAAGAAGGGCAAAAGAAGGGGCAAAAGAAGGGCAAAAGACAGGCAAAAGAAGGGGCAAAAGACAGGCAAAAGAAGGGGCAGAAGACAGGCAAGAGAAGGGCAAAAGAAGGGGCAAAAGAAGGGGCAGAAGACAGGCAAGAGAAGGGCAAAAGAAGGGGCAAAAGACAGGCAAAAGAAGGGCAAAAGACAGGCAAAAGACAGGCAAAAGAAGGGGCAAAAGACAGGCAAAAGAAGGGGCAAAAGACAGGCAAAAGAAGGGCAAAAGACAGGCAAAAGAAGGGCAAAAGACGGGCAAAAGACAGGCAAAAGAAGGACAAAAGAAGGGGCAAAAGAAGGGCAAAAGACAGGCAAAAGAAGGGCAAAAGAAGGGCAAAGAAGGGGCAAAAGACAGGCAAAAGAAGGGCAAAAGAAGGGGCAAAAGACAGGCAAAAGAAGGGCAAAAGAAGGGCAAAAGAAGGGCAAAAGAAGGGCAAAAGAAGGGGCAAAAGACAGGCAAAAGAAGGGGCAAAAGAAGGGCAAAAGGCAGGCAAAAGAAGGGCAAAAGAAGGGCAAAAGACAGGCAAAAGACAGGCAAAAGAGGGGCAAAAGAAGGGGCAAAAGAAGGGCAAAAGACAGGCAAAAGAAGGGGCAAAAGACAGGCAAAAGAAGGGCAAAATAAGGGGCAAAAGACAGGCAAGAGAAGGGCAAAAGAAGTGGCAAAAGACAGGCAAAAGAAGGGCAAAAGAAGGGCAAAAGAAGGGGCAAAAGACAGGCAAAAGAAGGGCAAAAGACAGGCAAAAGACAGGCAAAAGAAGGGCAAAAGAAGGGGCAAAAGACAGGCAAAAGAAGGGCAAAAGAAGGGGCAAAAGACAGGCAAAAGAAGGGCAAAAGACGGGCAAAAGACGGGCAAAAGAAGGACAAAAGAAGGGGCAAAAGAAGGGCAAAAGACAGGCAAAAGAAGGGCAAAAGAAGGGCAAAAGAAGGGCAAAAGAAGGGCAAAGAAGGGGCAAAAGACAGGCAAAAGAAGGGCAAAAGAAGGGGCAAAAGACAGGCAAAAGAAGGGCAAAAGAAGGGCAAAAGACAGGCAAAAGAAGGGGCAAAAGAAGGGCAAAAGAAGGGGCAAAAGACAGGCAAAAGAAGGGGCAAAAGACAGGCAAAAGAAGGGCAAAAGAAGGGGCAAAAGAAGGGCAAAAGACAGGCAAAAGAAGGGGCAAAAGACAGGCAAAAGAAGGGCAAAATAAGGGGCAAAAGACAGGCAAGAGAAGGGCAAAAGAAGGGGCAAAAGACAGGCAAAAGAAGGGCAAGAGAAGGGCAAAAGAAGGGGCAAAAGACAGGCAAAAGAAGGGCAAAAGACAGGCAAAAGAAGGGCAAAAGAAGGGCAAAAGAAGGGGCAAAAGACAGGCAAAAGAAGGGCAAAAGAAGGGCAAAAGACAGGCAAAAGAAGGGCAAAAGACAGGCAAAAGAAGGGGCAAAAGAAGGGGCAAAAGACAGGCAAAAGAAGGGCAAAAGAAGGGGCAAAAGACAGGCAAAAGACAGGCAAAAGACAGGCAAAAGAAGGGCAAAAGAAGGGGCAAAAGACAGGCAAAAGAAGGGCAAAATAAGGGGCAAAAGAAGGGCAAAAGAAGGGCAAAAGACAGGCAAAAGAAGGGGCAAAAGAAGGGCAAAAGGCAGGCAAAAGAAGGGCAAAAGAAGGGCAAAAGAAGGGCAAAAGACAGGCAAAAGAAGGGCAAAAGACAGGCAAAAGAAGGGGCAAAAGACAGGCAAAAGAAGGGCAAAAGAAGGGGCAAAAGACAGGCAAGAGAAGGGCAAAATAAGGGGCAAAAGACAGGAAAAAGAAGGGCAAAAGAAGGGCAAAAGAAGGGCAAAAGAAGGGGCAAAAGACAGGCAAAAGAAGGGCAAAAGACAGGCAAAAGACAGGCAAAAGAAGGGCAAAAGAAGGGGCAAAAGACAGGCAAAAGAAGGGCAAAAGAAGGGGCAAAAGAAGGGCAAAAGAAGGGGCAAAAGAAGGGGCAAAAGAAGGGGCAAAAGAAGGGCAAAAGAAGGGGCAAAAGAAGGGCAAAAGACAGGCAAAAGAAGGGGCAAAAGACAGGCAAAAGAAGGGGCAAAAGAAGGGCAAAGGAAGGGGCAAAAGAAGGGCAAAAGAAGGGGCAAAAGACAGGCAAAAGAAGGGGCAAAAGAAGGGCCAAAATACTTTTTCAACTTTTTGATCAACTTTAAACAAGATAAAGACATTGCAATGTAAGTTAAAAATAAATAGTTTGTGTTTTCCTTTTGCTCTGCGATACAGTTCATTTCCAGTATAATGATGTACTGTCGCAGGTACAGGACCTTTATTTCTTTACTTTATTTAATATAACTCAGACATACAACTTTATGGTTCTGATTGTTATAAATGGACCCTTATAGATCTTTAACTCTTGAGTGTCAAATTAAAGGTCCATTTGGTTTCATTTGGATCCATTTGGTTTCAATTTGATCAACACCTGTTGTCTCTCCTATGGTACCACTTCAATTCAGCATGGAATTAATGTGGACAGAATCCTATCCGAGTCGGATAGGATTATGTCCGACGACAACAAAATATAGCCTAAGTCTTGGGTCTGAGAGGCTATGCCATCAAATGGTGGTCCGTGGCTCAAAATGTGGAATAAATAATGGACCTTGAAATGAAAAGGGTTGAAAGCCCCTGCGTTAATACATCAATGCGCCGCAGATGTGAACCACTGTACGACGCAGTATAAATTTGGCTTCATAGTCGTCGAGTAAAATAGGAGAGAGAGTGAGTATGGCCTTTTCTCAAGATGCTGTCATGCATCCTTGCACTGTCTGGAGAGAGAGAGAGAGCTGAAACACTCCTCAGATAAAGATTCCCCGAGACAAAACGGCGTGTCAGGGATCTGGCCCTCTGTGCTTCATCATGAAAAGGTCACACATATTACTCTGTGGAAGAGGCTCGATAAGGATCTAGAGGGAGAGATAGCATGGTTAAAAGGAGCGGGGCTCCTGAGCAGCCACGGGGCTCCTCAGCGGGGCTGAACGGGGCTCCTCTGCAGAACTCGGGTCATTATAAAACACTAGTCACTTTCACGGTCAAGAGGCACGTTCACCATAAGCAGACCACTTGGTGAAGAACCGTTGTGTATGCTCTAGGTTCCTCCGTAGATGCTTTATTTGCTCGATTCATTTGTTGACCGTGATCTCTGCAGTCACAGGCAAGACATTACAGTGGTCGAATTTAGCTTTAAATAGGTCACATAATATTGACAGCGTAATTTGTTCATTAATATGCACCCATACAAGATATGATATAAAATATTGAATGATTGTGTAATTCTGACATGATACTGGCCATGATACTGGCCATGATACTGACCATGATACTGATCATGATACTGATCATGATACTGACATGACACTGACATGATACTGACCAAGACACTGACCATGATATTGACATGATATTCCCTGTCGTAATTCACATGGTCAGAATAACTTTTTGGCATGAAGGTATACGGTAGGTAGGTAGGCAGGCAGGCAGGTAGGAAGGTAAGAAGGAAGGTAAGAAGGTAGGTAGATTGATTTCATCGGCAGGGTCAGCCAGGCACGGCTAAGGACGCACACATGAACACACTGAGTGCATGTTACATAACTGCACATCAAACACAACGACCTTCTGCTTTCAAGGTGGTCTCTTCATCTAGCCTATAGCGGCTCTGCCCTGTCAGCTGAAAACGCGCCCCAATGTACTTTCTCCTGGCATTCGCTGACAAAACGTCCCGATGTCTTATCTTCATGCATAACCGCTGTGAACTTTGTTGTGTTCAATGTAATATAATGGTTCTCTTTAGCTATATCACTCAAAGTAGATTGGACAGTGACAGGGCACTGCTTCATAGGTTAAGCAAATGTCACTGATTCAGCAATGATGGAAATCAGGACCTTCTGCGGAATTGCTTTTTATACTTCAAAGGAATCATGCCACAACACTGTAGTTTTTGATCACCGCAGACAATTGATCTTTGGTCTTCAAAGAATATTCATGCTTTAGGCCATCCTATGACTTCATACAACCTGCAATGGAGTATGTGATTGTGTTTTAAAGAAAGGGATGATGGAAATCGTACACTCTCTACCTCCATGTGTTCATCAGGTGTTGGGGCTACAGTAGGCCTACATTTCCAGCTTGTGTTCACGATACGTCCCATATGACAAATTATTGTACAGTAGCTAACACACTCCATATCTGACTGCCATGATGGCAGGCATTAAAGCAACCTTTTCATTTTGTTTTATTACTTGCGCAAGCAGAGCGCGCAAGTAATATTTTCGCCCGGTCTCCTTCGTCGTGACAGCTGTTCCGCCATTCGAGGCTTACGCAGAAAAACATCAAATCTGTGCCTGTGTTGCTGGACCAATGATGACGAAATGACCATATTTCTTACGTCATCATTTAGAGCTAGTCGTACGTATACTATATACATAATCAGTAAAAAATAAAATAGCAAATTGTGCCTGATCTGCTGGGACCAGAGTAGGCTACGTGGTGTGTATGTGTATGACTAGCTCTAAATGATGACGTAAGAAATATGGTCATTTCGTCATCATTGGTCCAGCAACACAGGCACAGATTTGATGTTTTTCTGCGTAAGCCTCAAATGGCGGAACAGCTGTCACGGTTTTTGGCGCAAAGTAACCACAGTATACCGCTAATCAACTTACAACTACACACTTTATACAGTATAGAGTATAGAGTATATATGTATACGTATATAGTATATGCCTATATACTATATATATACTATATATATTTCTTACGTCATCATTTAGAGCTAGTCATACGTATACTATATACATAATCAGTAAAAAATAAAATAGCAAATTGTGACTGATCTGCTGGGACCAGAGTACGTGGTGTGTATGTGTATGACTAGCTCTTAATGATGACGTAAGAAATATGGTCATTTGTGGTCATTTGGTCCAGCAACACAGGCACAGATTTGATGTTTTTCTGCGTAAGCCTCAAATGGCGGAACAGCTGTCACGGTTTTTGGCGCAAAGTAACCACAGTATACCGCTAATCAACTTACAACTACACACTTTATACAGTATAGAGTATAGAGTATATATGTATACGTATATAGTATATGCCTATATACTATATATATTTCTTACGTCATCATTTAGAGCTAGTCATACGTATACTATATACATAATCAGTAAAAAATAAAATAGCTAATTGTGCCTGATCTGCTGGGACCAGAGTACGTGGTGTGTAGGTGTATGACTAGAAAAACTAAAAAGGGATCCAGAATATATCTACAACGATAAAACAGTATTTCTTATATAGATAGAAACTTGAATCATACTTAATAATACTAGATGTTTATATGTATAAAGTAGGTAGCAAATAGTTACATACATCTAAACATTAATCATTTCAAACGTTCCTTCACAGAGATACTGAGATTTGACAGTTTACAGCGGTCGAAAGGACTTGCGCGCTCTGCTTGCGCACTAGTTGGCCATTTATGGCCTACTAGTGTGCAACAAGCAAGTATGCACTCGACAGAGTGCAGTTCTAGTTTTATTTATTTTCTTCCACTATAATATTGATGACATGTTTGGTCCAGCCCTGTTTCAAAGACGTGATAGTCTAATTTATTTCTATCTCTCTTCCACTTATTATTTACTCTGTATTAGAGACATTTTGCACATATTAGAAATCCAAAGAGTCAACTGCTTCTTGCTTTGGTGAAGATTCCACATACAAACTTGCTCAATGTCTGACGGGTTCTCAACCCATAGTGGGCTTTGGGTTCTTTCTTTCTTTCTTTCTTTCTTTCTTTCTTTCTTGCTTTCTTGCTTTCTTGCTTTCTTGCTTTCTTGCTTTCTTTCTTTCTTTCTTTCTTTCTCCAAGGTATTCCTCTGGAGTGGTAGTACATTTGATTTAACCTTTATTTATGTTTTACTAGGTAGTCACTTGAGAGCTGAGGCCAATTCTACAAAAATAATGTCTTCTAAATCCAGTTTTCTGATAAACTTAAGTTGCTATATCAGATATGATGTTCAAACGTTGCCATGTCGAGGACTACAGTTTGTTTTTGGCCACTGACCCCATCTCAAAATATTTAGTTCCAACTTCCAGGGACGACTACTCGCCTAGAAGGTCGAGCACCAAGGTCTTTCAGTGCTCCAACTCAACTGACTGTCATAAAGGATACAGAGACGACAATATCGCCAGGACGCCAGTGATCGGCACTATTGTACCATCTAAATTAGTGTTGAAACTCAGTGGCCTTGGCGTGGCAGCTCTATCTGTAACTGGTTATTTGATTTTCTGACAGGCAGGCCCCAGTCTGTACGCATAGGAGAGAGATGCTCATCCACAATTCTCACCAGAACCGGCGCGCCCCAAGTCCTCTGCTGTACAGTTTGTTTACCTTTGATTGTGTCGCCAGATGTGGGAATAACAGCGGATGATACTACAGTGATCAGATTAATAACCGACGGTGACGAGGGTCCATCAAGGGGTCATCTGTCGACATAGTTGATAACTTTAAATTCCTGGGCATACACATCACAGACACATTCACATGCATGTCACTCAACACCGAGTACATCTTCAAGAAGGCGCAGCAGCGACTGTATGCCTTAAAAAATGTGGCTTAAGTACCAAGGGACTAGTGAACTTTTATCGTTGTAAAATTGAAAGTGTCTTAACTGGCTGTATCATGTGGTATGGTAACACAGCTGCTCAGGACTGCAACAGGTTGCAGAGGACCGTTAAAACAGCAGCTAAAATCATCGGCACAGCATTACCTAGCCTCCATAACATCAACACCACTCGCTGTACGAAGATTTACAATTTAGGCATTTAGCAGACGCTCTTGATCCAGAGCGACTTACATTTAAGCAAAAACAAAGCATGTCATACATCACATATATAAAAGCCCACAACATCATTGAAGACACCAGCCATCCCGCAAATACCCTGTTCCAACTTCCAAAAAACACTACCAGAGCATCAGATCTCGTACCACCCATCTCAGTAACGGTTTCTTCCCCCAGGCAGTCAGGCTGCTGAACAGCTGTCACCTGTCACTTCACTTTGCACTTTTTGTGTTTGTTGTTTTTTAGATGTTGTTTTGTCCTGTGTATATAAGACTGAGGCTCTGAAGACGGATTCACACTATGGTCCCAGGTGTGCACTCGGGGCCACTTGGCAGTCTGGCAGATGTGGGGGGTAGTGTAAATGCTGAGTACCATTCCCTGGAGCGGATCACCCAACTATTCCCGGGACCACATGGAGGTAGTCTCGGGACTGATTTAAGTGTATACTCGGATACGGATCATAGTGAATACAGTTGAATGAAGTGTACATCTATGTCATTTTAACATTCATCATTGCCTAAAAACAGCAGATATTCAAGCTCACTTGTATGCTATTTTTGAACATTGTAGAAAAACCCTGAAAGTGTGAAAACTACTGATCTAGAAGGCATTTGTAGAGTCTGCCTCGGCGTGTCATAAAGAAGTTCACCCAAAAAGATGACTTTTCTTTCTTTGTTTTTGTCTCATTCCTGAGCCAATCATTTGATAAGCAGGTCATTGGTCAGTAGGAGGGTCATCACATTGCCTCAGGAATGCGTCAAAATCACCATGAGTTCAAGCCAAGGCTTCATGGGGTGTGTAATTATTACGTCATTTTTTTAGGTGAACTACCTTTACAGATCCAGATCCTGGATCAGTGTCGATTGGAGTCCTAGAGATCCAAAAGACTCAAACTAATACAAACTAAACTAAAACAAGATTTGTTTTCAACAAAAAAAAAATTAAACTCAACTGAACTGAAAACAATATAGACTAAACTAATGCTTGCTGACAAATTGCTTAGTAGTCTATTTAGAATCCCCCAGAAATGTAATAGGAGTTATGACCCACATCAGTAGGAGGGCAAGAATCCAGAAAGATGCTGCTCGTTTTATGCAAAAAGTACATTAATTTAGACAGTGGCAAGCACAGTTGTTGCCGCTATTCTAACAATGTTGATTCAATGAAAAAATGGTCCAGCTGGATTTAACTCTCCAGCTATTTACCAACTACCAAGCAATTAAGTGAATTAATTAATTAGCAAGCGTCAGGAAGAATACTGAAACATTTAACAAAGTGTCTGAGGTGCAAAACAGTGGGTGCACACACCTCAGACAGTATTTAATTAGATTTTGATTGGATTTCAGACATTTGGACAGTCAAATTGGACAGATGGGAAGGCGAAAATAAAACATTATAAATGAGAAGTGGGACTCGTGTGGAGTTATCGATGAGCCCTAACAGCTGAGCTGACCCACCTGAATAAACTGGACTGAACTCGTTTAGGATACAGAGAGGACCATAGAGTTCATATTTATCTGACACTAGAGCACAGACCTCTGAAATAGCATTCACCCAGTTCCACTTATTAGTTTAGGTAGCCAAACGTTGTTTTCACTGCAACAAATAAATAAACGCCGTTCCTACTTATTAAATTGGACTTCTAGCTTCGGCGTTAAATTACAGAATTATTAGCCCATTTTGACTGCAGGCATATTGACCCGTTGGTTATGGTAAACCACGTTTAATTGTCTCAAATTAAAGGCTGAAATATGACTATGGCCGGGAAATAAATTGTGAAGCCTGTAGGTCCAAATGCCTGTGCATGTCATAGAGCTCTTATTTAGTGTGCAGCAGAATTATTAGCTCATGATTGGATGTAATTATGAGCAGTTGAATTATTGTCAGTTTTCTGGCACTATAGGCCGCATACCCTGGCAGGATGCTATAACAACACATCAGCAAATCATTTGGTGGGCCGAAGTGGTGTGGAAATAGTACTCAGATGTTTTACTTAAGTATAAGTAGCGATACCACATTATAGCGGCGGCGGTGGCTCAGGGGTAGAGTGCCTGGATGGAAACCGTAAGGTTGCCAGTTCAAACCCGGGCTCCCCCAGAGTTACTGTCGAAGTGTCCTTGAGCAAGACACTGAACCCCTAATTGCTCCCGATGTGCTAGTTGGTGCCTTGCATGGTTTCCGCTGCCATCGGTGTATGAATGGGTGAATGTAATGCACAATCTCTGTAAAGCGCCTTGGATAAAGGCGCTATATAAATGCACCATTTACCATTTACCATTTACTTTGTTACAAGTAAAAGCCCTGTTTTGAATTCTTTACTTTCGTCAAAAGTGTGGTCATATCTGATACTTCCGTGTCCGCTGAGAGCAAATGTCCGTTTCTCAGTGGATTTATCATCTATGAAGAGAACAAATTGAGCCCCCATGTTTGGTTTTCATGATTCTGAATCCAATCCAAGCATTAGTTTTGCACAAAAAACACAATGGATTCAGAATCATGAAAACGCCCTAGTTTGACATGTCACATGCTACTTGAAGCAGAATGAATTTGAGGTAATTTTGCCTTATTGTATAACAGGTTGTTGATGGTGGCCATATGGATTTGTGGCTCTCATGAATTTTGCCCGCATTTTTTCGAGGTACAGTACATGGGGCCTGATTAGTTTTTTAACCCCATTATATACTTAAAGTACCAATGCCAAAGTACTTTCCACTAAAAATGTTTCAAAAATACAGTAGCTGATCTACAACAGCTGATCTTGAAGGTCAGATATTTTCAGAAAGCTGAAACATAGGTAATTTTTGAGGGGTTCATGAAAATCATGTTTTGCATTAATTAAACCAGCAACCAGAGTACCAGAGTAAAAAAAGTACGACAATTTATCTGCCTTGTAGTGTAGGATGGGGGCACGGTGGCACAGTTGGTAGTGCTGTCGCCTCACAGGTAGAAGGTCCTGGGTTCGATTCCCGCTCGGGACGCTGTGGGTGCTGGCGGCGTGTTTCCTCCTCTGCATCATCAGTGCCCATACCCGAAGGCGGGGTTGGCGAAAGGGCCTTTCTGTGTGGAGTTTGCATGTTCTCCCCGTGTCCCCTAGGGTAGGTACCCTCACAAAAAACATGCAGTAATCCTGGTCATTAAACTGCCTCCCCCTGGCCAGCCGGGGCGCCTGATGGAGGGGAAAGGAACTGGTTGGAATAACGTGTTCCTTCCACGCGCTACGTCCAACCAGGGAAACTCCCCCCTGTCAGGTGTAAAGGAGCAACTTGGACACTCAGGCATGAAGGAAGCATGAGTTCAAGTCCGCTGCTCTCCCCTTGTCCCCCATATATGGGGACTAGGTTGGTGGAGGGTGTGTAGATCCCAGGATCACATTAGATGATTGACACAGGGGTGAAAAATGGGTTACAAAATCGTGGGATAAAATATATATATAAAAAAAAGATGTAGTGTAGGAGTATAAAGTATTGATAAATGGACGTAATCAAGTAAAGTAAAAGTACCGAAAAATTGCACTTACCACCACTGGCCTGCACGGCAACATTGCCTTTTATGGATTTCATTGAATCACTAACTATACGTCTTTTTGTCATGATGTCGTTTTGAGAGAGCAGGAACAATGACTCATGGTTCCATGATGGGAAGTGTAGCTCCATCGTGGCATCCAGACGGCTCAGTCCTGTCTGACCTTTGTTAATGTGTAAGATCTTTTTTTTTTTTTAATAACAATGATTCAATAAATAAGCAGGCCGAGCATGGCTATCGTCTAAACATGCTACTATTCTTAACATTAAAATCTAGTTCCTCCTTTTAATGTCTTGCTAACCAAATCAAGGAGGAAGGGGGGGTCGGGGGTTATCATCAACCATTATCGTACGTATATCTCCCCGGGCAAAATAAGTTCAAAAGTTTAAGTCAAAAGAAGCAGCATCGTTTTTTAATCTGATGAAAAAATAAAATACAGATACTGCTGTGCCTGTACTTGGATAATTCATGCTTGCGGTAATCATACGACAATAATTATTAACCATCCAAGCCCTGATTGGACAGATCTAGTCTTCTTCTAATCAGCCTGCGACCGATTGGTGCTCTGTATTCTGTAAGATCATTTGTCACCGTGCGTGCGTGCAGGAACCAGTGTGGGATGCAATAAAAACCCCTCTCTCCTTTTCTCTGCTACAGCATGCAAGCAAATCTGTTCTTGTCTAATAGGCCGAGCCTGACGCGGTGGCAAAAGCGTGCATGCGTTCATTATTTGACGGGGGCATTTTGGTCGCACTGTGTGCACTGTGTTATAAATCTCTCTCATAATCAAAAAAGAGAGAGATCCTGAGCAAAACTGTGGATGTCTCACATTAATCTGCACTCTGTACGTATACAGCTGTGCTGCTGAGGGTGGAAACGCTCTCTGTAATCTACAGTAGCGCTTGACAGATCAATCGGAAACCCCAGATGAGAGGGTGTGTATGTGTGTGTGTGTGTGTGTGTGTGGGGGGGGGGGTTGACTACACCTCAAGGAAATGGTGCTTTGTATGTACTTTTACTTAAGTAAATTTGGAATTTACGGACTTTTACTTGAGTATTTCTACATTGCAGTATTGATACTTATCTTATCACTGAACTTGTCATGGAGATTGTTATTTTTCTGTCTGTCTGTCTGTCTGTCTGTCTGTCTGTCTGTCTGTCTGTCTGTCTGTCTGTCTGTCTGTCTGTCTGTCTGTCTGTCTGTCTGTCTGTCTGTCTGTCTGTCTGCCTGCCTGCCTGCCTGCCTGCCTGCCTGCCTGCCTGCCTGCCTGCCTGCCTGCCTGCCTGCCTGCCTGCCTGCCTGCCTGCCTGCCTGCCTGCCTGCCTGCCTGCCTGCCTGCCTGCCTTCTGGCTCAAAACTATGGAATGCACTTCCCATTGCAATCAGAACTGCAGACTCACTCTAAATCTTCAGACTCCATCTTAGCCAGGTATACTTGCCGTAGCACTTGCCCTAGCCTCGACGACCACAGAATCAACTTATGTAACAGATAGCATTTTAGCATATATTCCACTGTTAGATTCTTAGCTTACATATATGATTCATTATGACAATTTTTTACGCATATGATGAATTAGAATTATTACCATGTTTTTGTTCTTGCTTACTGTAAATCGCTCTGGATTATGAGCTAAATGGCGTGTGTGTGTGTGTGTGTGTGTGTGTGTGTGTGTGTGTGTGTGTGTGTGTGTGTGTGTGTGTGTGTGTGTGTGTGTGTGTGTGTGTGTGTGTGTGTGTGTGTGTGTGAAAAGGATCCTGTGGAGCATAATAATCAGCAGAGAGCACCACATTAATCATGCTGTGCAGGATGTGTAGATGTAGTCTATAAATGACTTGCTGTGCTTTACTTATTAAACAACAAGCTCCCAAGTCAAATCATGATGAAAGGCTTTACAGCCCTGCTCTTATTAACATTATTCTTCCTTCTGTATGCTGTGGGTCATTCAAATGCCAGACTCTTAATCTTTGCTGTATTGATTCTTCAAAGTGATTTAAATCAATAACAACTACATTTACACAACCACCTGATTATGCTCTCCCAGCCTACGGTAATATTTGGTGCCATATTCATCCACTTAACCTAGCGTCCCTATTCTGGGGAGGGGGTGGGGGCGTTGTGATCTACAAGCTCACAACGTGTTGCTATGAGCATGTGGATCGTTTATCCACTCGGGGCCCTGCTTCATCCCTGCTCAGTACAAATCTGACACTAGTTGTTTGGTGATCTTCAAATATTTATGGCTGGTCTGAAATCAGTAATTACACGTTGTTTGAGTTATTATGTGCCATAATAAGTGGAAACATACTACATACATGATGAATATAATGTGACACAAACACACAAACATGCTCTTATCATTATCATCATCATCTCATTCTGGCCCATTACTCCCCATGATGCGGTTATAATATGCAAAGATCACACGTGTGAAGTGAGGGGCGCTAATCATGTTTACACAAACACTCAAAATTGTCCATTCATTGTCAATGCATGGCATTTGATTTTAATGTCCCTCAAAAACCTGGCAGATGTATATATTATATCTGCCATCTGCGATATTTCATATCGGAAGCATTTTTCATTTCCAGTCCCACTTAGCCCATATAGAACCTATGGAAGCCTGTTACGGACCATGGTCCTTCTGAGTATTTGTTATTGATGTTGTGATGGTTAATTGTTATGATGATAATTAGTTGAGCTGTGAATAATATTTATACTATGGAAATGTTGGTCTTCTGTGGATGGCTTGTATTATAATTTGTTTCTTTCTGTGTTTCATGTAAGGTATTGAATGGAGCTGAATGGAGTATGTTGGAGAGTGAGAAAGGCTGATGGCTGGCAGTGAATGATTGAATGCAGACTTGGCTGTGAGATTGACAGGTCCATGTTCGGACCTGCCCCTCCTTCCTGATTGGGTGTCTTCGCCCACACCCTAATCCCAGTTGGCTGTGCATAGTTGGCTGTTGCCTATAAAAGCTCAGTTGAACTTTTGCTCTGGAGAGGACGACAGCAGTTTGCAGCAGAGACTCGGTTCCTCTGTCCTCCACCCTTTTGCCTGCCCTTTTGTTTGCTTTTGTTTGTTTTAGTTTCTTTGACTTCGATTCTGTTCTGTAAGTTTTGCCTTAGCTCCTTTTGTAATCTGTTTGTTCCCTTTAAGAGTAAAACCCTAGTTTGTTATTATTATTATTCTAGCTTTGTTTCTGTCCTTTTGTAAGGTGCTTAGGTCCCTTTTTGTTTTTCTCCTTATTGTAATTATGTTAGTTAGGTTAGTTAGGGTTTAGTATTGTATTTTTGTTCTTGGTTAGGGATTGAGTTAGGGGTAAACCTTTATTTTCTAGATAGATACTTTTGCTATGTAAACCGCACCCTGAAGCCAATACTTATTTGTGAACTGAAAAGCTGACAAGCACAATTAATTTGAATCCATTGTCTCTGTGGACAAAAAAAGAGCTAAAACAATAAACTAAAGTTCTTTTTCAACCCTGTCTCCTCTCACATTATGTTATTTACCTTCACCCTAGACGAAGGTGCGTAACAAAGCCCATGCCCACTTGGTACCCAAGTAGCCCATATTTACCCAATATGGGGCCCACGTAGACATGTGGGCAAAGACTCCTGGTTCCCTATGTGCCTATACTACAGTATATATTATTGTTAGTCTCCATATTTTAACTTTTCATAAATTAATGCCCTCTAGTTGATCATATAATACATCATCAGTGTCACACAAAAGCCTCAAAAGTAGCGGATCCGCAAGCTCAAAATGCGGTGCGAAGCGACACGTTTTGAGCTTATAGATCTGCTGCTTTTGCTCCTTTTGAATTGCAATCCTGAAAAGTATAAGAGCTTTGAACATGCAAGGTTTCCACCCGACGGAGACGATATTCCCTCATTGTATACATTATATCATGACAGACAGCCATTTCTGTCAGTACAGCATGACATGCAACCATCCTGTCTCTCATATACGATAGCGTTACAGGCTGGAAGAAAGCTTGTATGTCCAATTTGTCCATATTCGTAAATGAATGCACACAACGTAGGAAAAATAGCATATCTACAAGCTTGCATGCATCGCGTGCGACACATTTTGAACCCGTTTTAGCTATTTTGGAAAGAAAGTGAAAGTGCAGTTTAAGTGGGTTTTACAAATATTGTACCAATGAAAAGTTTTAAGAGCTTGTGGCTAAATAATATAACTACCAGTACATTGAAACACGTTATTTTTCTTCCTTTATTCCTGTTACTGGACATATGAGTTTTCCACCCGACAGCGGCCATAAGACGCCAATACAACACGCTTCCTCTGTTAGCCGCTGTCTCTGAATTAAGATTAATTACCGAACGGCCAAATGTGCTGAAATGGGAAGTTCTACGCCCCAGGAGTAGTGCTTTGTCTCAGTTAGCGCAGCAGCTTTTGGATTTGCACTCACGTCTCGTGATGCTTAGCACAGCAGGTAACGGGATTGACTGTCTGTGGCTCATTCCACGCTTTACACCGATATGCCAATGAATAAAACAACGACGAGCTTCAAAACGCTACTGAGGTCTCGCTGGAGATCATTAACCTTATAGCTAACATTAACATACCGCCATCATTACTCATTGTCTGTTCACAACGCTGGACACAGCCGGTATGTAGACCTTTTTTTCTGTAAAGGCTTTCTTTTTTTAGACCTTTTTTTTCTCAGATTGGGGTCCCGGGGACCCTTGTGTGTACACACCTGCATGATATAAACTGATTGAAGGTGTAGAGTATCGTGACATTTAGTATGTGGTCTAATCAGAAACCAGCCAATCAGACTCAAGTATCTGTTTTAGAATTGGCCTTTTGGTCATGGCATTCCCTGCAAGCCGTTCAGGTTTAAAAAGCTTGGGGAAAACACATTTGAACATTAGCTGGGCGTATATTATACAGCCTTGTGTAAACCACATGTTCCATTTAGTAGGTGTAAAATGACTCTGTTAATGTGCTTATTGTGCTACAAGCTGTGTGATTTGAATGTGACTGGAGGAGAAAAAAAGTATTAAGATCCTTTCAAGTGCTGCGTGTGTCGTGTAATTTCTTCCTGGGGTTTGTAGATTATCACCTAATTTTCCTAATGTATCAAGAACGAGAAATGAGCTCTGTTATCCCAGGCAAAGTCCTTCTTTTATTCAATCAATGAGGCATCTCCCATAGTTACATCAAGTTACAAGCATATAATGTCATCTTTCCATCGTGTCGCACACTCAGACCAGGTCAAGACCTAGTCCTTCATGCCCTCCTCCGTTTCCAACCAACCAACCTCCAACTCTCCTCCACCAGTCTCCCAAACCATCCCTTTATACCTCTATCTCATGCAGTGGGTCTCACCTTTTGTGTGTGTGTGTGTGTGTGTGTGTGTGTGTGTGTGTGTGTGTGTGTGTGTGTGTGTGTGTGTGTGTGTGTGTGTGTGTGTGTGTGTGTGTGTGTGTGTGTGTGTGTGTGTGTGTGTGTGTGTGTGTGTGTGTGTGTGTGTGTGTGTGTGTGTGTGTGTGTGTATAAACAGCTAATCAAAGACCCCCAACGGTGACCGGTACCTGTAGTACTCATAAAAATGCATGGAGACAAACTGTAGCCTCCTACCCTAAAGAATGGCTCGTCTGTCACTTATCAGTCAAACAGGAAGGCCTAAAGCCCCAGGTGGTCTAGTTTGATAATATCAGATCAAAAGATCACTCCCAATAATTATCTTGAGAAGTCAAAGGGTGAAGCCCAAGGCTTCCTGCTCGTAGAACAATTGATATGCAAATAGTTAAGGCACTGTGATGGGATGAAGGGAGAAGCGGCTTGCAAGTTAACAATTATGACTAACCAAGTAGTTATGATATATGCTATATGATTCAAATTACACCACACGTGTAAAAGTCGGTTTTAACATGAAAGGTCAGACGAGGATGAGTTTGCATGTTCTCCCTGTGTCTCCTACAGTAGGTTAGGTACCCTCACAAAAAACATGAGGTAATCCTGGTCTCTATACAGTGGTGTTGTCATATATATGATTGCTTGAACCCAGGTACAGACAGGAGACAGACAAGACGGAGTTGCAGTTTTAGAATATAGATTTATTTATAATTATCCTTCTGACAAGAGGAGCAGAGCAGAGGCAGGTGAGGCAGGCAACTTGGCAGGCGTCCGGATCCAGGAGTGGTACAAGGTCACTGTGAAAACAGGAGGGTAGATGTAAGTAACAGAATAGCACACTGAGGTGGAAAGATGCTGCTAGCCCGGGTGGTGGAACAAGACTGACTAGGTCCAACAGAGACGGATGATCTGGCAGGGCATGAAGGGTTGAACCAGGCTTTATAGTAGTGCTGATTGGTTGTGGTTGCCTCCGCCTCCTCTCCTGCACCTCTGTCTCCACTCCTATAATAGAGGATAGATTTAGAAAGAAGGGGAGGAAGACCGGGTAGGTGTGGCAGACGTGACAGGTGTAAAGTAACTAAGTACTTTTACTTAAGTACTGTACTTTTGAGGTATTTGTACTTTACTTGAGTATTTCCAATTTCCAGTACTTTTACTTTTCTACTCCACTACATCTCATAGCCAAAATTTTTACTTTTACTTCACTACAATTATTTGAAATTTTTAGTTACAGTACTTTGGAGATTTCAATTTTGATTAGAAAACACACATTAACCACTTCAATGCTATACATTTTGGCAATTTGAAAATAGCCGATCGGCTATTTTCAATAGATTTTAGTACTGTTAGTACTTTAAGTACATTTTGATGCTGATACTTTTGTACTTTTACTCAAGTACATTTTCAATTCCATACTTTTACTTGTAACGAAGTTACTGTCTCTATATACTGCCTCCCCCTGGTCATCCGGGGCAGCTGATGGAGGAAAGTGTTTTGGAATCAGTGCAATAGATGGGAGTGGCTGAATAAAGGTTATTGAATTGGATCATATATACTGAGTGTTGTTGACAGAGCTGTTGTAAATATACAGTAGGTTATTGAATTGGATCATATACTAATTGTTTTAATAACTGCATGCAAACAACGTTGACATCGCAAAGCACACCGGAGCTCAATATGTCGATCCAGTTATGTCAAGAGACATGACTCAGTGGTGTAAAGTAAGTACTCAAGTACTGTCCGTGAGTACAATTGTGTGGTATAATTTTTACGTTACTGGAGTATTTCCCATTTCCAGTACTATAGGTCCTGACTTATACAGCCCTGGGTAGGCCAGCTGGCCCCTCTAGTTGCCTGCTGCTGTCTAAACTAAAACCTTTTTAGCTTCACATTTACAATTCCAGAATGATATTGATGTTTCCCTAAATGTCTAGATATAAATATATGGCATTATATCAACCGACCTGGTGCTCCATCCAAGTTTATGACTTTGATGGTCATTTATTCACACCTTTAAAACAACCGTGGCAGATTTATGATTTAATTTGATTAGAAATCATTGCCCTGGTAAATATCATCCTCACATTTCTTGAATCCTTGCGTACGAGCATATCTTCGGCTGTTCGGTGGAAAGCTATATGTCCAAAACTGTTACTGTTCCAACATAGTTATTACTTAGTCACAAGCATTTCCTTGGTTAAATGATGCATATACTTGTAAATCCACTGAACCGCTGAGAAAACTGTTGCGCCTTTCTTCATCCTTTTTTTCCAAGCTTGACTACAGGAGCGGTGGTCTCAAAAACATAGAGGAAAACTGACAGAAAAAGACCCGCTCATTGTATAAAAATGAAGGAGAACTCCTCCTCCTCCCGAGACTTAAGAAAACATCCTTTATTTTATTTTAACATGCTCATAAAGTGCTCTGTGCTCAAAGTGCAATTCACGTCATTTTTATACAGTGAGCAAGTCTTTTTCTGTCAGTTTTCCCCTACTTGTAAATCCAGACAAGACAGACTTAACCACTATCAACCTGGTGTCCCTATTTTGGGCATATATCCTTATTATTCTTAAGAATATCCAAGCAGCTCAAAAATAGAGAAAGAAAATCACACCTGTGTGAACTGAGCGGTGCAGGCTGCTCATCAACACCGCTGGCTGGCTGCAGTTGTAGTTATAGTGCTCAGTATGAAGGCTGCTCAAGAGTGCCACTTTAGGTCACCCAATTGTATTGCAGCTGTTCGTACGACCGACAGACAGACAGACAGACAGACAGACAGACAGACGCGTCCAGTCATCGCTCAATATTAAAGATATTCTACTTTTGCGTATAAAGTAGTATAAAAAGGACATTCATTTGTGAAAAAGAAAACATGCTGAATTATGAAAATACGGGTTATACAGCCTAATAGCGATGCTATGAGCCGGCAGCACTACAAACTGTGCTGTATCTGTAGTCAAACAGAAGCTGAGCATTATGCTTGAGCTGTAGTGAAAATTACAATGAAATACCGCTAAGTTCATGCAAACTTCTTGTTTTTTAATCTGTCCACGGCCATTTCACTACACTGAATAGGGACTGAGGCCCTCTGAATTTACCATTTCCGCAAAACCTTGAAATTGAACGTGTGCCAGTGCAAAAATCACGTCGGGAGCTGTCGTAGCTTGTCCTCAGCTGTTTTTCTGTCGTACACAAGCGGAGCAGCATTGTCTGAACTGCTGACATGCTGTCACAGGCATCTAAACATATGTTTTCACTCCTAAAATGTATAAAACTAATAATACACGTGAAAAACAATTGTAATGGCATGTCATATGAAATTTCGTTCACTAATCTTGTTGTATATTAAATGAATAAACACTTTAATAATTGTATTATACAACTAACAACACACTGTGTGTGTGTGTGTGTGTGTGTGTGTGTGTGTGTGTGTGTGTGTGTGTGTGTGTGTGTGTGTGTGTGTGTGTGTGTGTGTGTGTGTGTGTGTGTGTGTGTGTGTGTGTGTGTGTGTGTGTGTGTGTGTGTGTGTGTGTGTGTGTGCGAGTGCGAGGCGGGCAGCAAGGCAAGTTTTTATTGTTGTAGTGTTTTTATTTACTTTTTTCATCATACAGTTACATGATGGTTACATGTATGGTTTCCAAGGTCGTACTGCAGTTGTTCATGTCGCAAAGGGCGTGCCAGATAGATTTCAGCCGTCACATTTATTAACGTTGGAACGAAATTAAGGAAGGATCAGCTGTTTGCGATCACTTTATAAATGCCGTGGCGACGTGGGTGTACTACGAAACCTACACTCGAATTTGGGGCAGATTTTACACTCAATTGATAAATGAGGGCCTTAGAGCGCATGAATGGTTTTGTAATGAGTGGATTCAGTCTCTGAGTGACCTTTATGTATCCGAGAGACAAATTGTTGCTTCTTTTCTTCGCTCTGTAGCCAACAAAACGTGCTGTGACTTTTCACTAGTACACATTTGCTTTAACCCATTGAGACCTGAGACCGGATTCTACAAATGTCTTCTAAATCAATTTTCTGAATATCCTATGTTTCTATGTCAGTGGTTTTCAAACTATTTCATGTCAAGGACCTCAAAAATATATGTATTTGGCTGCTGACCACCATCTGAAATTATGTTGTTCCAGGGACCCCCAGAAGGAAAGATATAGGAGTTAAAAATGTTTGCTGTGAAAGAATATTTATTCAAATATTTGCAACAAAAGAAAGAAGCAGATCTACAAGCTTGTAGCGCGACACCTTGTATATCTGCAAATTAAAACAATAATGGTTAAAACCTAAGGTGACACAGATGTGTTCCAGGCCTATATTTCATACCAAAATTGCAATGCATTTTGTTAGCGTGTAGATCTGTTCTTTTTGGCAGTTTTGTTAAATGCAAAACAAGCCTGCTCTAGCTGGTACACAACTTGAATGTGTGGTTGCATGCCTGTGCTCCCTTGATAACAGAAAGCAATTGAATCCATTTGTTTGTGAAGCCTGTTATGCCTGCCCAATTAATTATTAACTAATTATTGTTCTTTCATGTTTTCAGTTGTCTTATTTTAGCGGAACAGTGCACTGAGTAGAGGCAGCATGCATCCCCACGGATTCAGTTGTGTCATTTGCACTTTGTTACCGAGTGAGCATAACTTTTGACAGACTGACAAAGACCTGTACGATCTGTAGTCATTCAATGTGAAATGCTGTTCAATTTCACCATTATGTACGTGGTTGTACCCCAATTGACTGTTTCATGAAAGTTTGAGAGACGCTAAACGTACGATCTTGTGTGAAAGCATGATGCAACCATCTATGGGAGTCGATGTTGTGTTCCCCAGGATGATTGGGAATTGGGGGAAAAGAGTGATCGTTTGTCTTCACGTGATAAACGATTGCGTCCAGTCCACCTTGCTGTCTGTTGTACCACTACCCGTTGCAACACATGGTCCACAGTGTCCTGCTCATGAGTTGGCACAGTGCACAGCATCTCGTAATCGGCATCATTCTTATCTTGCCATAGCGTTAAAACTGCTGTCTCATATTCTCATCTTCCCATTCACACAACATTGGATGCGAATCATGTTTAAAACCATTCCAAAACATCAGCCTTGTATTGTTGTACTGTTGTTACAGCAAGTTCTTGAATGTGCATTTGTCATTGTCTCCACCAGGCCGAAGGCATGGGGGGAGAGTATGTTTTGCACTCCGTCCGTCCGTCCGTCCGTCCGTCCGTGTGTCCGTCCGTGTGTGTGTCCGTGAGCAGCTAATCTCCGGCACCGTTAACCCGGTCGATGCCAAATTTTGCACACAATTCAATTCAATTCAATTCAAAGGGCTTTATTGGCATGAGAAAACATACGTTTACATTGCCAAAGCAGAAAGAACAGTACAACAATACAGCAATACAATCAAAACAAAAACAAAAATTATGTACTTTGTCAGATTCTTCAATAGATCAACTTCTATGTACCAAGATCACTCGATGCAGGTATAGTGCAGGCATATACACAATGATTAGTCTTTACGGTGGTTGTGTTCCATTTGATATCCTTCTTCTATCACAGCAACTAACAAATCTTGCTGCTGTGTTTGCACATTGTTGTACTTCGCCCAGCAGATATGGGAGTTTTTTGTCATTGGTCATGTTTTCAAAATCTCCGTGTGTGGTTGTAATCTGTGGGAAGTATGTGTCTCTGATGTCTTGGTACGATGGACAGATGGTTAGGAAGTGTAGCTCGGTTTCCACTTCATTTAGTGTGCAGTGGGTGCATAGTCTGTCTTCTCTCGGGATACAGGTCTGCCTATGACGGCCTTTCTCGATCGCGAGACTGTGCTCACTGTGTCTGTACCTAGTTAAGATTTTTCTTTGTTTTGGGTCGGTCACAGTGCTCAGGTATTCTGCCACTGTGTATTCTCTGTTTAGGGCCAGATAGCATTCTAGTTTACTCTGCTTTTGTGTTGCCACTTTCCAGTGTGTCAGATAGTTTTCCTTTTGCTGTTTTATAATTTGGTTTAGTCCAATGGGTTTTCTATCTCGTGGCTCTGTTTGTGTTTGTGCCCGGAGTTCCAGGGCCAGCTGGCTGAGGGGGCATCTCTCTAGAGTTTCACTGTGTGTGAGTGCCTTGTTATGGAGTGCATCTAGGTCACTTTCTTTTAGGTGGTTGTAGAACTTAAGTGCTCTCTTTTTTTATCGTCCTAATTCTGCCCTGCATGCATTATTTGGTGTTTTTCGCTGGGTACGGAGAATGGATTTGCAGAATTCTGTGTGTAGGGTCTCGGTTTGGTGTTTATCCCATTTTTCAAGGTCATGGTTTGCTAGTGGTCCCCAGATCTCGCAACCATAGAGGGAAATTGGTTCTATCACGGAGTCCAGTATTTTAAGCCATGTTTTAATTGGGATGTCTATTTTGATGTTTCTTTTGATGGCATAGAATGCCCTTCTTGCCTTGTCTCTCAGGTCCTTTACAGCTTGGTTGTAGTTCCCTGTGCTGCTGATGTTTAGGCCAAGGTAGGTATAGTTTTTAGTTTGTTCTAGTGGGATTGTATTTAGGAAAAATTGGTGGTTTTGGCGGCTGGGCCTTTTTTGAAATATCATGATTTTAGTCTTGGTTAGGTTCACTGTCAGGGCTCATGTCTGGGAGAATTTGTGTAGGAGATCGAGTTGCTGCTGTAGTCCTTCCTTGGTTGGGGACAGCAGCAGCAGGTCATCTGCGTAAAGTAAGCATTTGATTTCTGTGTTTGCCAAGAGGATGCCTGGAGCTGTAGATTGTTCTAGCGTTTTTGCTAATTCGTTGATATATATGTTGAAGAGTGTTGGACTCAGGCTGCATCCCTGTCTAACTCCACGGCTTTGGGGGAAAAAGTCTGTGTGCTTTTCGCCTATTTTGACTGCGCATTTGTTGTTAGTGTACATTGATTTTATGATGTCATAGGTTTTCCCCCCAATGCCACTTTCCAACAGTTTGTACATCAGACCCTCATGCCAAATTGAATCGAATGCTTTTTTGAAGTCAACAAAGCAGGAGAATAATTTGCTTTTGTTTTTGTTTATTTGGTTGTCAATTAGGGTGTTGAGAGTGTAAATGTGGTCTGTTGTGCGATATTTTGGTAGAAAGCCAATTTGTGATTTGCTCAGGACATTGCTTTCTGTCAGGAAATTTAGAATTCTGTGGTTGAGGATCATGCAGAGTATCTTTCCGAGGTTGCTGTTTACACAAATCCCGCGGTAGTTATTTGGGTCATATTTGTCTCCACTTTTGTGGAGTGGCGTTATCAGCCCTTGATTCCATGTGCTGGGGAAAATCCCAGAGCTGAGCACGATGTTTTAATATGGCCAGTTGGAATTTGAGGTCGGTGAATTTTATCATTTCATTTAGAATTCCGTCTGCCCCACAGGCCTTCTTTGTTTTAAGTGTTTTAATTTTGTCTTGTAGTTCTTTTAGGTTGATTTGGGAATCTAGTGGATTCTGTTAGTCTTTTATGGCTGACTCTAGGTTTTGTAGTTTATCTTTTATTTGTTTTTGTTCTTTGTTCTTCTCGATTGGGCCAAAGAGGCTAGAAAAATGGTTTACCCATATATCTCCATTTTGGATGGGTAGTTCGTCCTGTTTTAGCTTATTAAGTCTGTTCCAGTTTTCCCAGAAGCTGTTTTTTTTTTGTTTGTTTTTTAAAGATATTTTTTTGCGGCTTACGCCTTTTATTGATTTTTGAAGGGACAGACAGTAGGCTGACAGGAAACGGGAGAGAGATGGGGGGATGACATGCACCCGTGTCGGGTCCGGGAGTCGAACCCGCGGCACACTGCGACTGGATTACCAGTCCGGTGCCCAGACCGTTACGCTACGGCAGGGTTCCCCAATAGGCGGCCCGCGGGCCATTTGCGGCCCACAGAGCGCCCCCTTGTGGCCCATGAAAGAATTTAATAAAAAAAAAAAAAAAAAGGGGGTCAGTAGCCTATGCATGTCAAACTGGGCATCCTTTTCAAATGGGGTCTTGCCCTGAAAATGAATTTTCAGGGCAAGACCTCGACCTCGCGCGTGCAGACTCGGCCCCCAGCCTGGTACGCTAGTCATAATATGGCCCTTGAGGAAACTTAATTGGGGAACCCTGCGCTACGGCCTGGGCCCCCAGAAGCTGTTTGTCTGTATGGAATCCTCAATATCTTGCAGTTGGTTTCTAACGTGTTGGTCTCTTTTTTCTCTTACTGTGTTCTTGTATTGTTTCAGTGTTTCCCCATATTGGAGACGTGTGTTGTGGTTGTCTGGGTCTCTGTGTTTTTGGTTTGATAGTTTCCTTAATTTTTTCCTGAGATTCTTGCAGTCATTATCGTACCATTTGTCATTCTCGACATTTTTTCTGGCTTTCTTGTTTGATACTTTTAGGTTTGCTAGTGAGGCTGTAATTTCGAATATATAATTGAGGCCTTCTACTGCCCTGTTTACACTTTCACTGTTTTCTTCAAAGGTTTTTTCTAGGAACTGGTCCAGTTGTGATTGGACTTGTTTTTGTCTAATAGCATTTTGAAAGGCTTCTGCGCTGTGTTCCTTCCATTTGTAGCGTTTTCTTATATTGTGTAGTTTGTTTGGCGTTTGTTCTTTGTGTCTGTGTGTTGATCTGTTTAGATAGGCCGTGGTTCTGTTGTGGTCTGATAGGGGTGTTTGCGGGCTGACTGTGAAAGCTCTGAGAGATGCCAGGTTCATGTCAGTGATGAAGTAATCTACCGTGCTGTTTCCCAGGGATGAGCTGCATGTATATCTACCGAAGGAGTCCCCTCGGAGTCTACCGTTAACGATGTACAGAGTTGTAGTAGTTGTGACCCATGTTTGTTTGTTGTTTTGTCGTGGTTGAATCTCGGGGGACATGTTGGGGAGCTGATGTTTTCCCCTCCTGGTAAGTGTTTGTTTCCCTGTGTCTTGAGGGTGTCAGGCCCATGTCCTGTTCTGGCATTTAGGTCTCCACAAACTACAATGTGACCTTGTGCCTGGAAACGGCTGATATCCTCTTCTAATGTGGGGAAAAAGTCCTCTGTAAAGTAAGGGGATTCAATTGGGGGGATGTAGGTAGCACACAGGTATACATTCTTTTCGGTTGTGGTAAGTTCCTTGTTTATTTCTAGCCAGATGGAAGAAGTTCCAGTTTTGACTAGCTTAATGGAGTGGATTAGTTCAGATTTGTACCATATTAGCATACCTCCAGAGTCCCTTCCCTGGGTGACTCCTGCCAGCTTTGTAGATGGTACCACAAGTTCTCTGTAGCCAGTAGGACAGCCAGTGGGGCCATCCCCTCTGTGCCATGTCTCTTGTAGAATAATGATGTCTATGTTTGCAATCTCTTTGGCAAAGTCTGGGGTTCTGCTCTTGATGCCAAGGGCAGTCGACCTCAAACCTTGTATATTCCAGGATGATATAGTGAGTGATTTGTACTCCATTGTTCACATTGTTCTTACATTCCAGGGGTTCTGCCCTGGGCCCATGCTGAGTAGAAATCCCTGAACATCTGCTCGATGCTGTGTGTGTTGGGGATGGCTCTGGTCATCGCCTGTGCGTATGTGTATGGTTGGAGAGGGAGGGGGAGAGTGGGCGGTGGTGCGACTGATGCAAGAGTGTATGGGATGGACATCAGTGGTATGGGTGAGCTGTGTATGTCATGAGGTCTGGGTGGAGCGGTGGGGGTGGGCATCAGGGGTGTGGATGGGCTACCCTGGAGTGTGGTATGAGGTCTGGTTGGAGCGGAGGGGGGTCTAGGAGAGGGTCTGCCTGGTGGATAGGGGTGATGTCTAGTAGAGTGTCCTGTGTATGCAGTGCGTTGTGCTCTGGGTGTAGGATGTTGTCCACGCTGGTTGCGTTTGTAGGATGTTGCGTCTGTAGGATAGTCACGGTCGAGTGCGGTGTCCTTCAGGCTCTTTGCAAATGCTGGGATTTCCGCCTTGCGGATGTGTACCGTGTCGTGTAGGCTTCCTTTGTGCAGGGTTGGGTGTTCTGCGAAGTGGACCTTATGCTTCCTTGCACAGATTTTGGAAGTCTGTGCGTTGATTGCGTCGATGTAGTTGTAGTCGACATCGCCTCTGTGTAGCAGTGCCGAGATGACTACTTCTGCGTTGGGAAATGTTGAGGTGGCTTTCTCTATCATTCCCTTGGTAGATGTGACCATCTGGTGGTTTTCCAGGTCCCATATGTCGTTTGTGCCGGTGTGGATTATTATGTGGCTGGGGGAGCCCAGTCGGTCCCTGGTCAGCAGCTCCATTGCACACTCCCTGGATGCCAACGATGAACCTCTGCCCGCAAAAGTTTTTGCACAGTACACCTACAGATTTTGTCCAAACATCGCGCAAATTGGTACACAGTCTCTCTAGTTCACATCTGGCTTTTAGAGCGCCACCAGGAGGCCGACTTTTGTAAAACACATGGATTGTGGATATTACTCCTCCGGATTTTGTCCAAAAATCACGCAAATCGTTACACAGTATCTCCATAGTCATGTGCTCAAGACGGATGTGTCTGATATTTCATATTCCATCCTAATTGGCTAACATTGGCTTTCAAATTTTGCAGGATTGGCCTGTTTTGAACAAAAAGCCTCAAATCATGAACGCAGCGTGCAATTTGACGTGAAATCTTTCACGCACTTTCCTACTAGGCTGAGGAATATAGCCCACCCATTTCACATTGGCCTGTTATAGCGCCACCAACAGGTGGATTGTGCATGCGTGCGATCAACACCCATATTCCATCCTGATTGGCAAAGATTGGAACAAACAAACAAAAAACATGTTTATATTACTCCTAAACATTCCTATCCTCCTGGTGGAGACCTGTGCCCAGAAGGGCACTTTTTCTAGTTTACACTGAATTTGCCATGATCATAAATAAAATGTGTGAATAGTAAAATGTGCTGTATATAGTTTTTTATTTTTCTATAAAATGTTTCACTTTATTATGTTTGAATAACATAACAAAAAAGAGAGGTTTGGGTGCTTAAAGACATTCAGCAAGTGGACACTTGCACACATCTGTTCAAACCTAACAACCCGTTCTTAGAGTGGTCTAAAGTAACTATGTGAAGCCGCGTTAAGTGGTCAGATGAGCCACAAACACTTTCAAATTTCCAGGTGGGCCCTGATCCAGAAAAGGGTTCTGCCTGTCAGTGTGAGCGAGCGTGTTCATACGAGTAAGCTTCTGCTTTGGATGGAAAGGACTCGACACAGAATGTACTGGATGGCTGTGCCATCTTTAATGGCCGGCTCTTCATTAGTGTGGCAAAGAGCTGGTCATGTGGTTTAGATAAACCATGAAGCAGCATTGTGGCAGTTTTCTCCTCAGATGAGGAAAGAAAATATCAGCTAGGCTAGTGTCATCCCTCCTGTGGAAGAAAAAAATGGAAGAGAAAAAAGGACCATGATTTGGTTCATTGTTTGATTTATAATACCTTGAGGCATCATACGTTTCTTAAGATTGTGTTCTTGGATGAACCTTGCGGAATGGGATAGGAATGGGATATTCAGAAAGTGTGCTGATGCGAGCTATATAGAGGTTAGCCTGCCACCTGCACGCATCTTAGAGGCTTAATGAGATATCCTTCTGGAGGGGGTTACGGCTGTCAAGTTTCAAACCATCCACATGAAGCTCTGCTTTTCTTATTGTACGGTGCGGAAAAAGGAACATTCTCATTATCCTCCATGGCTTTGCCTCATTAGGAGGGACACATGCAGTCCTCTGTACATAATGCAAGACTGTTTTCTGGTACAGAAAGAATTAGTGTCATGTATATCACTGTGGTAAATTGAAGCATCAATGGTATTTATGCATTCATTAAGAAGCATTTGGAAATGAGCTGTCCCTCTTGCGTTTTTGGGAGTTGACTTTGACTTTCATTTGGGAGTATACAGTATGTAGAATATACAGACCCAGTTTCCAGTCAGCCATTGAAGCAAGGCAAAGCTCTGGTAAATATGTAAAAAGGACTACTAGATACTCCGCTAGTCCGCTTACTGTCACCTTTCATTTTTTCTCTCTCTCTCCAATGGGGGCCCCTGGGCCGGTAATTTTTTCAGCAAACTGTGTGTGTGTGTGTGTGTGTGGGGGGGGGGGGGGGGGTGTGTGGGGGTGGGGGTGTGGGGGTGTGTGTGTGTGTGTGATCATCTTTTTAACTAAATCAACGGCCAATAAAGGGCCCCAGGAGCACCTTTCAGGGCCTCAACACCCAGTACTGTGCAGTCCAATTTCCCCAAAGTTGCCCCTGGGCCCCGGCCTCGCCGGCCCAATGGCTAATTTGGCCCTGCTCATACATATTCATTGTCTACCTTTTTCCGTCTTTGCATCTGTCTGGGCATGTGTGATGACACTGTTTTGGGGTTGTGTGAAAGTAGGAAAAAGACACTGGGTAATTGAGATATATTAAAGAACTCAGATTGCATTTGCCATTATCACAGTGCAACCAGTGACAGGCTATATGGAGACAAACCTTTTTGACAGTGAAGAAATCGAAAAGTAGCACAAAAGGTTACATAGTCTAATAATACAATATATGTGCTTGACGGCGCTCCTCAGTATCTCCGATCCTCCAATATCCACAAGATCCTGTGCATAATACTGAACAGATTTCTGTCGTCAGCCAGTCAAAGGTTGTGATTTGAAATGCGTTGGATTTTCACTTTCCCGACAGTTCCTTTGCGAGACCTTTGTGAGAGGAAACGTGATTGGATATAGATTCATATACCTGATGAAAATAAATGCAGAGACCTTACTTGTAAGGTAATGCAGTGGTGGAAACTAGTAACTAAGTACATTTACATAAGTAGGCCTACTGTACTTAATTTTGAGGTACGTACTTAATAATTCCAATTTCCAATTATTTCACTTGTACTACTTCTACTCGGATACAAATATTGTGCCTTTACTTCAATTATTTAAAACCTGTAGTTATTAGTTGTATATTGTGTTAATTTTTGAGTGGTGCTACGGAGCTGTGTGTGGGTGGGTGGCTGGGTGCGTCTGAGCACGAAAACAGCATGGTTGTTTTTCACCACCTAACACACACAAACACACACGCACATATTAACTGTATATATGGTGATTTTGTGTGTGCCAGTACAGTAAAAAATACCGGTAGTGGGTCGCACACAATGCTCTTTAAAAAGCTTGTGGGTTTTATTAAGCGACTGTATCTAATGACTCCATGTTTTCTCCTTCTTTTCATCGTGTACTGTCTGACATTGCCCATTAACAGCAGAGGTATAACTTACTTCAGTCTCTCATAGTTCATGACATTTACAACAGACTGTTTGCTTCTTTGGTATTTACTTTGAAGGTTAGACTGACCAGTGATTGGTTTAGTCTGGAGACAATACACAGTTTACTCCAATAATGTGTATCATAAGATGGTTTGTATGTAGCCTGTTCCACTCGCTGAAGAATAACCCCTCCCCTATCTTTGCATATACTATATGATGTGACGTTGACACTAGCTGAAATAATTGAGAAAAATAAACTAAAAGAGTTTTGATTATAATTATATAAAAACATACATTTAACCACTTACATTTTAACTTTGGCAATTTGAAAATAGCCGATGCACAGTATCATACTGTGCTGTGAGCATGCTGTGAGCATATACTATACATTTTATACACTTTACTTGTAACTGAGTTTCTATATTGCAGTATTGATACTTTTACTTAAGTGAAACATTTGAGTACTTTTTCCACCACTGCTACTAATATATAACAGATGGGGCACCACTGTGGTTATCTAATCTCCTTCACACAAGGTCACATTGTGACATAATGTATGCACAGTAGTTAGATCATTATCAGTCTTTTATTATCATGATGAACATGAATGACAATTACTGAGATGCATAATAACAAAGGGTGCCTCTGCTGTCTCAACACTATCTCTCTGCTGTATGATGCTGATGGATCGTTTGATGTGATATGATCATAACATGCATTGCCTATAGTCATAAGCAGGTTTGAAATTCATTAAGATTTAGAGCAGTGGTTCCCAAAATATAGGAAATATAGGCCTACTGTGTATACTCTGCGTGCGTGCGTTCAATCTTGATGACTTGGTATTTTTCCTTTTCTTGTGATACTGAGCAACCTAAAGTTAAAGTCATGATGAACATGATTGATTGATTGATTGATTGATTGATAAAATAACCAGGAATTCTGGAGTATAATACTCCTCTTTCCTTACTATGAGAAGAAGCTTTTCTCCTCGATTTCTTCGGTATAAAGTTCACCTTATATAAGATGCATGAATCTAGCTGCTGCTAGCCACACACCAATCCTCACCTCACCTCACGTATCCCGTAACCCCGGAGGGTCGTTTGGGCACCACAGACGATCTTTTGACCAGCTCTCTCCATCCCTCTCTGTCCTCAGCAGCTCTCGTTGACTGAGTTTCAAGTGAGTCCATTCTTCCCATATTTTCTTTTGTCTCCCTCTTCTCCTGACACCTCGTACGGTGCTTGGCAGGATGGTCTTTGCAAGGCCTGAGGATCTGGTGATGTGTCCGTACTCCGTACCACCTCAGTTTACGCTTTATGACAGTGGTAACTTATTTCCAGCCGTATATACTCTGTAATCGTACACTGTAGAATGCCCATAGACAGACTTATATATTCAAAACACAATTTAGATAGATTTCATTGGGGAAATGAATGATTCGGTAACAATCCAAATATGTACGTAATACGTTTCAGAGGCATGCTAAAATAGGAATCAGAATCTCATTTCTGAAAAGCAATTATAGCTCACCACCTCATTGCAAATTGCAACCTCTGAGTGCTAAACATTGCCGTGAAGCACATCAAATAAACGTGTGAACGTTTTCCCGCTCACAGTCACAGGAAACGGACACAGGAATGTTGTGCATGTGGTGTCAGTTGATTTGATTAGTGCTGGAGTGAGACTGTAGTGCTACAGTAGGATGTGCTAAGAACACGGTTATAATTGCGTGTGTTAAGCAGTGTTGATTTCGTCGCCTAAAACTAAGACGAAGACGAGCTATCATGACTAAAACTAAGACTAAATATATATTGACAATTTCGTCAACAAATGCAGACAAGAGATCTATAAGATATAAGTAATTTTACACTTGGTTGCATGCTGAAAATAGCCACTCTACAAGCTCACAACACGTCGCGCTGCAACGCGTTGTGAGACTAAAATCTTATGATATTTAGTCGACTAAAACTAAACACTAAAACATTCCAGGTGACTAAAATGTGACGAAAACTAAATAAACTATTCAAGAGACTACGACTGAAACTAAAATCTAAATTTGCTGCCAAAAACAACACTGGTGTTAAGACACCAGACAATACAGTATAGAAACTGAATGTTGACAATTTCAGCATTAATAATGTATGTTTGTAAGAAACCTTGTATCTTCAACTTCTTATGTGTTTTTTGTTTTCATAAATGAATGCCCTACTTTGTTGTTATACTATTGTGAAGCACACAAAAGTAGCAAACATCGCAATGCATTGCGAGCTTGTAGATCTACTATGTTTTCTTTTTTAAGTGAAATAAGTGTCTGTGGGTTTTATAAGTGAACCAATTTATAGTATTAACCAAAGCTTGTGACTAAATGATAACTATACTGGATATTATTTTTTACATTTCTGAAACAGTGAATATACAGCATAATGGAGGGTGTCTAATACTGTAAATGTAAAAATAGAAATAAAAGACAAACACTGAGAAAGAGATGAACAGATATGGCAAACACTGATCTGTTTGATCACATATTGTTTTTATTATTACACCTGCTGTACTCAATATGTCACGGTAGCTGTAATGTATTCAGTAAACATATCTTCACTACTAAGCTGTGAGCTTACCGTATGTAAACAATAAAGCTGAGCTGAGTACAGTATAGCCTACATTCTCATTTTCAAAGCAGACGGCTGATTTTATTCACTGTTTAACATTGTACAGCCTCGTTACAGTATTATGAACACAATGGATGGACAATGGTTCTGATGAATATAATAAGCAATGTTTTTAACACTGTTTTGTGTAATAATCTGAACGCTGCAGGCTAGGATAATGTGCTATATAAAAAATAATAATCTGTATTTTTCTACCAAAGTGATTGATTTATTTTGGTAGAGCCGTAAACTCCGGGGTCATGAACATGTCCGTACACGGACAAAGACTTGGCCTTGTCCATGGCACATTTTAGACACCATTATGTTCTTTATTTTGACCATAATTACTGAATGTGAAGTCTCCAGGTTTTCTTCAGAATATGTATGACACTGATTTACTACGACACTATATGGCACATTATAGGAGTCCACTAGGACAGTGGTTCTCAAACGTTTTAATTGCATTGCATCACCATAAGAGAGTGTACAAATTCGGGTCCATTTGGTTCCATTTGTACACTCACACAGTTACAGGCTTGTTATGGTCATTCAGGGCTATATCGTTATGCGATTCTGGTAATATTATTGTCCACTCATTTTGCATGTCCGTGGCAAAAATATAATTTTGACTAAATGTCCACCACAAGCCAACATGGCGATGACCCACATATCTCTGCCAGGCCAGGTGGCCTAGCTTCTCAGTAAGTTGAGGATTTCACATTTGTGGCCCCCTATGGGCAGAAAAGTGCTTTTGGAGGTGCGTCCTATACAGAACTGCGCAAAAAGCTTGGACTATGGATGTGTATATTACAGGAAACTCCTGTTAAACTTTCCAACAAACTCCCGTAAACTCCCGTATTGTACCATCACACCTGCATATTACCGTATATATTACTGTATATGCCCGCTAAACTTGAGGTTTACGGGCAAAATACAGTGCCCATAATTGCCCGTTAAACTCCTCTTTTCACGCAGTGCAGGTCAGGACCCACAACATGTGTGCAAATCTGGGTATAATAAGATACACCGGTATGGTGTTTTCTGCACACATACATCTTACAACAACTGCGTAACACATGCAGGCACGCACGCACACACACACAAACGAAAAAAAAAACATCAACTCAGTCCCTTTGGCCTGGCTGAGATAACTAAGTGCGTGAGGATACATTGCGTGTCCAACTGATTGATTAGTTCAGAACAAGCTTCACTATTTATACACGACTCAATAAGATCACCCTGATGACAGTTCATCTTATGACGGCGGCGTCACTTGAATTCAGACATTAATTAGTGTCACGCCCAGAAAGAACCAGTGATGATATGATAATTTTAAAATATTCAAATATGATATATGATCATTTTGTGGGAGGTTTGAGAACCAATACGTGACTGATTGATCGATAGAAATCAATAGTTTGTAGAGTAAGCAGAGTTCGAGTAAAGCAACAGTACAATACAAGGTCTGCTATAAGGGGATAATAATTGAGGTCCTCCATTTTCAGTTCATCTGAAAAGTCGACGTTCACCGGCGGTTGTGGGGGTCGACGTTTTGTTTTCAGTCCCAGCGGAAGTCGTGCCCCACCGTCTCGTAGAACTTGACGTTGAAAGGCCTGTAGAAGTCCCTGAGCTGCTCGATGACCTCGCGGTCCATCTGCACGTGCGTCCTGCCCTTGGACTTGCCGAGGCAGCGCGGCTGCCCGCTGCTCTCGGGCTTCTTCAGGCACGGGAACCCTTTGGTCCGGTTGAAGTAGAAGTGCTTGTCTGTGACGACGCGCTTGAGGCCCAGGAAGTCCTGCACGCGGCCCAGCTCCCCCGCCGGGTCGGTGATCAGCCGCTCGCCGCTCACAAAGTGCATCTGCGACAGGCGGAAGTACTGCAGCCAGTTCTCCAGGTGCAGGATGTACATGCCGATGCGGATGGCGTTCCAGGACGCGTCGACGAGGCCCAGGCTCCGGTTGGTGAAGGCCAGCTCCTCGAAGGCGGGGAGGTCGGGCCTCTTGGAGCGGGTCTGCGTGTAGTCGGAGATGGCCCGGGTGACCGGGTTGCGCACCACCACGATCAGCTTGGTCCGCTGGGACATGCTGGAGATGCGTCTGGGCGCCTCCCTGGTGACAAAGTAGCTCGGAGTCTTTTCTAAGGTGATTTGACTGTCTAGAGTCCGTGGCATTAGTCCCCTAGACAGAGAGAGAGAGGGGAGGGGAGGGGAGGGGGGGGGGAACACCGATCAATCCAGGTACTATTTATAGCGGCAATATGATGAAGACCTCAAGGAGAAGTTTAATCACTGACATGTAATAAATCACAATTATATATATATATATAGAGAGAGAGAGAGAGAGAGAGAGAGAGGGAGGGAGTTATTGGAATTATTCAAATGTAAGAATTCAAGGTACTACAGATAGTGCTCTATTCCTAAAACTGTAGGTGTTTGAAACATATACTGTACAGTACAGCATGTCAAATGGATCAAAAGATGATTTGTTACTGGTGAGTTGCACAAGCAGAATCGGAAATATGCATGAAATAGCACTAGTTTATTTTTCTTTACCATGAATGTACATGTAATCCTTTTCTAACATGTATTAAATTAAGCCATCTTCCTCTTGCAGTAAAATACAGTGGCGTCATACAAATGTTCCCTACGTCTACTCCATTAGCAGTGGTGCAAAGTAAGTACATTTACTTAAGTACTACTTAAGTACAATTTTGAGATATGTGTACTTTACTTGAGTGTTTCATTTTCAGTACTTCTACTCCACTACATTTCAGAGGCAAATATTGTACTCCACTACAATAATTTATTTATTTGACAACTTTAGTTACTATAGTTACTTTGTACCTATATATTTGTACCTATACACATTTCGGCCATTTGAAAATAGCCGATCTACAAGCTCACAATGCGTTGTGATGCGACAAATAGATCGGCTATTTTCAAAAGATTTTTATACATTTGAAAACATTTTGATGCCATTACTTCTGCATGTTTACTCGAGTACATTTTGAATTCCACGCTTTTACTTGCAACAGATTATATCTACATTGCAGTATTAGTATTTTTACTTAAGTAAAACATGTGAGTACTTTTTTCCACCACTGTCCATTAGTGATATTTCCCATTTCCTGATCACAAAAGTTAATGAAGTGCCCAAGTTTCAACACGTCACTGCAATTATGAATAATTTAGTGGATTTCCAGTAAGTTTCCATACGCACGTTGATAATGATTAATTGCTACACTCTTTTTTGTTCATCGTTTTATTTCTGATGAAAGCCTTCGATTACAAACTAACCTTTCCAAGGGGGTAGAGGTGGCCATGAGGTATACCTAGGCCTCACTCACACCTTTACAACAGACTGATGTATGCTTGTTGTATGAGATGTATAGCTGATGCAAGCTCGCAATGCATTTCTTTTTTTTTTTTATATATTTTTTATCCCACAATTTTGTAACCCATTTTTCACCCCTGTGTCAATCATCTAATGTGATCCTGGGCTCTACACACCCTCCGCCAACCTGGGGAGAGCAACGGACTTAACTCATGCTTCCTTCATGCTTGAGTGTCCAAGTTGCTCCTTTACACCTGACAGGGGGGAGTTTCCCTGGTTGGACGTAGCGCATGGAAGGAACACGTTATTCCAACCAGTTCCTTTCCCCTCCATCAGGCGCCCCGGCTGGCCAGGGGGAGGCAGTTTAGAGACCAGGATTACTGCATGTTTTTGTGAGGGTATCTACCCTAGGGGACACGGGGAGAACATGCAAACTCCACACAGAAAGGCCCTTTCGCCAACCCCGCCTTCGGGTATGGGCACTGATGACGCGGAGGAGGAAACACGCCACCAGCACCCACAGCGCCCCGAGCGGGAATCGAACCCAGGACCTTCTAGCTGTGAGGCGACAGCACTACCAACTGTGCCACCGTGCCCTCGCAATGCATTTCTAATGGGAGTCACATGGTTTGACACATTTGTGTTGTATGAGGGGGTGGGGGGCAGTCGAAACACAGCCGAAAGCCGTACAACACAAATGTTGTGTCAAACCATGTGACTTCTATTGGAAATGCATTGTATCACACCCTGCCTGTATACATTTAGCATGCATCAATGTTTTATGCTAGATCGAAAGGTGTGAGTCGGGCCTAGTCTAAAGTGTTGGAAAATATTGATCCATTTAGCTTTATTTATGGGTCCTGAGCTGTTCTGCCACCGGGAAAAAACATGAATCTTTCATGAGATAGACCTTTAAAGCAATAAGCAGTGGTGGAAAGTAGCTATAAGTACATTTTACTGTACTGTACAAAGTTGAGGTATTTCTACTTTACATGAGTAATTCCAGTTTCCAATACTTTTACTTCTACTCCACTGTTTCAGCTCCAAATATTGTACTCCACTTGAGTCCACTACAATTATTTGAAAACCTTAGTTACCTTTTTAGTTACTTTGTACATTTCGATTATACAAAATGTGCATCAACCACTTCAGCCCTATAACATTTCTGCTATTTGAAAATAGCACATACAGTACACTACAGGCTCGCAATGTGACGCATTGTGAACAGCTATTTTCAAAGGTTTTTACATTTGAAAACTTGAAATAGGATATGGCACTTTCTAGTACTTTCTAGTGCTACACACACAAAGAAATGTGATCATGCAATACTCCACAAAGTACGGTGATGCAACAGAATGTAAGCTGGCTTTTGGCTGTATAATCAACAATCTGTATTTTATTGTCAATGCATATACACACATTGTTTTTCTCTGTCCTTTGAGATTTATTGAGCCACACTGAAAGAAAAACACAGTTTATGATAGTACAGTACTAGCCGTGACGCTATGGAAACGGATTAAAAGCATGGACGCCTATGCAGCGGTGGTTCTCAAACATTTTCATTTCAAGGACGGCCAAATTGAGATGTATTTGGCTGCAGACCACCATTTGAAAAGGTGTTGTGGGAGGCAGGGATGTCCAGAAGATAAATCTGTGTTCTTTCTTACAAGAGCTTGTAGATCTCCATTATTATTTTTTTGCCCCTTTTTCTCCCAATTTTGTCATTGTCTCCACCAGGCCGAAGGCATGGGGGGAGAGTATGTTTTGCACTCCGTCCGTCCGTCCGTGTGTCCGTCCGTCCGTGTGTGTGTCCGTGAGCAGCTAATCTCGGCCACCGTTAACCCGGTCGATGCCAAATTTTGCACACACACTCCCTGGATGCCAACGATGAACCTCTGCCCCAAAATTTCCAGAACGGCCTGTTATAGCGCCACCAGGAGGGCGCTTTGTGCAAAACAAGTTTTTGCACAGTAGGCTACACCTACAGATTTTGTCCAAACATCGCGCAAATTGGTACACAGTCTCTCTAGTTTAAATAATAATTCAGATTGTATTAATATTAACTCTACTACATACTTTCTTATGCTTACTCAAGTAATTATTTACAAACACTCCTATCCTCCTGGTGGAGACCTGTGCCCAGAAGGGCACCTTTTCTAGTTATGCCAATAAATTCCTCCCGAACACACATCTGTGCATTGTCAATGCTGTTGTAGCCTACTTGCTCACCTGCCAGTGAGGAGCCCCCACTGGGAGGATGTAGCATCTGCCCTCCTCCTCCCGCCCAACACTCCCTAGTGACAGCTGCCGCCACAGCCTATAGAAGTATACAGTGACAAATATCACCCTCCACGCCCGACTTCCCTCCCCTGAACAACTGGAAAACGTACTCAATTGTTTTACTTAAGTAAATGGAAATTGTAAATACTCAATAAAGTACAAATACCTTAATACCTTAAGTTACTTTACAGCACTGCACACATTGCGTGCGCACACCCTGATTAGCTGGTTATGTAATGTCACGAATCACAATCATAGAAGATTTATTATGTCTTTCGACTAGATTCATTTTCGTCATTTACACTGCAAACTTTTTCAGGTGAAACGAGAGTCAGAATACATTACAGGTCTGGCTTTGACGTTTGAATCACTTTGGGCTAGAGCTGCACGTTGTGGATCCAAAGATTTCAAATCTGTCCAGTTCTTTCTATCTTAAAACATACAAGCGACAATAATAAATCACGTTTTAATTAAAACTACAAAAATAAATCAGACAAGAAGATTGTTATTCATAATCTTAAATTATTAGCAGGTATTGTAAGTGTCATTTGCATTATGCATAATTAAGAAATTCCAGACTTGCATCATTAAAACATACAAGCGACAATAATAAATCACGTTTTAATTAAAACTACAAAATAAATCAGACAAGAAGATTGTTATTCATAATCTTAAATTATTAGCAGGTATTGTAACTGTCATTTGCATTATGCATAATTAAGAAATTCCAGACTTGCATCATTAAAGCAAGCAGTTCCTCAAGAAAGGCTTCATTTAGCTATAGTAAAATAACCAGTAAGACGCCCTGAGGGCGAGAAGCGACCTCGCCCTAAAGGGCTGAAACAACAGAGCTTCTTAAGACAGCACAGTTGATAAACAGGAGTTACACTATTAATCTGGTGTCGATTTGGTCAGATGTAGAGTTGCTGGCCGGCTCCATATATGCAGATGTAGGTGATAATCCAGTCTTCTCCAGACAGCCATATATGGAGTGTGTCATGAGGCGTTATGTGGTGTGACTAAAGCTCAGGCAGGCTTTTGTATTGCCAGTTGACTAGTTGAAATGGTAAACAGCCATGTTTGTTGCTCAGAGCCGCAGACACTTAACACATTGATTGCTAACTTTTGAAATTCTACTCAGGATTGCTTCTGCTAAGCGATTAACATTGGACTTTTTAACTTTTTAGGGGCCCACAGCGAGGGGCCTCTTATAGCACATCGCACATTGCATAAATCAAAAGGAAGCCAAACTAGTCCACTTCAATTTAAAAAAAAACATATGATTCTACCATCTTCCATTCTGGAGATATTGACCTTTTTCTAAAACCTGCTTTTCACTGCACGCTGCTCTTTTGAAAAAACAGCAGAGATATGGAAGGTTGAAGTTGACAGACATTGACAGACAGATATAAAAATGAACACAAATAATATCATATACATACTACACACTGAATGAAAGCCCTGAATGTCTACTTTTAGGAGGAAAACAAATACACATGGTCCCATGTATAGTTTGTCAGTAATTGGCTGTTGAATGCAGCTTGCGCCCACCAGAGAGGATTTCAGAAAATGCATGGACCTGAAGAACCATTATTCACAAAATAAGGCCTATAGCGACATGTACATACTATATACCGTATGAAACAAATCACACCCCTGTGAAGTGAGCAGTGCAACATTGCACTGCTCACTTCACATGGGTGTGATTTTTATTATTATTACAGTAGAAGTATTTTTCTTATGAAAGCAGAGAGTCTTCTGTTTCATACGGTATATAGTATGTACATGTCGCTATAGGCCTTATTTTGTGAATAATGGTTCTTCAGGTCCATGCATTTTCTGAAATCCTCAGAGTATTTTAGACAAGACAAGGAACTGACAACTAAATATTCACAAAATAAGGCCTATACATACTATATACCATATGAAACAGAAGACTCTCTGCTTTCATAAGAAAAATACTTCTACTGTAATAATAATGAAAATCACACCCCTGTGAAGTGAGCAGTGCAATGTTGCACTGCTCACTTCACAACATTGCACTGCTCACTTCACATGGGTGTGATTTTTATTATTATTACAGTATTAGTTTTTTTCTTATGAAAGCAGAGAGTCTTCTGTTTCATACGGTATATAGTATGTACATGTCGCTATATGCCTTATTTTGTGAATAATAGTTCTATAGGTCCATGCTTTCTCTAATCAGACCAGTGTGTGTCCAGTGGAAACCTCGTATGAATCTGATCTCAGGTCAGAATGGGCTAAAGTTCTCTCTGAAAAAGAGAATTTTATAAATGAAATGGATTCAATAGTCTAGTATTGACAAACAGTATATGGGATATGTGTATTTTATTTGTTTTCCTCCTAAAATTAGACATTTAGGGCTTTCATTCAGTGTGTAGTATGTATATGATAATTTATTTATGTTTATATCTGCCTGTCATGATAACGTCATGATGATGATGATTCTATGCACATATGTGATCATTGTCTCAGTAAACAAAATCAACAGATCGTTTGATAGCATAACAGTGACTTGAGAGGTTGACATGTCTGGACATGAACCACAGGAGCGACTCAACTCGCAGTGGGGGGGGGGGGTTCCACGACATGTCTGGACATGAACCACAGGAGCGATAAGCGTAGCCCGGCTGGCTGTGATTTCGACAAAATGACAGACAACACGATGGCTTCCGCAGCTTAGGATTGTATTAGTTATCCATTACAAACGGGTCGATTACGTCCCAGACGCCTTATCACTGCAATTGGCTGGCGAAGGCGCTATGGCGATTATGGTGATCAACTGCCGAGAATCTTTTTTCCGAGAATGAGAGTAGCATTGCAAACTGCAAAACGATCGATCGCAACTCGCAGTGTGGGGGGGGTTCCACGGTGTGATATCTGCTAGCCTAGTATACTGCTTCTTTGTCCAAACATGGCTGACGCGACGGCGAAAAAAAGACAGTTGGTCAGATGTATACTGCTTCTCCTATGGCGGTCCTTCGAGAATACGTCATTCGTTTCGCGTATACCTGTCCGTGTGCGTGAAATGGCGATCGACCGTTGGAGATTATTCTTGGTTTATATACGGGTTTATATTTCCGAGAATGAGGCGGCAGACCGGTGAGTTGTCGTTGGAAAGAATTAGAGAGGGCTGTGTCGAGTGGATCTGTGTGAATGAGTGGGGGGGGGGGGAAGAAACTGTAATGCGATGGAGAGATGCCTCGGGAGAAACCATGTAGAAACAGGAGGGGAAGGGTAATCGAGTGTATTCACAAATTTCACACACACTAGAAAATGGGTAGCTCCATTTTAGATCCCCTGATCTGCGTTGGTCTATGCCGTGTGCAGGACGGCGATGCCGCCTCCCCAGTACGTCGTAATGGATACGGCATGCATGGAATGTGGTTAGACCAGGCCTCTTTTCAGGAGGTGGGGGGCTTTAAACTCCCGGATCTCACAGCGGATCTTTCTGGAGATGATCAGTGTTACATTATGTGTTGTCCGGGCGTCAGAGAAGTTGATGTACAGTATACAGTAAAAACACCAATAAAACGCTTTAGAGCGTGATGCGCAGACGGCGCTCGAGATTAATAAAACGCTTTAGAGCGTTTTGCGCAATCGATGAGTTAAGAGTCTGTGTGTCTGGCAAGGTTACATAACCACACACTCCTGGGAACAGAACAACACTTAATGACCGTGAAAAAGCCATAACAGAGCAATTTTATCAGCTTAAATAGTAAAAAGTATGAGAAGCTGTCAAAATATACCAAATACTTTCCAGGTTCAAGATCTGCAAGCTCACAAAAACGACGCATCGCATGTGAGCTTGTAGAACGCCTATAAGAACGCCTATCAATCACAACGCGGAGGCTTCCCACACTGACAGATTTGAAGTCTATCCTGTCCCCCATCAGGAGTCTTCAACATTTTTAGAACCCAACGACCCGTTAGCTGGGAGAGGGACAATCAAGACGGGTCTACCTAGAGCTGTGGTGGGAGCTGTTGGGGCGGCCGGAGGTATAGGTACCATATGACAGGATTCACACTTGTTTAAGTTATATGTTTTATATGTTTAAGCAAGTTAGCAACAGTGAAAATGGCACATTATAGGTAAAGAGTGCTTTTATTTTACATTCCACAGACAGGGCGCTCTGGCCACGTTAAGGTGTTTAGACAGATATCTGGTGGTGTGTTTGCGTCCTCTCTCAAACGAGCACTTGCCCTGTTGGGTAACCTGAAAGCAGACTGGGCCACCTGTGTGGTGTTTCTGTGATTCTAATGCTGTTCTCTGTCCGTGTGTAGGAGGAGGGTCAAGGCCATTTGTCTCGACTCCCACACAGGAAAACATTGTTTGTGTTTGATTCCTTTGAGTTCAGTTATGACCTTGTTTCTGTACTTGCACATAACACTTCTACATTTTCACACATCCATACATACAACTGACTATTCACAATACACACTAATAGTTAAGTATAATGTTCCCTTTAGTTTCACATAAACAAGTTTTAATATAATCCTGTGTGTCGTCTCCCGTATTTGTCATGATTGAGTCAGTTCATGACACAGGTGTAAGAACCTTGTATGTCTAAAACCATTGCTTTACAGAGAATGGCAAAAAGAGACTGCATGTGTTCCAATGGATACAATGGATTGAGTCTCAAACTCTTGGTAATACTTTTCATTGGTTCAATATGTTTAAAAAGCCAGAGACACTTTCAAATTTCAAATTATTAAAAACATAAAGCTACATAAAGCTCACACAGTGTGTGGCATATTAGCGAGGTGTCGTGAACTTGTAAATCTACTACCACTTTTGTTTGAAGCTCTTCTTGTATGACGAAGTACAGGGTGTTAATGTATGAAAAAGTGTGGTTTGTGCATCAGTTGTCCGAGTCAGTGTTTCTCAAACTTTTTCATGTCAAGGACCCCCAGATTGGACCCCCAATCCAACTGTGTTGCTCTTTATCTCAACGAGACGAAAGCTGAATACGTAAATATATGCAAATCCAACAATAACGACATTATAAAAACACTTAACAACACTCCTCTGAAACAGGTTGATGACTACAAGTATTTGGGTTCATAATATACTGTATATACAGTATCTTCTTCCCAAAAGGACTTTAAAACTAGGAAGGCTATGGCCTTGTCAGCCTGCAATGACATGCATAAGATCTGGTCATCCCAGTTTAGTAAGAATATTTATTTTGTGGCTCCGAGACATGGACACTTTCAAAGAAATTAGAGAAACGGTAGGATGGCACTTACACCCGCCTTCTAATGACAGCGCAAAATCTCTCTTGGAAGAGTCACCCATCGACTAATCTAATATACGGCAACCTTCCCCGTGTTTCTTCACTAGTCCGATCCAGAAGAACACAGTTTGCCGGCCACTGCTACAGAGCTGACAATAAGGTTATATCTTCACTTCTTCTCTGGAATCCGCCTCAAAGCAGACCAGAGGTAGAAAACTGTCGCTCCCTGATGTCATCACTAGGGAGGGACATGCATCCGTATGGCAATGAAGGACCGCAAAGTCTGGCGTGGCATTTTGAAATCCATGATCTCGAACGCGTTTGAAAAAGGATGATGAAATTGACACTTATTAAGCCGAACTTCCTGAAATTGAACTAGCATTTTGCGTTGAAAGAATTTGTCCTCTGTGTAGAAATTGATGTCATACACCACATCTTCAAATGTGCTCCGAAAATAGCTGATCTACAAGCTCTCAACGCATCGCAATGCAACGCATTGAGAGCTTTTAGATCTGCCATTTGCACATTTTTTTATTTTGCCAAAAGTGCCCTTTTAGGGAATTTCAGCCCCTGCCTCTCTAACATTCTCTGCATGTCCCTGACACATGGGACCTGTTCTTGAGCAATAATGTTTGATTGACTGAGCTGAAGAAATATGCTGCCAAAGTGTCGCCTGGTTTAGGAAACAGCACGCAACACAACACTGCCAAAAGGAAGACACAAAGGGATGCCTCCCAAATCCTTGCCAAGAAACACAAATATTCTCAGGTGAGGGTTTTGGTTAATTGCTTACATAAATGAACAGCTGCTGGGGCTGGTGCTTTCACCTGAAGACCCGTAAAACCTCTTCTGGGCTCATACATTTTCTTTCTAACTCTGGTACGTGGTACCTTCTACCTCCAAAACTATGGAATGCACTTCCCATTGCAATCAGAACTGCAGACTCTTCCGCTGTAGTCTGAAAACCCACCTCTTCAGACTCCATCTTAGCCCGTAGCACGTGCCATAGCACTTGCCCTAGTCTCAGCGACCTTACAGGCGTATGCAAAGGCTGCTCAACTTATGTAATTTAGATAGCATTTTATGTAGACATAGCACTCTATACGCATAGTTTAATTACCGTAATTTCCGGACTATAAGGCGCACCTGAATATAAACCGCACCAGATATCTCCAACTACGTCACTATTTCAATCAAGAAATTCAGAACCGTGAACCACAAATGAATCAAAGTAAACTTATTAATTTAATTGCTCGGGCTCATACGAAAGGAACAAAGAGAATATATAGTATCAAAATTATACAAAAGTATTTCAGACTCCAGAAAACATACAACCGATTACATCAAAGAGAAATGGGAGAAAGAACTGAATGCCCAAATCACAAGTGAACAATGGTTAAATATTTGCAGAACACAACACACAACTTCAAGTTCCAACACCTGGCGTGAATTCTGCTGGAAAAACACCTCAAAACAGCTTGGAATATCCCAGTTGTGCTGGAGAAACTGTGGAGAGGTAGATGTAAATCACTATCATGTTTTCTGGGGTTGCTCTGAAATTCTCACCTTTTGGAAAAATGTCACGGAGAAATTACAGGAGATTCTGGGCTTTCAAATATTAGATTCTTGTTTGATGCTATATTTGGGAGATTTACCAGATGAAATTATGGGAAGTGACAGATATCTGATGAAAATCTTTCTGGCTGCAGGGAAGAAAGCCATTACTCGGAAATGGTTACAGGTAGATCCTCCTTCCATAGATGAATGGTTCCAGATAGTCTCAGAAATATTCGACATGGAGAGAATGACTGCTAATTTGAGATTGAAGAGAGAGTCTTTTGAAAACAAATGGGAAAAATGGTTTGATTATAAAACTGAACAACAGGTGAGCTAGGAACCAGAATGTTTGGCTTTTATTTTTATTTTTTTGCTTTGTTTTTTGTTATTTTTCTCTGAATGTAAACAAAAGATATGATCCTTGAATCCTTGACACAAATATTCATGTTTATGATACATAGTTTGTCTTTTTGCTTTCTGTATGTCCTTGTATGTCTATTTCTGTTCATGAAAAAATAATAAATTTTAAGTTGAAAAAAAAAAAAGAATATAAGCCGCACCAGCCAAATTTAGGGAAAATCCCGTATACAAGCTGCACCGGACTATAAGCCGCAGGTGGCCCCCTAGTGGCCCCCTAGTGGCCGTTACGTTAGCTCAGAGCCTTAGATGGCTCTGCGTTAGCTGTAAAAATCCATAGATTAGCCGCACCGTTGTATAAGCCGCAGGGTTCAAATCATGGGTAAAAAGCTTATAGTCTGGAAATTACGGTATATATATTTCACTGTTAGGTTCTTAGCACCCCATTCAACCGTTATCTTTTTGCGGCTTACGCCTTTTATTGGTTTTTTGAAGGGACAGACAGTAGGCTGACAGGAAACGGGAGAGAGATGGGGGAAGACATGCAGTAAAGGCTGTGTCGGGCTCGGGAGTCGAACCCGCGGCACACTTTATTACCAGTCGGGTGCCCAGATGGTTACGCCACCGCCTGGGCATCACTGTATTAAATACACGAAATCAACCGTTATCAGTACCTTCGAATAGGGCCAATATGGCCATACTGGCATACTCGCTGTCATTATCACCTATTGTGACGGGTGATAATGTCACTGATGTCAATGACGGAGTCGCGCCGTGTCTGGTGGGCCTTGAGCCACGTGAGGCACCGAGGCACAAGGCGCTAGCCGAGTGAGTCGCCGTGCCGTGCGTTGCGACTGTTCTCAGCTTACATATGATTCATGCATGACTATTTTGTATGTATTTGATATATTACCATGTTTTGGTTTTTGCTTACTGTAAATCACTCTGGATTAAGAGTGTCTGCTAAAATGCCTAAATTGTAAATTGAGGTTAGACTGTAGACTAGAAAAGAGATGTTATGTTTGCCCAGGACCCAAACTATAGTGATAATATAGCAGATCTGCAAGCTCACAGTAGTACAGCATAGTATTTTCATTACGTTTTCTAATTTATGGAATTTCTTAGATTAAGAAAATGTAGGACACAAAAAAAATAATGGGACCCACAAAAAAATATCTGCAACCCACAAATGGGTCCCGAACCAGTGTTTGGGACCCACTGCTGTAGACCTTGCTTTTTTATTTTTTTGCAAAGTTGCAGGAAATGGCAGATACAAGCAATGGATAATGAGATACGGTATCATCCAGGTGGCAACTTGTATTAAAATGTCTCAAAATCCTATAATACTTCGGAAATTACTTTTTAGATGGGGGGGAAATTGCATGCAACCTTGTATTTATTGAGTATGACAGTCCAGAACTAGATATGGACAACCCGTTGCCCTAGGAGCACGCGCAGCCCCTGCATCCCTTAACAAATTTAGACCTGACTTCGACATTTTAAAAATGTCTTCTAAATCCTGTCAGTTTTCTGAAATGCCTATATGTTTCTATATCAGTGGTGCTCAATATTTCATGTCAATAATCTATATTGACATAATCTATATATTAAATTGGCCCCCAGACCCACATCTGAAAATATGTTGTTCCAGGGACACCCCAGAAGCAAAGATTTTAGTTAAAAATGTTCACTCTGAAATAATATATATTCAAAGATTTGCGCGCATGTTCACGGTTAAAGAAAAAAAAGCAGAACTACAAGTTCATAGCGCGGCACTCGGTGCCGCGTTATGAGCTTGTAGATCTGCTATTTTTCAATAGCAAAAGCATAACATAATGCTTAAAACACCAAAAGGGGTTCCCGTTCAGAATGGATTAAATCTGACATGACATCAATTTCTCACCTCCAGGATAATATGTGCGCTGCATACCTTGCAGAGTGTAGCTACAGTAAGCTGATATTAAGTGGGTTGTTTCAGGAACCAATCTGAAAGCAGTCCCGCTAACTCGCTTTTTCTGGCATACTCTATAATGTTCTTTGCGGTTTACCTCCAGCAGGCCAACGTATAATGAATAATAACACCTGCCACAAAACAGATATAGATTTCATACAGTTGTATTTGCATTGATGTACAGTACAAATCTATGAAGACTAATTACCTCTGCCAGTGGGGTTGGAATGGGATTATGTTTTCTCCCCATTCTGTCTGTCTGACTCTAGCCTCGGAAACCCAGACGTTTTTATTTCCAGGAAGAAAAGAAAAAGTCTGACTCTGACTTCAAAATAACTTTAGAATGGGGGGGAGGATTCATGAAATGTGGTGGAAACTGGATCATTTTCTCTGGTTACATGCAGAGGAAAATTAACTTCAAGAAGATTAAAGGCCGTGATCACAAAAAATGTGTTGGTCAAAATGACAGACTCTGTCACAATTCCAAGTGGAAATGACATGCAGTCATTTTGACATCAGATTGGAGGGACGAATGGACTCTCGGTCTAGTTCACGCAATCTTTCTCGTTATATCATTCCCCGCAGTGACGCATGGCAGTGTATTGTAATGTCTGTTTGCATGTTTCTCTTTAAACAGCTGAGCAGATTATTCATAAGATCAGGAGGGAATGATGATATGGAAATGATTAATCTTTGTTTTCAGTAAGAGGACGAGAGTTGATTAATTCACTTTTTCCAGCCCTGAATTATTGTTCCCTCCCTTCCTTCCGCTATGTGTTGTGTCCATTTACTTCAGACTCAATCCAGAGGATTTTAGTAATTAGTACACAGTACATTTTTACTGTAGTAACGGTAGTATTTTTTTCCAGAATGAACACACTACTCAAAAACATGGTTAGAGAGAGTATTTAGTATGGAATTGGGACACAAGATATGTCTCTGTGGGTTGCTCTGTATAATAGTATCAGACATGGTACAGTACATGTTAAATGAACGTTCAGGATTCATATGAAACTTTTAACATGCTGATTGCATTTGATATTTAATCATATTGCACAGGATCACATACACCACTTCCTTATATTTTATAGGCATGGAGAATACAATACATATATTTTTATACTCACACTAGACACTAGTCAATCCACTGATTTATTCAACATAAGAATGATCATTTTTTTTGTATCTTGGACTGACCTGCAAGTGGCCTCACTGCATGAGGCAAGTGGCCTTTCCTGAAAGAAAAAGTTTTTTTGTGCTCAATTGTGCCCATTAGATGTCACCAGGCTATACTGCCATGCAGTGTGCTCATTAATAATACACACGCCTGACCACCCCTCACTGTATAGAAACGTGTGGCCTTCCCAGTTTAAATGAGCACCACCCAACTCCTCATCAACCTACATGTGATGATCGTGTTTCATATCTCCCTAGCTGCCTCCCAGAGCCAATTAATGGCCAGGCTAGGAATATTCTTAGCTGCAGCCCGCTGCTACTCATAAAGTTTCAACACATCTCACAGGCTCCAACCGCAAGTGTTTCTGACTCCTGTACAATCAATAGAGCCGGTATGCCCTTTCAAGTCTTGACGGTGCACACCCGCTTTGAATGCTACCAAGCCGTCATCACCAGTATGCTATACTTGCAATGGAGCCAGTTTATATATATATTTTTTTTTGCATGGTCTTGATAAGTGGTGATTATGGGTGTGATAACGCTCCAATCCACTACGGTGCGCATGGTTTCATCTTCACGGTCCCGTGGGAAAACGGATGGAAAAACGCACTACACGGTAAAATGTACGACTGTAACTAACCAAACCTCTCTGAATTAACAAGTGGATAAACCAACCATTAAATGCAGTTCTCAGCCTCAGTTTAACTCTGCTCTAGTGTGGCAGTGAGATGTTAATTCTGATCAGGCGACCCCGTATAGTTATGTGAAAACCCTGACACAATCTAAATGAGGCCACACTTTGTGTTCTGCTCCGGTGGCACAGTAATGAACACTGCACCAGTTATTCTTTTCTTCTTTTTTTTGTCACACTGGTCTGCCTCATACAAGCGGTAATAACGTACAGTAGACCGCACTGTACAATATGGGCTCTTGGAAATCGTTAAAGTTAATTGCCTGTTTATACTGTGTATGTTTCTGACTGGGTAGACTAGGCTTGTGCATGTCAAAGAGACCACACAATTCTTATTTTCAAGATGAATGATTATTGATCTTTTTTTTCCCCCTATGAAGTCGTCGACTTGATCTGTAAACCTGGCTTTTCAACTTTTCAACTTTTTAAATAAGATTTCATTTAAAAAGAAACAGTAGTGGCTGTGTGACAGGCAGACAAAAACAACATAGACATTATAGAGGGAATGCATATGCATAAACGGCAAATTGAGAGGCAAAGTGAGTTTAACATCATTTAATGTAAACAGTTTGGATGTATGGGCTGTCAAAGCCAGGAAGTCGTTTTTTGCGACTTAGTAGGCATAACTTCTGGGTATGCCACATGCGTATTGCGTACCCTCTATATGCACACACAATGCCAGCTTCTATACAGAACTGGACAGTCAATTCCAATACTGTAGGGTGTAGGCATACTGTAGTAATCATTGCGGCAGATCATTGCTTTGCCCACTGAAGGACCACTGAAGATAGAGCAATGAATCTCACTCGTTACTCAGCAAATCCAAAAGTCTTTACCTCTGCGAATAAGAAAATAAATGTTACTTTGAAAATAAAAGATTCATCAATGTAGAACAGGGATGTCACACTCATTTTAGGTCATGCACGGGCCAAAAATAGTACTTTTTGTCTTTTTTGTGCGTGTGACTGTGTGTACACTAAAGGTACGTGCGCACCACTCCCACCAGCACTAAAAGGCATGGATGCCTGTCATAGTAATTGGTCACGACAACACAACATAGTGGATGAAACTGTTTGTATTATGGCAGTCCCATCGTCGCACTAGGGGGGCGCCATTGGCACCTGAATCGTTTTAGGCTACAATATTTGGGGTCAAACCTTGTTGTACTCTAATTACAAGTGAGCAGTGGTGGAAAGTAACTAAGTACATTTACTTAAGTCCTGTACTTACAGTAAGTACAATTTTGAGGTATTTGTACTTTTCTTGAGTATTTCGAATTTCCAATACTTTTACTTCCCCTCCACTACATCTTGGATCCAAATATTGTGCTTTTACTCCACAACATTTAAGCCCTATTATACATTCAGCTTTTCTTGCCAAAATTACAGTCTGTGTACCAAGTACATTACGTAACAGTTCTCTGCACTGAAAAATACATACACGTTAGTCGTTATTCTCCTGTACTTGAAAAGGCACATACTTTATGGAAACGCACGCACGCATCCACGCTAGTTGGACAGATTTAAAACAATTCTAGTTTTGTATTAAAATGCCACATTGCCGTATGATGGCTGAGACATACGGGTCTGTTTCTCAATAACTGTACTCGTCTCGGCAGCAAGCGTAGCTCTCAAGTCTCAAGTCTCAAATTAGAAAGACTAGACCTGTACGTGCCCGTCGCAGTCGGCCACCGGCCTACTTGGGAACGATGCAACTTGTCATAGCACCCGTTTTAACTGTCAGCCGGTGTCCCACATGGAGATCTGTGTATGTGCCTGTGTGTGTGAAGACTGCAGACTGAAAAGTGTACTTGGCAATCAATTCGGCCCACTGGCAGAGTCTGATTGGTTGAGCCTCAATTGGCTGAGGCAGAGGCTGGAAATTGCACAGGTGAAAGGAGTTGGCCTCATTAGGTCCACTGGCAGAGCCTGACCCAGGTGAAAGGAGTTGGCCTCATTAGGCCCAATGTCAGAGCCTGACCAGAGCCTTTTGTGGTGGTTCTGGAGAACCGTGCGTCCGACCGACTCAATACATGGCACTGCACTCCCTGTGGGAGTGTGGAACGTGTGTCTCGAATATGAGGTCGGTGGGTCAAACAGTTCTCGAGTTACGTGCATTACAACCGTACACACACGCACACAAGCATGTACGCAGAGACGTGGCACATTATATAGCAGAAGCATTCTCTGGTTGGTTTCATGAATTTGATAGAATGTTCTCCCCGTGTTAACTCGACGAGAACATTCTTTCCAGGGCGGAAAGTAGTCTGTTATGTCTGTTGTTGGTATTGAGCCAGGGAGTCGTCAATCAAAATGTGGGAGATGTCGATCAAAACGTCAATCACTTCACCTGCTCCCAATGAGCAGGTGCATTACATGGTTGCCTCTGCCGTTGGTGCGTATAACTGTGTGTGTGTGTGTGTGTGTGTGTGTGTGTGTGTGTGTGTGTGTGTGTGTGTGTGTGTGTGTGTGTGTGTGTGTGTGAGTGAGAGTGTGTGAGAGAGAGAGAATGTAATGGTGCACATTGTGTGTATGCACCCTTCTAAAATTAAATACTGTGTGTGAAACTCATTCAAATGAATATGAATAATATCCTTCCAATCCTTTTAACCCCAACTCTTCACATCACTTCACTGTACAGGCTATACACTGCATGATGGTGGACAAGCACAAAATACATCATGTTAAATAGCATTTTAACAAATCAATGTCTTATAATAAACTGAGTTAAACTACTGTACATAACACAATGAAAGGTATTGGACAGGTTCCAGAGTTTGCATAATTGTATACAGCACTCTGTGACTGTGATGTCATTCAAGAGTGATCCTCCGCAAATTGGATTTCAGTGACCTGATTAAGGACTTTCCTGCAAAGAAATCCAGGAGACAAAACTTAAATAATCGTAAAAACTGTTTGTATTGCCTTTGAAAGAAGCATATTAAGAAAGAAATCACGCTCAATACGCAATACTCTTGAGTCTTTCTTTATTGCTCATCTCTGTTAAACTGTGATTTTATTATCAAAGCATATTGTGAAAAAAGGTATTTTGCTGTAAAACAGAGTGGGTGCATTCATTCAGCACCATGGACAGCGACTAGACTATATGTCTGCCTCTCTCTCTTTTTGGGGGGCTGGGTACCCCCAAAATACACCCAAATTACACCAAAACATAAGTGGGGGTTCCCCTGTGCCCCCCCCCCCCCCCCCCCCCTCCTGTGCCTGTTCGAACCTGGGCTCCCCCAGAGTTAGCGCTATATAAATGCACCATTCACCATTTACCAAATTGAGTCTAGCTCAGGAACCCTATAGTACTGTAGAGCCGGCACTGTACAGCAGTTTCACTCTATATTGATCTACATGGGCAGTACTGTAGGTCATCTGACTGACTTTGAGGCAGCTTAATTGTGCTGGTCTGGAATGAGTCAATAACAGGTGAAAACAAACTGGCCGAAGTATAGCCTTCATACTGTTATCCAATATCAGGAGAGAGAGAGTGTGAGTGTGAGTGTGAGTGTGTGTGTGTGTGTGTGTGTGTGTGTGTGCGCGCGCGCAGGGGAAGGGTGGTGGGAGACTTACCTGCAGTGTAGTGGCCACTAGTTGTAGCAAATAAATTTTTTAAGCATCCAATCTGTGACATTGCGCCACAGCACCCTCAACTAATATGCAGGCTCCTGCCAGTAATTCTAGTCAACTACGGCCTATTACACTGTAGATGGAATGTATAATTAATAACTGTTTTTCACACCCAATACATTTTCCAATTAATTTATGCTGGTAGCACAACATAGTGCCTAAGTGCCACATGTAATGGACATAATCGCACGAGTTTGCCAACTATTAAACTCGCTCGTGTGATTATGTTCATCATTACTTATGCTTCGTAATGCATTATACATTTTCTGTTAAATAAATGGGACACGAAAATGTGTCTAAACCAAAACCTGACCCCATGCCATGACCATGCAATCAAACCTGTCAGAAAAATAAGAAAACATCTCACACGTTGCTTGTGTCCCACAGCCTGATGTTAATCAGCCTAATTGTTTTCAATTTCAAATGATGACCTTCCAATCCTCACCTGTACCAATCAAGCCCCTTGTCGTAGTTCCTGTCGAAAAAGTGCGGCTCCGTTCCGAGTGCGCGCACGTCCGGATGGATCCGAATAAACTCCAGCACGGCCCTGGTGCCTCCCTTCTTGACGCCGACGATGAGCGCGTTGGGCAGCTTCTTATTCCCGTACTTTTGTGCAGCGACGGTCATGTTTTTCAACTTGAACTCGTTCAAAGCGACCCACGACGAGTGATTGTTGTTGTTATCTCCAAAAGAGGAGGCAGAATAAGCGGCGTGTTTGCTTTGGTTGCGCACAACAGCAACAACAGAACTCGGCGGTGCCGTTTGCGCACGGAGCGCAGCATGGCTCACGTTGTCCGAGACAGACGCGCAACCGTTTGATTTCTGAAGAAGTTTCTTGCTCCCCGCGTTCTTCTTGTTCGCCGCCGGGCACCTTCTCTCGTCATAGTCCTGGTTGTTGTTGTTTGTCATGACCGTGCTGCTTCTGCTGCAACCGAAAATAACACTGTAGCACAAATACGTGAAGGACAAAGAGAGCGTAAAGATGAAGGCAAATCTTTTGCTGAATCTGTTTGAAGATGGCACGATCATTCGACTTGAGTGGAGCCTGCTATGTGCCATGTCTCCATGGATTAAAGCGATGCATGGTTTAATTCCCATCAGTCTTCCTCCTCTCCTCGTCCGCGTTTGGAGTCCAGCAGCAGTAATATCCAAGTTGGAACGATCCGGCGAGGCATATTTGCCGGAGGCATCATGTGTGTAAGTAGCATTTTAAAACTTTGATTCAGGATAATGTAACAAAGTTGCCTGGAGGAGGGGAAAACATATCATTCCGCCTTTTCCCAAGTTTGTCCAAGTAATGTTTGAGTGCTAATATAAGTGATAATTCAAGCTGCTGGAAGGATGCGCATCTTCGAAACCCAGAGGAATTTGACGACCACCTCTTCCTTTCTCCTTCCCTTGCATGTGTGAGGATTTTCTGGACATTGATGACTGATGAGTGACAATGAAAAACTCCTCACTCCTCCTCTAAACGCACCATGTTGCTCATATGATCAGACTGAATGATTGTTCCAGTCTCTATACTATAGGTCACCATCGAGGGAATTCATGACTCCTCTTCTTCCAAATGTCTCGCTTTTATAAACTTGTGAAGAATGCCGTTACAAGAACTGACCATAAATATTTAAACGAACGACGTGACGTCACTCATGATAATAATTCTCCATTCGTTTTACTTTAGTTTTTTAAAGGAACACCAGTATTATTTTTAGGCAACATGCTCGTTTGCAAATTTTTACTTGGGGTATAATTACATGGTTTATCTGAATGTCAAGGTTATATTAATTGGTTAATAAAATGGATTACTAATACCAGTTTCGCCAATGTTTAAAGCTAGCCTACTATAGGAGACAATTAAGCAGAACACAGAGCAAATTCACAAAGACTTAAATGTGAAAAGTGAGTTCATTATTTTCTGAATGCCGGCCTCCATACTATTAATACTCCATATTATATCCTCCTGCGATATCATGCTCTTTGATGCACTTGATCATTTATTACCAAGACATGAACAGACTTATCTGGATAAGAGCATCTTTAATGCTGAGCAGCACAAAAATACTTCCAAGATGACTTATTGGACAAAGTATTTTGGAACATGAGAATGTCACTGCCATTCGACCACAATGTCTCCATAGTGCAGTCGTTTCTTTAAATGTACGTCAAGGACCCACTAGTCTCGTGTAGCCAGACAACTATTCCACAATCTCTGAATGCTAGATTGAGTCCGGAACTATGTACCAAAATCTGAGCAAGGAAGCTGCTATTTCCGTTCCTATTTTAAAATATCTTTACATTTCATGTTTTTATTTCAATTTCTGCAGCATGATTTCAATTTCATGCTGAGACTTGATCACTTTTATCGCTTACTTCTGATCCGAGCTTCTATGCTCCAGACTGTATGACAGAAACATTAAAAAATTGTGAGAGTCAACATAGTCGGCCATACGAAACTAAGGACCGCAAAACTGTTAAGTATTTGACCACGGACCCCATCAACAACATTCTGTACCAGGGCCCTCCACAACAGAGGATTTTGTTAAAAAATATTTTCTAAATGTTTTGAAAATGGCAGATCTATTTAAGCGCACAACGCATTGCAAAACTATTTTCCAATAGCGAAAGTATGTAGTTAGCCCCCGGGCCCCCCCTCAAGGACCCATGGTGGTCCCTGGACCCCACTTTGAGAACCACTATGCTGTGTACAATATGTTGACAAAGCTTAGATTGGCTGGGAGTAGGCATGTGTTTTTCTGGAGTCCAGATGATTGCTATGATGATGGCTTTTCTTCATTATCTTCTGTCCGTGTAGAATAGACCGTTTTCACAGAGCTGGCATTTTGATGTGTAAACAGTAATTTTGCATTATCCACATCGGCTGTTTTTGGTGGAGAGATTTGATGTAGAGGAAAAAAAGGAGTGGAGCTTGAATCTCTATGGGGACTCCAGTCTATTAAACGTTTTAGGTGGTCAAAGCTCTTGTGTGTAAATGTTTGCAACCAAAATGAAACGCACCTTGAGTTATGTAAATAGTCGGAAGGTGGAGATTCTATGGATATTTACACAATATAAAGTCTCCAGAACATTATGTCAACTTGTGGATATCAATATGACATTTGTAACAATATCATAAGTGTCCTGTTCTTCCAGTAAGTATAATGAATATCACTGCTCCCTCAAATCCTGTAATTCATTAAGAATTCTCAGGATTGACCAAGACCATTAACCATTTATTGCAAAGCTACTGCATTTAGTATGGTGGTGTGTCTCTGCTCATGTGATATCTCAGATTATCTGTGCACGAGACACAGCTCTGATATCATATCACATTTGATATCTCAGATTATCTGTGCACCAAGACACAGCTCTGATATCAACAACAAACCAGAGGCTAGACTAGAGCATAAGATGAAGACATTACATGAACAACATAACTTTCAATGCATTCCATATACCACATGGATACATACATGATCATAATACAATCCATAAATCACAATCACCTATAACTGAACTACATACCAAAGGGAGGAGGCTCGGGAGGTGGAGGGAATTTGAACACTGACATCTGAACAACCACTGTGTCAGCTAGAATGTACTGGACTGAACCAGAATAGTAACTGCTTAAACGGACCACCTGATTGTATAGTGGGGGCTTGTGTGAGTTAGGGCCGATTCATACTCCTATTTTACCGCTGTTTTGGCGCTGTAGTGCCGAAATGATTTCGGCTCGTCAGAAATTTTCAGTAGCACCGAAGAGCCGACTTTAGGACGGTACCCGCCCCCTCGAACCTCAAATGACGTCACATTGTAGGCACTACAGAGCCGAACCGACTTTTATTCGGCTCTAAAATAGGAGTATGAATCGGCCCTTAGCTTGCAGCAAATGAGAAACAGACAGACTGATTAGTGGGAGTATATCAATTAACTGTTAGCGAATGAATGGGGGTTCCAGGGAGAGATAATTAGAAGTAACCTCCTGCCTTCTGTGTCTGTAATGAACTATCGCTGTGCTAGATTTATCTACTGTACCTGGAAATACATTTTTGGTTGTGCAGCAGGTGATTTACTACACTGTCTGACACACTATACTGGACCAAGTACATAATACTGTAACTCAGAGTGTACACTTGTGGTCCATTTGGATAAGTTTGCACAGCTTCAGAGTTATATTAACACTGAGGATTTTACTTGTACAGTGTGATCCATCGTGCTGCCATGGCGCTGAAGCAAAAATGGATTATGCTTTAGGACAATACATTTTTGTACGGAATGGACTATTGCTGTGTCACACTTTGGTTGGCTATTGAAGCTTATGGCCTCGGGCTGCAGGCTCAATTTCATATTTTGGCAGCTACACTGAATAAGAATGGGCTTACTTACAACTGCTAATATCAAAACTACAAGGAGGCAGGGAGAACTTTAACAGTTTGGAAAATAGCCTGCGGTTAAAACAAGTGTGGGCGTTCGTGCAGGGAGTGGTTCGAGCGGTTTTGTTTCATAGAGAAAACCCTTCAGAAATATTCAGGTTAGTGGGTTCCTTCAGGACTCAGGAATGGTAAGAAGTTTAAGGTGAAATTAAAGGAGGGGAAAAGTTGCACACTCCGGCTCCATATACATTATGCAGTTGTTTATTTGACATTTCGGGCCTTCAACAATCGAAGGTCGGCACCTCACCAAACCCTTGGTGTGCACCATAAGTCCTATAACTTATAGCATTCATGGGGCTAAGCTTTCTATTTTGTTGTATTTTACTAAGATGTGCCTGTATAATCCTATTGTGTAGCTAGAAATTATTATGCATCATTTGCAGGTTCTTGTTATCAATCCGACACCATGTGCTTATAGCCACTATTGATAGGTTAAGGACGATTTCTGAAAGCTGAATAAGTAATATGATCACATTCAGATTAAATACATTTTAATTACAATTAAGCTTGGTTCTGATGTTGACAGAAAGCCTTTTACTTTGTAGTACTATGTGTTGTATTGTTGTATATGACAAAGTATAAATTAAGCAGAAATGTTACACCTCACTCTTTACTCCTCTCATTACAGTCAGAAACGGTGCCCTCTTCCCAAGATGGCTGAAAATGTCTAGAGTCATGACATGAGCAAAGTTGTTCTCATCTGTGACAACTTCTTGTGGTCACTTGAAGACATCGATCCTGCAAAGATGTCTCTTCTGTGTCCACAGGTCCATAAGGTCAGTACATTCTCACACAGGTCAATAAGCTCAGTACATTCTCACACAACCTAACTTGTGTACACTATGTTAGTGATTAAAGGAGTAGTTCACCTAAAAAAACCAACTTATATTCTACCAGCACAGCCTTGAAACTTGAGTCTCTGGTATAGGAGACTCAAATGCAAGTCAATTGAGTCTCCTGCCATCAAATCATTGGCTTTGGTATGTGACAAAAACAAAAGATAATCCATGAATTCAAGGCTTCATGGGGAGTGTAATTGATAGAAAATAAGTAATTGTTGGGGAGAACTTCAATGTATATAAAATTGACAGATTTCGAAATCACATGATAATCCACAGAACATTTGATGTCTGTTGACAATGCTAAGAAGAACTCCCAGACATCAGTCATCACAGTCTAGCTTGTATTCAGCACTATGCTAATGCTGTTCCAGCACCTATACAGTACTGTGCACTCTCTGAAGCTTGTTTCTTTTTCCCCTCATGCATGAATTGTTCCACACTGACAAACAAGATTCACAGTGAAAAATGTTGTAGCTAGAAACTCAAACACCCTTTCTCCCTTTCTGAAATGTAAGTACAGTAGGAGAGGAAAATGCAAACTTGACAAGTTTCCGCTGTGTGTAACACTGGAGCTGTCTGTGGCGCTGACATAGCTTTGTTTTCATTGATCTTCTCCACGGCTGTACAGTAGCAAGGACTGCAAGCGAAACCAAACGCTGTCAGTTGAAAGCTGGGTAATGCTTTATTTTTAACACAGGTAAATTTGGGTGAATCATAATCTAGTGAATTGGAACACTTTCTGGTGTCGACACACTGTACAAATATTTTTGAGTGGTGCAACCACTCCTACAACCAGGAATGTCCGTGTACCTGTGTGTGTATAAGTGAGCACAAGTATGTGACTTAATAATAGCAGTAGGGGGCGCCAGAAACAGTGAGAGGGGTAGTGCTGTGTCTCTAATGAGAGAGAGAGAGAGTGAGAGAGAGGGGGGGGGGGGGGGGAATTGCACCACTCAGTTCACACGTGTGTGATTCTTTGTACACAAGTAAGAATCGCCATAGATAAAGCTATACCCAGTCATAGCTTAGGTTGCAAGCTATTTCAATCTGCTTACTTACATGGCACCAGTCATGAAATCATTGTTAAATTAAGTTTGTGTCACCAATAATGTGACATATGACACTGGTAAAGCCTAAATGAAAATGTGTTTTTTGTGACCATCTGTACTACTACACAATTCTCCTGTGTTAATTTAACATGGTCCCTCGTGGTCAGCATCATCATGGTCCCTTTACTTCCCTTCCCTTAGCTTTTGTACCTCCCCAGGGTTGAATGAACACTGAAGATGTTTACCGTGTAATGTGTGTGCATGGGAGAGAATACTGTAATGTGTGAATTAATGTGCATGGGAGATAATGACTTTGGCAGAAGAACAACGCCTGAAGCTAGATCAGCAAACGCTTTCAAGTCACTCCTAAAAACTCACTTCTACAGACTTGATTTGTTAAATGTGTTTTCCTATTATGACAGCAAAAACATCCCTTCTTTAAAATGTAGTTTTTAACATTGCTGTCATATTGAACCATTTAAGTAAGTCTGTGTTTATTTAGGCCCATGTTAACATTTTCTTCACGTTCGGCAATACATGCTATTTATTTACTACAACTAATAATACAAATTACTTTTTTTGTGCTTTTTTTGTGCTTATCAACCAGAGGAGGGGGGGGGGGGAGCAAGGTTAAAAAGCCAGTCTCCAACTAAAGGCCAGAGAACAGCAGGCCGCCTCTCTTCCTGCAGCCACTGTGTGAGCTAATTGCTGCTGACATTTTGCACTGTTGTTCAAATCAAGACAATTTTGATGTATCGATTTATTTAGTTTCTTCCAAAAAAAATAGGGACATATTTAATAAATGCCACGTTGCCGGTCATCCACTGTGCATCTCAATGGGGCCGTTTCCTAGAGGCTGGTACTCGTCATACTGGTGATGGCTTTGCTGGGCTCTGCACAGATCCTTTCACTTCACATAGAGATGAGTCTAGAGAGATGTCTCTACTTCCCGACATCCCAATAACAATGTATTTATTTTTGCACATACAATAACAATTTACATTGGACTTGCAAGGGCCTTCAGTCTTCCTTGGTCTATTGTGTCATTTGCAAACGCTTTGCCATTCTTGGGTTATCTTTGTCAGATACCTGTAAATTACACTATGCCATTTCGATTAACAATATATAAACTCAACTGCCACAATAACAATTTCTCAACTACTTAAACTATAACATACTATTTGACCAGAGTCCCCAAACGGTTCTCAACATTGTTTAACATAGCCGACCTGCTGTTTTTGCCAAATGTTCACCCCAGAATGAATCTCTACTAGGATCCATGCGATGAGTGGTTGGATGGGGATTCCAGGTAATGCTAGACATTTATAAATGAAGCCGACAGAGGGGTGGAGAAACTATTGTAAAGAAGCTGCCTGTTTGTATGTCACTCTGTCCATAACCACTCAATAATACTCGGTTCCTTCTTCAAATACTACACAAGGCCATAGCATTTAATATATTAGATTTTTAACTCAATATCTGACATTCTGGCAATATCTGGCATTTTGTTGGTCAAAAGGCCTGTGGCCTCTAGTTTGTCCTTTTATTTGAGCTGCATGTGTACTATGTACAAAAGCATACTCTGCATGTTTTTGGACCTGGATTTATTTCAGTGTAAAGAAGCATACTCACAGCTATGTGGACTTATTGCTTCTTGAAATTGTGCATAACTCTCAGGAGATGGTATAAATATGCAAATAAAAGAAAATATATTAGAACAAACACAGTTCAACAGCTTTTTACTGGTAGAAAGAGAGGTGTGTATTGAGGCCATTAGCAGAGAGAAATAATGTACACACACAGTGTTAATTTAACTTTGAGAGTGTACAAATGGAAACATAATGGCCCTTATCTGTCAATGTGGTTCTATTTGCACACTATCTGGAGTTACAAATGGATACAATAGCAAATGGATAACACTGAGGACTTTACTGTGTACAGAGTTAATTGTCAGCTGCTGGAAGCAAATGAGGTGCATACTGCATTTTTCAAAGAGACACTTTTAATCAAGTTTTATTTGGATTTCAGTGACAAAGAAGCTGCTGCACTTTTTAATCCTTTTTCCACAAAGACTGCATTTTTGACTGATAACAGTAGCTGTTCTGTTCTTTGTCTATAGAAGTGTCTATTTGTACGTCTCTAAATGTTTTGATGAATTGAACAAGGTGGACCCTCTTGTAAACAAGTGTAATGCTTTATTGGGTCGTCCACTCAGTTAACGGTCTTTGTATTGAGTTGTGCTTGAAATGTACTGTAATTCTGCAATCAATCAATCAATCAGCTATGATCTCATCGTTTCGGATCCATTCAGTGACTCTTAGATTCCATTTCATCACGTTCTTTAGGGGTAATGCCCTGTGCAAAATACAGAGAACCAAATCCGGTATTCCGAGATGGACTCCCAGAAAACTTAATCCAAACAAAATGCCTTCTGAATGAATTTTGCCCCTTAGTGATCACTATCACTGCACCATCTCAGGCTGGGAAGAGGGCAATATACTGTATACTGATGATGACACTATGACAGAAATAACATACAATGACACAAATAAACAAATGTGGTCTTGTTTGCGTATGGTTAAGTGTGTACTGTATGGGCAATGCAGTATATTAATTGCCTTCAGTGTAGTTAATGAATAATATGATTCAATTTGAGATTTCAACTTATTCTTATGAGCCTGCAGTCAAATCTGGCTCTAATGTACCATTGGACTTACAAGATATTAAATAAACCAATGGCACTAATCCTTCATATGGTAAATATCTCTGCACATATTAATTCAAGCTAAATTAATCATCTAATGGTATGATATACATATGGTACATCTAAAGCCTGAGTAGGCTATTAGTTGTGCGCAGCCAGGTATCACAAACCAAAGATAGCTGTTCTACAAGCCTGCAATGTTCCGCAACCTGACACGTTGCAAGCTTGTAGAATGATATTCCATTTGCGGTGTGCACAACCAAATGCATAAATCAGGCTTGATTGTATCCAGCTGTCTGTTGCTAAGGTTTGCTCATGGTAGCTTCCCAAAATTGCTGTCCCATTAGTATTGGATTGCACGCACCCCAATTGCGTTGAAACTATTAATTGGATGGACCACCTAAATTAAATAAATATAGGGAATATCTGGAGTGTTCTAGAACTAATTACTGTTTGGTTCAACCATTTATGGATCTAAATCAGGGGTTTTCAACTGGTTTTGATCCAGGGACCACCATTCTGACTAGCAGCAGCCTGGGGACCACCACTGTTGTCGGGTGGGTTCATCGTAGATCTACGATGGACCCACCCGACACAATAGTGGTGGGGCATTCATGCACCATGGGTTAAGATTGATTTTGTTTTCTTCTTACTTGTTACTCACTAATCACACTATCACAGGCTACATTCATGAGCTGGACAAAAAAAAACTATGTTTCAAAGTATTTTATTATCAAAAGTTTTACTAAAGTGTTTTTTACTTGTACTAAGCAGGACTCTAAATAAGTCTCAAAATAATAATCCATTTCAGTTAATCACCCAAACACTGAAGACACATTTGACAGTCCCCCCCCCGCACGCACGCACACACACACACACACACACACACACACACACACACACACACACACACACACACACACACACACACACACACACACACACACACACACACACACACACACACACAGAAACAGAATATATAATTTTATTTTATTCTATTTTAATCATCTTCTCTTTATTTTAACCAACCTACAACCTGCACTACATTTTACTAGGGCCTTATACAGTACCTTTCTAACAGACAGAGGGAACTGTTCATTGTGTACCGTCACTTTAAAAGCGTAACGACGGTGTCACCGGTGTCCACCGGGCGCGTTGCGCCTCCGTCGTGTGCGTCAAAAAACGAACCGGCCAACCGGGGCAATTTGAATGCAGTCACGCAACGCAACACAACGTGGGCAGTGGAGCCACCCTTCATTGATTAAAACGGGAACATTCCCTGACGGAGACGCGACGCTGACGGGCCCGGTGGAGCCTGCACCTGGTTGCATCGCGTTGTGAGCTTGTAGCTCTGCCTTTTCGGCAACGATAGACTGAGAAGTTGCACATTGAATAGTGAATACTAGTATTATGTGAGACTATTCAATCGATCCGCGGCAGATATTAGGCTATAACTCTATGGCAGGGAGATTTGACTTTCCCAAACGTATTATTATGAATTGAATGAATAATTTATGGCAACGTCTTACCGTGCTTGCCTTGGGCAGCAAGCACGGTAAGCATGCATGCGTTGGGTGGAAGAGCAGGATGGTTGTTCCGCTGGCAGCTGATGACTCCGTCAGCTTTTCTTTTGGTTTATTTGACACCTTGAGCACTTGACCTTTTGAAATGTTAGATTCAACATAAGTTATTATTATTATTTACAAACAAGTAAAAAGAGTGCAAATAAGTTTTATATTATATATTAGAAAGGTAAAAAAAAAAGTAAAGAAAAAAAGGCAAAAATATAACTTTTCTGAATGCTTGGCTGCGGACCACCAGCAGTACCTCCGCGGACCACCAGGGGGCCGCGGACCCCAAATATTCATATGGACCAAATATTCATATGGACTGACCAAGCAGTAAACCATGTCCATTATTCAAATGTGAGGGCGAAGCCTTTGAGCACTCTGAGTTACTGGCATATTCATTATTTATGTGTAAAGCCACTCATATTCAGGGGCTCATTTACTCTCATCCGTGACGGCTTTATCCAGCAGGAATCTAGACTCAATTAATGTTATCAGTATTTGGAAAGGGGATTTATTTTGATGGTAACCTGCGAAACACTCACACCTGAGAAACGGAGCCGGCGCGCAGCTTCACATTCGTTAGGAGAAACTTAATTGGTGACAGTGTTTCACTGGGGTTTAGTTTTTTGTCATTATGATCGGGGTCACACTTTGTTCAGCACGTTCCTCCTCCAATGTATGCACTGTCGTACGACGGTGTCACACGCCACACATGGTACATGCACGTACACGACGTGGTGCTGCGAGCTTGAAGATCTGCTATTTTCGTTTTAACAAAATCATGCTTTAAGGCTGGAACGCGTAGTTGATTACAACTTCAATGGGGGGGGATATGGCTCTGAATATGCCACATTGTCTAATAATCCGAGCGGGCCTTTATCAGCAGGCGGGCATTTGGAAAGGTGCATACATATTTAATTAGAGCAAATTGATTGTGACAAATAATGATGGTGGTTTTCAATTTTCTGCCTAGTGGGTCCGGTCACAGGGGGCTGATTCCCGTAACCTAACCCACACCATTCCGACAGTGCTTAGAGGGAAGACGCTACATGCAGCCCGACCGTGCCGTGTGTGTGTGTGTGTGTGTGTGTGTGTGTGTGTGTGTGTGTGTGTGTGTGTGTGTGTGTGTGTGTGTGTGTGTGTGTGTGTGTGTGTGTGTGTGTGTGTGTGTGTGTTGCTTCAATCATTCATCATTTCCCACTGCACTAGTGTCAGAGGGGCGGGGGTGGGCGGGCAGAATATAAAGTACCAGATACAGAGATTCAAAGACGGGATAGAATATTTTTTGGGGGGTCATTTGTCATACTTTTGTGAGGTGGTGGACAAAATCTACTGTAGCAGCATTACAATTTCATTATTAACAGATCTTCATAGAACCTCAATTCAAAAGTGTCTCCTGTTTATATTTTATTTGACCTGTGTTTTGTTTTGATAGCTTTAAAAAAATACTTTTGTTTGTTTGGTGCTGTTACAATAGCAATGTTAAGTTGTCAAATCATGAGCTGAAAACCACAACCTAGAAAACACAATAAATCATTCATTCACGTTGAATCATCCATTATGTCTCACTGTCAGTGTGGTAGAGGGAAGAATTGTACTTTTTATAGGACAGACTAATAAGTGCTTCTGTGTTTAACACACTGTTGCCTTGAGTCCTGTTGCTTTCAAACCCCGCTGCGTCTTTCTGTGGATTGTGCATGTTCATGATCATGTAGATGTCCTCCCACTCCAACATTAAGGCCATGGCCACACGGATGCCAAATCAAATGGGTTCAGATCTGAGCCAATAAGTCTCCTGAGGAGGCGCGTCTGAAGCCTGTCCTAGACGGGGCGTCCGGACGTAAAAACAAATCCATCCACACGGAGACATTTTAAAAGATTGGGGGGTTGGCGTCGTTTGGCGTTGTTTGTTGTACACATGCATGAGACACAAGGGTGGCGTATTGTTCACTCTGGGACCCGGTTATAAAATATAATCGTATTCGGGCACCCACAACGGCGGTTCTGTGTTGACGAAATGTCAATTAAAAACAATTGCGATACACCTAAAAACTTCTCTGTGTGGACGGGGCCTAAGCTCAATTACTGAGTCGTACAAAGTGTGAATTGGTCCTCCAGGGCTCTATACTAAGTCCACTAGTGCTTCCCTCTACAGTACAGTAACATTGCAATTCAGAATGTGCAGAATGGAGAATGGACACTGGTTGGGTTCCATGCAGTTAAAAGACATTAAGGTTAGAGACAGACTTTAGCCACAGTGACTATGACCAAGGAGGCACAGAGCTGAACAATTAAACAAAAAATAGAAGGGCAGAAGGGATAGTATATAGTACCCTATATACTATACAGACTAGTTATTAAGCTGGGCAGAAAGAACCTTCAGAAAACGACTTTGAAGTCATGAAAGGTATGATCAAAAATACAAGGAGATTAATGGCAACTCTGTGTACAAAGGATTCTTCCACATTCTCCATCCTTCTGTTGTGACTTAGAGTTTGACCTTCCTAACATTCTGGCATATCAAATAACGCCCTCACTTTAATCATTGACGGGGATCTTTGCGAAACTCACCAAAGGCTCTTGGTCTTTCTATAAAGTAGAAGTTGGATTAAAGTTTTACACGAGTTAAAAGGAATGCACTAAGTGATATATTTTTTCGTTAGTAATATTATACTATATATCTGATTGACTTAAAGGGATAGTTCAGATTTTTTTTGAACTATGGGCGCAGTGATATGGACACAAAACATAATTCTGTGTGATAGAGGGGTCAAAAATGAACGAAAGTTCCACTAATATTTTAGAAATAGGTCAACAATACAAATGACATTAGTTTTTACTGTGTGGCCCCCTGTGCCCCCCACAAAATGACCGGAACTACTTAATATTTCACCAAAACCAGAGCAGAACTCCCACCACGGGACTCGGGCAATCAATGAATACAGTTGCAACCACTATATTAATGGCAAATATTTCATACAGCTTAAATTAAAAAAATCTGAACTATTCCTTTTTAAATAGTAAAAATCTGACCTATCTGAAGTGAGTGGTGCAACAGCTCCCCCTGTTGGTACCCTAAACATGCATGCATACATACATACATACATACATACATAGAGACAGGGACATACATTGCTGGGCATTGGAGTGGCTGCACCCTATGGTTGCACCACTCGAAAATATATGTTTCTCCAGATTAGGTCAATTTGCCGATCACTGATGGAGTCATTTGGAGTGAATATCGGCCAATCGATCGGTGGCCGATTGATCGGAGCACCGATAGCAATCACTGCTATAGACGGCCATCTCCTCGTCTCCCCAGCTCTTTAAGCATGAAATACAATTTCAGGTTGTGATACCAATTATATCCAATCAGGAGCGAGAACTCATTCAGGATACAGGGTGAACAAGTGAAAATTGGAAGTGATGAAACAAACTAAACTGGAACGCAAAATGAAGCTGACAAAATTGATCTGAAAATGTATTAAAGGGATTGTGACCTTTTGTGTTCTTATTTTTTCTTTTTTTTTTCTAAGCTCAATTGCACCCAAAAAACATGAACTTTTAACATTCAGTAGATTTTCTGTGATCTGGGGTTTTCTGGCTCAAACAGGTGCTCTGATTTTCCTGCTGTTTGTGATGTAAGATCCTGCAAATCCCTTATGTCAATGGGATTTGCCAGCAGATGTCACTGTTTTCACAGTGTTGCCTGTTTTCATTGTAGCTCAAAAGGCTTCCAAACCCCAAAGAAAACTTCAGACCACAGAAAATCCACTGAACGTTCAAAGTTCAGGTTGTTTGGGTGTAATTGAGGTCATAAAACCTAAAAGAAAAAAGAAAAAAGAAAAATAAATGAAAATGAATGTCATAAGTGTGAACTAAAGAGCTGGGGACATGATGGGGAGTTAGAAACACTGTAGCAACTAGCAATGTTTACTGTTGCAGAGCTTTAACTTTTGAACAAAGTGTGTGTGTGTGAGTTTTTGTGTTTCGGTCGAACTGATCCTTCATCGGGTATTTGAGACACCCGATGAAGGTCAATTCGACCGCATCATAATTTCAACAATTTTCCTATCAAGATAAGAAAGACAAGGTGTGTGTGTCTGTCTGTCTGTCTGTCTGTGCCGTCTGTGTGAGTACCAAGCTGTGCTGTCATGTTTGTCTTGTAATTAATTGCTAATTAGTTGCAGGTGTTCTATTAATGCTACATGGAGACATACTGTACACACTTGTAGAAGCGTCTGTTTAAATATAACACAGATTGCAGTGGTGTAAAGTAACTACTTGAGTACAATTTTGAGGTATTTTTTACTTTACTTGAGTATTTCCAATACTTTTACTCCACTGCATTTGTTTGAAAACTTTAGCCCATTTAGGACTGAGGCCGATTCTAAAGCATGACTGATAAAAATGTTATGTTTCTATAAGGGTTCCCGTCCAGAAGGGTTAAAACACCACAATGGGTTCCTGTCCTGAATGGGTTAGTTACTAGTTACTTTTGTAGAGTTTGACTATTAATTACAAAACATATATTAGCCACTTTACATTAGCCGGCTATTTGAAAATAGCCGATCTACAAGCTCAAAATGCGACGCATTATGAGCTTGTAGATCATCTATTTTCTAAAGACTTTTCGACATTTGAAAACTTGTGAAATGGGACTAACTGCTGAGAACTTTCTACTTTTGGTATTTATTTTGATCCCAATTCCGGACGTTTACTTGTAACAGAGTTTACTTTTACACAAGTAAAAAAAAGATGTTTCTACAGACCTCATTGGGATTCCAGTCTGTGCAACAGTCTGTACAACAACACAAGCAGCAAAGTTCAGACCTGATCACTATTCAGCCGCTCACCAAGGGCTCTGCTCTTCTGTGTTTGTTTAATCAGGTCTTCGGGGTCCTCTTGCAGATGTTCTGAAGGTCATTGCATCCTGTGTATGAGGGCAATGGGTTATCTTCCATACTAATGTGTACCAGTAAACTCCATGAGATACTTTTTGTGAAATTGATATGTGTGTAGACAGTAGACCCTCACCCTGTCCTCTGCCTCCTCTTCACTCACACCGACTAACTTCATGTTCTCTTTCACTACATCCATAAATGTCTTTCTGCTAATATACTCACTATCCCTCCTCTGTATATGTCCAAAGTCCAAACCATCTCAGTCTGGCCTCTCTGGCTTTATCTCCAAAACATCTGACATGCCCTGTCCCTCTGATGTACTCGTTCCTGATCCTATCCTATAAAAAAAAAAAATATATATATATATATTATGCTTAGATTATTTAGATCTATATTAGCATTAATTTGCACGGCTGTAAAGTCGAAACGGAAGTGAGGAGGAAGCTTCACTTCCCCATTATCGATCAGATCATCCGTTCTCTGTATGACGGAAGCATTTGGAAATTGCGAGAGGCAACAGTCTTGCCATGCAAGACTACTCCCAATTTCATTCTTTCTTGCTGATAATCACACCAGACATGTTTCTCCACCCGTTTCAACCTGCTTCCATTAATTTCTTCACCTCTTTTCCACACTCTCCGGAATGTTGATCCGAAGTACTTACAATCTTCCACCTTCTTTAGCTCTGCTCCCTGTAACCGAACCCCACTCAGTACGAGAGGAACCGCGGTTCAGACATTTGGTGCATGTGCTTGGCTGAGGAGCCACTGGGGCGACTCTACCATCTGCAGGCTTATGACTGAACGCCTCCATAAAGCAGTGTTTCCAATAGTCAAAGGAATCGCTGAGTAGCTTAAATTGTACCTTGATTTGTTAACCAAATGGACCCAAATGATTAGGGTCCATTTTGGCCCATTTGTACACTGTCAAGTAGAATCCATTGGGGACCCCCTCAAGGAATCCTGAGGGTTCCAGGACCTCGCTTTTGCGAACCACTGATATAAATATATCTGTGCTATAAATTCAGAGGCACATATTGTTCCCTACTACAGATGGAATTCCATTCCAATTAAGTTTCTGTGGACATACAGTATCAATAGTAACGACACCATAGTTTATGGGACAAATACTTCAGCCTCTAGATTGTAAAGTGAAGAATATTCAGGGCAATTTGCTATAGTCAACTCAAAAACATCCTCTAGGACAAGCGAGCACATTTAATACAGCTTCATTAAGAAATGTGGTCCCAATGCATGCAAATACAGTTCTGTAAGTGACCGATGAATTGAGCGAACTTGGTAATGTATGCAAAAAAATGTAATGCAGTCTTCTATTGCCTATCTACTTGGTCAATCTGAACACAACCCATTTGAATTAGTAGTTTCTGCGAGAGTGAGGTCTAGCCAACATCAGGTTCTTGATCTCTGCAGTGTTGTCAGCCAAGCTGTCACACCGCACTGACCGCAGCACGTCTACATAGGTGGTACGCTTCTTTCACCTCCTGGCTTTGCCCCGGTTCTGGGTGCCTGACGCAGTGCCCTGCTTAAGCCTCATCCTTCTCTCTCTGACTTTGTCCGTGACGCGTTGTACATTTGAATTAAACCACGACTATAAAGCATGATTTATATGTTGTAGGCCTATGTTGTGTTGCATGCCGAAGATAGCAGAGGGGACTTGTTGTGGGCTTGTAAATTTAGCAATTGTCGACGTGTGTCACTCATCATTGTATACAACGGAGCTTGAATCTGACGGTGGGTTTGGATGTAGGACCTGATACATTCCCAGAAGGGGGATGTGTTATCCCTACACTGCAGCCTCAAATGTTGACAATGTATCGGTGACTGATGGGCTGAAGGAACAATGTCTAATTTGCCTACAGTGTACAGTATGTTGCTGGAAAAAAAATTTAGTTGACTGAGGTCATAGTACTTACAGTATGTCATCATACATGACTGATATCATAGTGTGGCCTTCAAATGCTATAATAACGGGTACGACACTTATATTAAGCTTGTCCCTAGAAAGAAAGCCAAGATTCTTCTCTTTCATGCATTGCCCTAATGTGGTGTAGAGGCAACTTAATGGAAGGTCAATCTAACTTATAAACTAATAGAGTTTTCGAGTTAATTGAACATCTACAGTATGTGTCACCACAGCAAATAGGGATCCATATGGGACTGGGACTGGGAAATGACTGTATGGGTTCCAAATTGCATGTAGAGTCAAGTGGCCAATGAGTGTTAACTTGAAAGGACCCACAGTGTTGTCATGTATATCTCCATGCATCTGTAATCTGCAATCAATGCACTCCAGTACTTTCCATTCATATGCACAGCAATTTTCTCATTCGTGCTGGCAGTCCTAGGGACTACTTACAGTGAGGCTGTGGTATAAATCCTCAAGACTTAATTGCTAATACTTTGGACTGGTAATTAAAGGTTTTATGACATTCATTTTCATTTATTTTTCTTTTTCTTTTTTCTTTTAGGTTTTATGACCTCAATTACACCCAAAAAACCTGAACTTTGAACATTCAGTGGATTTTCTGTGGTCTGAAGTTTTCTTTGGTTTTTTTTTGGGGCCTTTTGAGCTACAATGAAAACCGGCAACACAGTGAAACAGTGACATCTGCTGGAAAATCCCATTGACATATATGGGATTTGCTTGTGATGTCACTTACTGCCGGCAAATCAGAGCACCTGTTTGAGCCAGAAAACCCCAGATCACAGAAAATCTACTGAATGTTAAAAGTTCATGTTTTTTGGGTGCAATTGAGATTAGAAAACCTAAAAAAAACAAGAACAATTAAAAAACTTTTTTTTAATGTCACAATCCCAAACAACAGCCTAAGATTACTTTCTAAGCTTATGCATAGACATTCTCTTCGCTGTGGCGAATCATAAAATCCAGCTCTCAAAATAAAGTCTCCCTGTCTCTCAATTCAACCGAAACTGACAGATCTGCCTGCAGCTCTAATGAAGACTTCAACATCCAAATAAAAGAGTTAGAAAATAGTTTGAGACAAAGAGGCTATGAAGAGACGTGGATTAAAAGTTACTCGTCATGTTTCTCCAACATGTCACAAACTGAATGCCTTAATGCTACTACAAAAAACAAACACAAACAAACAGAACACAGTGGTTTGTTTTGCCTTTCAGTATTCATTCAAGGACATGGTAGATAATGCAGTCAAAGAACATCGTCACGTTGTTTATACGGATCCGGACCAGCACTGAGTCGATCTAAGGGCCCTTGTGTGCTGTAAGAGACCACTCAACTTCCGTAACATGCTGGTGCTGAGAGCCCTTCATCAGCCTCACATTTCCTTTGCTTTGTCCCCTCTCTGGAAAAAAAAGGCTGATTGTCTCCACCAGGCCGAAGGCATGGGGAGAGAGTATGTTTTGCACTCCGTCCGTGTGTGTGTCCGTCCGTCCTTCCTTCCGTCCGTCCGTCCGTCCGTCCGTCCGTCCGTCCGTCCGTTACCAGCTAAGCCCCACATTTTCCAGAACCTGTTATAGCGCCACCATGAGGCAGCTTTTCAATTATTTTACATAGAACTACACCGATCTGCGTGAAACGTTGCATGCACACTCCCTATAGGCCAAGGACAAACCTTTGACCTGCTTTTTCCGCATCTGCCTTTTATAGTGCCACCAGGAGGCCGACTTTTGTAAAACATTTTTTTATATATTACTCCTCCAGATTTGGTCCAGAAAATTCACAAATTGTTACACAGTATCTCTATGGTCATGTGCTCAAGTTGGATCTGTCTGATATTTCATATTCCATCCTAATTGGCTATAATTGGCTTTCACAGTTTGCAAGATTGCCCCGTTTTGAACAAAAGCCTCAAATCATGAACGCAGCATGCAATTTACGTGAAATCTTTCACACATTTTCTTACTAGGCTGAGGAATATATCCCACCCTTTTAACATTGGCCTGTTATAACTCAAACCTCAAACCAACCAATTGCCATCAAAGGCGTATGAATAAATGGCACCCTTTTCACATTATTATAGCACCACCAGGAGGCCACAACCTGACCTGACTTGGTGGAGACCTGAGCCCTGAGGGGCACTTTTTCTAGTTAGGTCTTCTTTTGCCTCCGTCCAAGAGTCTGCCATTGTTTGGTTGGACTGTGTTCGCCTGAAGAGTGAGGGAAACTGATAGGTTAAACACGTTTGATAGCTTTCTGCAATGCTTTGCTTGCAATTCAACAAGTATACTCATTCACTCCAACCTGCAAAAGGGCAATTCAAAACTGTTCTTTTGATTGATTGATTGAAATCTTTATTAACAGTTTGTAGAATTTACAGTACATTTTAAGCACAAACTCAATACAAAGACTGTCAACTGTGAGTGGACGACCCAATTAAGCATTACACTTGTTTACAACAGGGTCCACATTGTTCAATACATCAAAACATACAAGACATACAAACATTTAGAGACATACAAATAGACATTTCTCTGTAGGTAAAGAACAGAACAGGAATTCATCATATGGGAAGCAAAAAAGGGAAAAGATACTATATACAGTGAGGGAAAATGGGGTGGGGGGGTGGGGGGGATTCAGATTTTACAGAGGCCAGTTTCGAATTGCAGCCATCCGTAGGTGCCCTTTGAGAGCGGTTTTGAAGGAGTCAAGGGATTCACATGTCTTAATGACTGTTGGTAGGGCGTTCCACATTTTGGTGGCATAGGAGCGAAAATAATTTAGTCCCTTGTTTGTGCCGAATCTGGGTTGTACATGGTTTGTTGCACTCCCTCTGGTGTTGTGGGTGTGTACTTCGTTTACATTAAGGAAGTATTTAGACAGGTACATGGGTATCTTGGTGGTGTATCGAATCTTGTGGACCAGACCCATTGCAAGATGCTGTACTCTGTCGTCGACCCTAAGCCATCCCAGCCTGTCAAAGTGGGCAGGGGTGAGGTGGGTTCGGGGGGTGAGGCCAAGTAGGAGCCTGACCAGTTTGTTTTGAGAGGTCTGGAGCCTTGTTTTAAGGGCCTTTGAGGTGCTGTGGTACCAAGAGGTGGATGCATAGTCAAAGAAACCTTGTACGAGGGCTCCTGTTAAGGTCTTCAAGGTGTTTTTGCTGACCAGTGAGGAGATCCTGTAAAGGAATCTTGTTCTTTGATTGACTTTTTTGATTACGTTGGTGGCCATTTTATCACCGGAAAGATTGGCCTCCAGGATGGAACCTAGGTAGGTAATTTCATCTTTTCGTGTGATAATATTGTCACCCACTCTAACCAAGAAGCCATCTGCCTTGCCTTGCTCTACAATGTTCTCCAATGGTTGGGTCCCATTGGTCTGGACTGGTAAATGGTGCATTTATCCACGCAAATTGGTACACAGTCTCTCTATAGCCTCTATATATTCATACTCCATCCTGATTGGCTAAGATTGGCTGCAAATCATGAACACATTGTGTGATTTCATAGAATTGTGCATGCACATTTCCACTAGGTCGAGGATGAAATGCCACTTGAAAATGTTCACATCAGCCTCATGGTGGCGCTATAACTATTCATGTTTTTACCTTGTTTTTACCTTTGCACCCATCTGTGTAAAACTTTGCATGCACACTTCCTAGAGGCCAAGAAAAATCATTTTTTCACATCTGCTCTATTTCACACATCGATACACGTGATTTCTATAGTCATGTGATCAAGACGGGTCTATTTGATTTATCATATTCCATCCTCATTGGCTTCCAAAGTTTTCATGAGTGGCCCGTTTTGTAAAAAATGCTGCAAATCATGACCGCAGCGTCCGATTGTGGTGAAACTGTGCACGCATATTCCCTTACTGGCTGAGGAAGAAATGCCACTTTTTAACGCTCCTATGTAGTGTAGTTGCTTAATTGCGCTGGCTACCTAATGTTGATTAAACCAGTGGTTCTCAAACATTTTCATGTTGAGGAGCCCAAATGAATAATGTAAATGTCTGCTCATCCCAGGGAATTGTGTTTTTAGTACATTTTCAAAACATTTCACATTTTTCCTCCCAAGATTCTGATGCGACGCTTTGTGGATCGCTTGCAGATTGGCTATTTTCAACCGACGTTTAAAGTGCTTGCTTGTCGCTTCTGGCGGGCTTTGTTTTCATAGACCTGGTTTTTCTTACTTCTCTTGCAGACTCTGGCACTACTGACTGCGGTGCATGCATGTGTATTGAGGAGTGGGCCCGATGAGAGCATATGGATAGAGGGGAGGGAGGGGTGTTTAGAAGGTGCTGTGTAGGAACAGGAGCGTAGAGACAGTGGAGAGTGTCAGTGGTGCTAACACAGGGTCTGAATGTCTAACCTCGCACTCTGTGTGCTCTGATTAAAGAATGATTTATGGGTCTGCTCCAGAGCCTGTTCAGCAATCCGTCTCCTCAATGAGATTTTTTCTCCCCCCCCCCCCCCCCCTCCCCCTTCAAGGGGTTTGGTAAATCAAGCCATCCTCCTGGCCAGGAAGGATCCTCATCCTGCAGACAATGTCAATGTGTTCCGGAGAGTGAGTTATTAAATGTTCTAATCACAGAGACATTCGGCTTTGACCATTGCATATACAGACTATTTGTCACATGAAATATTTGCCTCTGACAGTGAGGTAATATAACAACAAAATAAATGAATCACTTTCATTGACTTGATGTGATTAGATTAACATTCCCCTTCTCTTAGAATTCACCTGGATGTGAGGATTATTGTTTCATAATGTATTACCAGTATATAATCTCTCCTCCCCCAGTGCTTGGTTGCAATATTATTAAAATTGCAGGCTACTGTATGCGGGTATGTTATAAAAGATAACCACAATATCCCCTACAGAGGGAGCATTAGTTGGTTATTGTTTGTTCCTGCATTGGATGTGGAGTGTTGGTTTGGTATGCGGCAAACTTGCAAATGGGTCCATTTTTTTCCACGCTCTGAGTGAAATTAACCCAGATTTCTCTGTGTAGCAGCAGCCTCTCTCACAGGCATGACAGCTCACTGCAGCGCTCTTTGACATATCCATCAATCATTCACAAATTATCCAAGGACTGACATGTATCTATCAGACGCTGTCATGGCGTTCCTCCACTGGTGCCTGCACAACAACATGATTTGATTCGTCAATGCAACCCCTATTCTGAAATAGAATAACGTTGTTGTTGTGTTGTTCTAGGTGAACAAGTATATCACAAATAAACATATTGTCATTGCTGGGTGAAACCTTGGAAGGTATAGGCTTTTTCCTGGGCCGCATGCGGCCCCTGCTTAATGTATCTGCGGCCCGTCATATGGTCCTACCAATACAGATATAATTAGTTATTTTCATTGTTTTGAACAAGATTGTAGTGTTACGAAGGAACGGAGCGCCTCTCTGACATCACAACCAGGACGTCAGCAGTGACATCACTCTTGACGCCCCAGAACCATAAATACATGCCTACCGCAGGATTAACTGGGAAGATATCATCATAGCAACAGCAGTAGACTTAGACACCACACCTAACTCTGCCAATCCTGCGGCTCAAGAAGATAAGTAAACCAGCCTTATCTCCTCGGCATCTCTCCCCGAGAATCTAGATCATACTAGATCTCGGCCACATTAGTGGTCCTTTAAAACGCCGGCTCAGAGAAGCCAGGCCGAAACACCGAAACATCAGAATTTCGACCTGACCCCTCACCTTCAGCGAAAACCTAAGGAGACGACCAGACGTCTATTATACCCCAGGTACCACTACTGTGGCCGAGATCTAGTATCTAGTATGATCTAGATTCTCGGGGAGAGATGCCGAGGAGATAAGGCTGGTTTACTTATCTTCTTGAGCCGCAGGATTGGCAGAGTTAGGTGTGGTGTCTAAGTCTACTGCTGTCGCTATAATGATATCTTCCCAGTTAATCCTGCGGTAGGCATGTATTTATGGTTCTGGGACGTCAAGAGTGATGTCACTCCTGACGTCCTGGTTGTGATGTCAGAGAGGCGCTCCGTTCCTTCGTAACACTCCCCCTTAGTGAAGCTATTAGCTTCACTATTCGTTCCCTCTGGTCGTTGCGGTTGTAGCTGGCGGCTTCTTGGGACTCGAACTGCCGCGTCGTGTGCCGTGGGTAGATGCAGCTGTATGACTGCGTCTGGGGCTTCTTCACGAGGGGCGCCTGGTCGATGTAGAACTGGGGATGTAGGGCAGGTGACTGGTGGGATCGGGCTGGCCCATGGGGAGGGCGATCCGGTGTCCGAATCAGGCGTGGCTCACAAGCCTGGGGTCCAGGATGGCTCCTCCTGATCGGCACCGAACTCGCCACTTCCTCTGGGGCGGCTTGCGCCGCTGGTATTGCAGATTGGGTGCAGCTCTGCTCTGGGGCCTTGGCACTGCGGCTGTAGTGCAGATGGGGAATCCTCCCTCGAGCTCCCCCCCTCACACCCGTGGCAGCCGTCGCCGCTCCGTGTGCGGTGAGGCTTCCTTCGGACTCTGCCCTGAGGTTTGTTGGGGTGCTCTCGCAGACTCTGCTCGAGTGTTGATCTGTTCTTCGGGCTTGTCGTCCAGACTGAGTGATGGCGATGCATCAGTGCTGGAGGTGAGCTGCACAACGATGCTTGGACTGTTGTAGCGTATTCATCTTGTCGGCGTGCGCTGTCGCTGTTGTTTGTTCCGTTTGTTCCTCTCCCCCCCTGCGTTATTTCAACGCAGTGGCCTTGGTGCGTCCTTTGCGGGGCGGGGCTGGGGTGTCGGACGGAACTAGGCTGCGGAACGCCGACTTCGCTGCTGACTGGCAGTCAGCGGGACCCGTCGGTCAGTAGCCGGACCAGTCTGTCGGCGGGGCCGGACCAGTCGGTCGGCGGGGCCGGACCAGTCGGTCGGCGGAGCCGGACCAGTCGGAGCCGGACCAGTCGGTCGGCGGAGCCGGACCAGTCGGTCGGCGGAGCCGGACCAGTCGGTCGGCGGAGACCGGTCGGCGGAGCCGGACCAGTCGGTCGGCGGAGACCGGTCGGCGGAGCCGGACCAGTCGGTCGGCGGAGACCGGTCGGCGGAGCCGGACCAGTCGGTCGGCGGAGACCGGTCGGCGGAGCCGGACCGGTCGGTCGGCGGGCCGGACCGGTCGGTCGGCGGAGCCGGACCAGTCGGTCGGCGTGCCGGACCAGTCGGTCGGCGGGCCGGACCAGTCGGTCGGCGGAGCCGGACCAGTCGGTCGGCGGAGCCGGACCAGTCGGTCGGCGGAGCCGGACCAGTCGGTCGGCGGAGCCGGACCAGTCGGTCGGCGGAGCCGGACCAGTCGGTCGGCGGAGCCGGACCAGTCGGTCGGCGGAGCCGGACCAGTCGGTCGGCGGAGCCGGACCAGTCGGTCGGCGGAGCCGGACCAGTCGGTCGGCGGAGCCGGACCAGTCGGTCGGCGGAGCCGGACCAGTCGGTCGGCGGAGCCGGACCAGTCGGTCGGCGGAGCCGGACCAGTCGGTCGGCGGAGCCGGACCAGTCGGTCGGCGGGCCGGACCAGTCGGTCGGCGGAGCCGGACCAGTCGGTCGGCGGAGCCGGACCAGTCGGTCGGCGGAGCCGGACCAGTCGGTCGGCGGAGCCGGACCAGTCGGTCGGCGGAGCCGGACCAGTCGGTCGGCGGGCCGGACCAGTCGGTCGGCGGAGCCGGACCAGTCGTTCGGGTCGTAAAGCCGAACGACGGATAGGCCTGGCTAGTGTGCTTGATCCGGACGTGATCGAAGTCCCGTTCTTGCTAAGGCATGAGGCGGTTACCGCCTTGGCGTTCGGGTCGTAAAGCCGAACGTCTTGGACACTTGACTGTCCGCTTAGCGTGGCGCATGGTTAGTGCATGATGACATCATGACTCTGGCCTTCCCTCGAACTGTGGGGGTTCGTTGTTAGACCTTTTGAGTGACGGGGTGGCCGGGGTGGCCGGACGCCGCGGTTGATCTTTCTCCCCCCGTCGACCGTAGCCTCCCGCCAGTCACTCTGGGTATCTGGCGCCCTTATTGAGTTCGTGGAAGGTTGTGAGATGGTCGCCACCGCACGTGGCGCAGGGGTTGGAATCGGAGTTGAGGTTGCAATCGCTAGCTTTGTGGCTTCTGCCGCACTTGTAGCAGCCTTTGTTCGCCTCTAGCCACTTTTCCTTCTCCGCTTTGGTCATGTTACGGAGGGTGGGGCATGCGCCGGTGTAGTGTCGGTCTGTGTCACAGATCGGACAGAACTTGTTTTTGTCTTTGGCCATGTTGGGATGGGTCACGGTGGCCGTGTCGGTGTGCGCTCGCGGCTGGCCGTCCCTCCCCGTGCTACCTCGATCGCCCCTCTCCCTGCCACCTCGGTCGTTCCTCCCCCTGTCATGTCGCTGAGACGACTGACTATGATCGTGGGGTGGCTGGTGTTGTTGTGGTGGGGGGTTAGGAGGGCGCGGGTGTCGGTACCCGTTGTCGGGTCCTTGATCGTTGGCGGGATGGGCGGGGGGTGGAGGGACACGTCGCCACAAGAGTGCGGACTCCCGCAGAACCAGGCAGAGGTCGGCGATGATGACGGGCCGCTCCCCATAGGGGCCGACTATCTCGGTCGCCTTTCGGTCCCATGCAGTCTGTATCCTACTTGGCAGACCGTAGATGAGTTGGGAGGCGAAGGGGTGTGACTCGATGCTGTTGTCTCGGCGTAGGTCGCGGAGTCTGCTGTCTATTTCGCCGAGGATGCTGGCCATGTGGTTAAGTTCGTCGGCGGTCGTGGGCTTTGGGAGGTCGTTCACACTTTTGATGAGGACGTTGACTCTGTCCGGGCCGTCGTAGCGTTGAGCGAGCTTCTTCATGGCGTCCTCAAACGGTGCGCGCGAACTAGAGTCGTCGAGCTCGTCCTGGATGCACCTACGGGCCTCGCCCGTGGTGTACTGCAGTAGGTATTGGCATTGATCGTCATCGGAGAGCCGACCGAATTGTTTGCGGAAAGCGCGAAGCGTTGGTAGTACCTGGGGTTGCTGCCGTCGAATTTCGTTAGGCAGACGGTCTCTTGGTGGGCTGGGTGCCCGCCGAAAGCATCGGTTGATAGGCTGGGCCGGCTGTGGTGTGACCAAGCGCTCGTGCGGTCCTGGGCGCGGCCGTTGTAGCGGTCGTGGGCGTCCTCGGGACGGGGAACGGGGCTATTGGCGGGGCTATTGGCATACTCGCCCCTGCGATGTGCTGCGGAGGGCTGTGGCATGCTGTAATCTGCCGGTTGCTCGCCGGCATGGGGTTCGAGTTCCGGGAGCGGGGCTGGGGCCTGTCTGATGCCGTCTGGAGGCTGAGCCCGAGCGCCTGCGTTTGAGAGAACGGTCATGGTGGCGAGGGCCTCTGCAAAGAGCTTGTCCTGGTCTGCTTGGCGCTTGTCCTGGTCTGCCTGGCGTTTGGCGCTGCCAGCCAGGACCGCCATTAAGTCGGCGTGGCGCTTGTCTTGAGCTGCCATTCGTTCGGTAGCCTCCCTGAAGGTACGTAGGGCATTTTCTCCCTCACTCATGGTTGAAATTTCCCGGTGGGTGGGTGGGTGGGACTGTATAATAGACGTCTATTCGCGATGTGCTGCGGAGGGCTGTGGCATGCTGTAATCTGCCGGTTGCTCGCCGGCATGGGGTTCGAGTTCCGGGAGCGGGGCTGGGGCCTGTCTGATGCCGTCTGGAGGCTGAGCCCGAGCGCCTGCGTTTGCGAGACCGGTCATGGTGACTCATCTCAACACGGCCAAAGACAAAAACAAGTTCTGTCCGATCTGTGACACAGACCGACACTACACCGGCGCATGCCCCACCCTCCGTAACATGACCAAAGCGGAGAAGGAAGAGTGGCTAGAGGCGAACAAAGGCTGCTACAAGTGCGGCAGAAGCCACAAAGCTAGCGATTGCAACCTCAACTCCGATTCCAACCCCTGCGCCAAGTGCGGTGGCGACCATCTCACAACCTTCCACGAACTCAATAAGGGCGCCAGATACCCAGAGTGACTGGCGGGAGGCTACGGTCGACGGGGGGAGAAAGATCAACCGCGGCGTCCGGCCACCCCGGCCACCCCGTCACTCAAAAGGTCTAACAACGAACCCCCACAGTTCGAGGGAAGGCCAGAGCCACCCCCCACTCCACCGAGTCACCTCTACTGATGTCATCATGCACTAACCATGCGCCACGCTAAGCGGACAGTCAAGTGTCCAAGACGTTCGGCTTTACGACCCGAACGCCAAGGCGGCAACCGCCTCATGCCTTAGCAAGAACGGGACTTCGATCACGTCCGGACCAAGCACACTAGCCAGGCCTGTCCGTCGTTCGGTTTTACGACCCGAACGACTGGTCCGGCCCGCCGACCGACTGGTCCGGCTCCGCCGACCGACTGGTCCGGCTCCGCCGACCGACTGGTCTGGCCCCGCCGACCGACTGGTCCGGCCCCGCCGACCGACTGGTCCGGCCCCGCCGACCGACTGGTCCGGCCCCGCCGACCGACTGGTCCGGCCCCGCCGACCGACTGGTCCGGCCCCGCCGACCGACTGGTCCGGCCCCGCCGACCGACTGGTCCGGCCCCGCCGACCGACTGGTCCGGCTCCGCCGACCGACTGGTCCGGCTCCGCCGACCGACTGGCCCCGCTGACCGCCAGTCAGCAGCGAAGTCGGCGTTCCACAGCCTAGTACCGTCCGACACCCCAGCCCCGCCCCGCAAAGGACGCACCAAGGCCACTGCGTTTAAATAACGCAGGGGGGGAGAGGAACAAACGGAACAAACAACAGCGACAGCGCACGCCGACAAGATGAATACGCTACAACAGTCCAAGCATCGTTGTGCAGCTCACCTCCAGCACTGATGCATCGCCACCACTCAGTCTGGACGACAAGCCCGAAGAACAGGTCAACACTCGAGCAGAGTCTGCGAGAGCACCCCAACAAACCTCAGGGCAGAGTCCGAAGGAAGCCTCACCGCACACGAGGCCAAGGCCCGGAGCGGCGACGGCCGCCACGGGTGTGAGGGGGGGAGCTCGAGGGAGGATCCCCCATCTGCACTACAGCCGCAGTGCCAAGGCCCCAGAGCAGAGTTGCACCCAATCTGCAATACCAGCGACACACCCAATCTGCAATACCAGCGACGCAAGCCGCCCCAGAGGAAGCGGCGAGTTCGGCGCCGATCAGGAGGAGCCATCCTGGACCCCAGGCTTGTGAGCCACGCCTGATTCGGACACCGGACCGCCCTCCCCATGGGCCAGCCCGATCCCACCAGTCACCTGCCCTACATCCCCGGTTCTACATCGACCAGGCGCCCCTCGTGAAGAAGCCCCAGACGCAGTCATACAGCTGCATCTACCCACGGCACACGACGCGGCAGTTCGAGTCCCAAGAAGCCGCCGGCTACAACCGCAACGACCAGAGGGAACGAATAGTGAAGCTAATAGCTTCACTAAGGGGGAGTGTTACGAAGGAACGGAGCGCCTCTCTGACATCACAACCAGGACGTCAGCAGTGACATCACTCTTGACGCCCCAGAACCATAAATACATGCCTACCGCAGGATTAACTGGGAAGATATCATCATAGCAACAGCAGTAGACTTAGACACCACACCTAACTCTGCCAATCCTGCGGCTCAAGAAGATAAGTAAACCAGCCTTATCTCCTCGGCATCTCTCCCCGAGAATCTAGATCATACTAGATCTCGGCCACAGTAGGTATTGTATTTGTAGTTTGGTTCCAAGAGAAAGTGATATGGCCTGATGTCAGTTGGGTATTAACCTGGACATACTTATTTATTCACCTGTGATAACCTGTTCATTATATATGTTCTCTTCACATTTTGTGAATGAATCTTCATCTTGTAACTGTTTTTGTTCATTGAGGTTTGGCCTTATTGATAGAAATGTGTCTTTTTACTCTGCGTTTCCTTAATGTTCAGACTAATTGTAATCTAATTTGTAATCGTTTAAAAATAATACTGACATTTGTAACTTGAGGACCTTGGACTTTTGGAATTTTGCTGAGTGGCCTCTGAGCCATCTTAAAGGACATTTCCGCACAACCCGTTTCTTACCATAATATAACGATGATGATCCATTGATCACTGGAAAATTAGCACAGAAGAAATAAGCATGTTACCCGCACGGCCAGTCTATCACTAGTTATCTTATTCAATGACGTGTTTTTTACTTATTATTATTATTATATCCTTGTTTTTGTTTTTATTTTTTTGGTTAATATCCACATTAACAGAATTCAGTATAAAACAGTATAGGGTGGAATTCTCTAATTTGAGTAGCCCTGTCCTAAACCAATACAGGAATTGGAACAAACTGCCTTTGTTCCAGCGGATCCAAATACATTATGCTCTTGTTTTTTGTCATATCACTAGTGAGTCTTGACAACCTGTACATATTCTGGGCAGGTGATTCTTGCGATTTGGTAATTAAAGAACAAAAAAATAATAATAATAACAACATTGTAGGCAAGATATTTCTAAAATTGAAGCTCACGGCACATCTCGTTTTGAGTGACATACTGCTAGGGAAAGTAATTAGGAAAGAAAATTAAAATAAAGAATATTGGGACATGCCACATAGCAAGTCATGGGGTTTTATTCCCACGCCCGGCCGATTCCTGCACCTTTGCTGCTTGTCGGTGTCACTCCCTGTTTCTCTCTACGAATACTATTATCTATCAATAAAGGCATAAAAGCCCCCAAAATATCTTAAAAACAGCGCCCCCTGTTGGTACCCTAAACATACATACAGACAGACAGACAGACATAGGGAGGGACAGACATTGCTGTTTCTAGGAGTGGTTGCACCACTTTAAAAGAGGAAATATGGGGATACAATTTCTGCCTGACCACAATATTCAAACTGCAACTTCAAAAGGATCTGAGTCTCTTTTCTATGTTCACCACATATTACATAAAGTGTTCTAATAAGTGCATACATTGCACTAGGATAGTAAATGTAGCATTGTAAACCTTCCTCATGCCTAGAAGGTCTAACTGAGGACATTAATCATGCAGGGAATCTCTAGCGGCTGGGTGACTGGCAAATATTAGTTTTACTTTGTGTGCTACAGGGGGGGCAGGACTCTGTACAAGTTACCATGCTAATGCTACCATGATAATGCTTAGGACTTGTTTGTTCCTCAAGGTCCTGTGAGGTTTCCCCAATTATTATGTTCACCCTTCTTCAAATTAAATTAATTATAATGCACTGCATTTACATAACCCTCCTCAACAAATAGGTTTAGCTAGACCTATTATAATGACTGAATGTGAAAATGAATTACTCTGGCTACAGTTTCCATTATTAGGCCTTGCCAGTGGAATTGTGTTGCTAGGAAACAGTTTTGGGTCCAAGTTTAATTCCAACAAGATATAAAGTTGGACCTGTTTTAGAATGTTTAGTGTGAAGGCGTCTAAAGTTGGGCCGTTTTCAGGGAATGAGGAGAAACTTAACTTCTCATGGTTCTCATTTAATTTCTCTCATTGTAGATGCAAATGTTTAATTCAATATTATGCTCTTTGATCACAACAACAAAAACAAATACACAGCATACAAAACGCAACAACAAACATTTGACAAACAACAAACATCACAGATGCAAATAAATGTATCGTATTACATGAAACGGGTGCATAGACTGTAAAAAATATGGACAAAGCGTTCCCCGGGTCTAACATGAACGTAAAATGAAGCCTGAAATTCCTTGCACTCTAATGCACTGTAAGTCGCCATCTTTCTTGATCCGTTCTGGTCCAGTTGGCCATTGGCTGGCCCAGACAACGAGGCGGAACTTCCCCCCTTCTTCTCCGTTGGTTTTTATTTTGACTCGAGTGGGTGGGGGATCCCGATCATAGACTGTAACGGTAGCCACGCCCCTCAGAACATACGCGACTTTATGGTCATTTCTTTTATAAATGGGACCATAATTTTTAGATTAGAAATTAGAAATGAGACTTTAAACTAGTGACTGGAAGCAGAAAGTATTCATGACCATGTTTATTAAGGTAATACAGTCTAGGTGAAGTTGGGCCAAAATACATGGGCTTCTATGGAGCTATGGGGCTTTTTGGGTCCAGTCCAGCGCCACAACAGGCCATTATATGAACTACCGATTTCAAATGAGGCTTCACGAAATATCTGGCTGACTGCCCCCCTGAACGGGTGCATTCACTCACTAATGTGGTGTCCTCAAGAAGCACCCTAAACGTCTCTATGTAGACCATTGTTGTTTTTGGCAGCAAATTTCTATTTTAGTTTTAGTCAGTCTTTGGAATAGTGTTAATTTAGTTTTTGTCACATTTGTCACCCGGAATGTTTTTAGTGTTAGTCTAGTTTTAGTTGACTAAATGTCATGAAATTTTAGTCGACTAAAATGCATTTTGGCGGGCCTTGATGCCGTCGTAATGGCAGATTTTACATATGCTGAAAATAGCAGATCTACAAGCTCACAACGCGTCGCGACACGTTGTCATTGTCAATGGCATTTTAATGTTTGTGTAGGACAAGGTTTGTGCACACACACCAAAGGCTGGACCATCTAGCCTCCTATGTCCAGCTAGATGGCAGATCTACAAGCCCACAATGTTTTGCAACATGGTGACCTTGTAGATCAGCTACTGTATAATTGCAGATGATGTACAGGATAGGTTTAATTGAAGTTGTTAAACAGATTTTGGTGCTATGTTAATACATTTAGCTGGGGACCCCCCTGGAACCCCTATAGGGGTTCCCCAGCGGTCCTCGAGGCCCTCGAGGACCCCTGGGGACCCCCTCAACCCCACTTTGAGGACCACAGTGGCAACACGACGTATACTGTAAGCTTGTTGATCTGCTTTTTTTTTTTTTTTTTTTGCATAAAGTTTGTCCCAGAATAGGGATGCTGTTATTGGGTCCATGTGGTTGGGTCCAAGATTATGACATATGAAGCGTGTCGTTGACAAATTAAACAAACGCTAAATTAGCAGAATGCCAATTTAAAACGGAAAAAACAATGCTGTATCTGTATAGCTGTGCGTCTGGTCACAGTAACGTTCCTCTTGATTAAGCAGGTATAGCCTGCGTTGTGCGGATATGACTGCGCCGGCTGGCTTATCCTGACATTATGCCGTTGAATATGTTATGGATTTTCGCAGAGCATGTGGTTTATAGCTGCAGCTCATCTCTGAACAGAAACTGTCTCCATGGGAAAAGTGCCAATTATAATATTAACCCATTTAGACCTGAGGACGCATCCGTATCACCTTATAGCTTTTAACCACTAACTGTTATTTAAAACTTTAGCTGTTGGAAAAATTGCAGATCTACAAGCTCATAGCGCCGGCATAGCTATGAGCTTGTAGATCTGCCGGAACGAGCGATGGGAGTCGGCGGCCAACTACATGACACACATAATGTTTTGGGGTCCTTGACGTGAAAACTGGCATGATTTCGAAGACAATTTATAGAATCTGTTGTGGGGTCTCAATGCGTTAATGCTGTCTATAGTGGCTGACCTTTTTGCATTTGCTCTGCGTTGCCATTACACTCAATCAAGAAAGGTCAGGCCGGTGAACGTGGTGCCCATGCACAACCATCTGTTTTCTCTCTCCAGTTGCACATTTGCTACCCGTTGACCTCTCTCTCACCGCACACGGCCGGCCGCGCACCGCACCCCCACCGCACACTGAATTATGCACGCCAATATGTGTACGTTAAGTCGTTAACTACTGTGTGTCTCGGTGAGTCGGCGTTCGATTTGATAATTGTTTTCCCTACAGTTTTTTTTTATTAATGTAATGTGTATTCTACAGATAGGTAGTAGGCTACCGTTAAACATACCGTATGTGAGGTAAAATCCTTCAATGATTTGAGATCCATTATAACCGAGAAAGCATCTGTGTCATTTAGTTTACAGTATAGCAACATGTTTTTCAGAAAACTACTCAAAAATTGCAGATCTACAAGCTCACAACGCTGCACAAACAATATATATAATTTTGAAGATTTTGGAAATATATTGAAAGTGTTCAAAAGTGTATTATTTTTATTTTTGAATTTACTTTTTATTGAACATACCGGTACATGAAAAAGAAAAGACTAGGACAATAAAACAAACAACCAAACAAACAAACAATATATATACAAATACTTCTTCTCTTCCGGGGGTCCCTGGCACAAAACATTTGCAGATGGCACGAATACGTTTGAGAACTAGTGATTTAGAAGGCCTTGTGGTTAGTGTGTCTGCCCTGAAACCGGGAGGTCGGGGTTCGATCCCCGGCCGGGTCATACCAAAGACTGTAAAAATTGGCCTCCCTGCTTGGCACTCTGCATCAAAGGGTTTGGATTGGGGGGTCAAATTAACTGATTCCCGAGGGGGACACGGCTGCGGCTCACCACTCCAAGAGATGAGTCAAATGCAGAGAACAAATTTCACTGCGGTAACGTGTCTGACAAATAATAGGACTTTTTGTAGAATCAGCCTCAGGTCTTAAACCCTACCGTATGTACTTACAGTAGTACTTACAATTAGTTGGCTCTAGTCTGTACAAATAATGTAGGTCCACTCCTTTTTACTTCTACACCAAATATCTATGCCGAACATATAGATGCTGTACAAGCTCACATAATGCATCACCAAATGTTCACCACATCAAAGATAGAGGCTATGCTCGTCACCACATCATCATCATACCTGGAAGTTATGCCTACTGAATGGCAAAAAAACTATACTTCCTGGCCTTGAAACGTTAACTCACTTTGCCACTTGGTGTGTGTGTGTGTGTGTGTGTGTGTGTGTGTGTGTGTGTGTGTGTGTGTGTGTGTGTGTGTGTGTGTGTGTGTGTGTGTGTGTGTGTGTGTGTGTGTGTGTGTGTGTGTGTGTGTGTGTGTGTGTGTGTGTGTGTGTGTGTGTGTGTCTTGAAAATGTTTTTTTTTTAAATATATTTTAACAACACAAATCTTGTATGGAGGTCCATGGCACAAAATATTTTCAGATGGGGCATCCAAGGCCAAATACATATTAATTTGTTTGTCTTGTCATGTAAATGTTTGAGGACCACTGTTATGCAGCTGTTCAAGAATGCAGTAGCTTTACGTAATATATCAGTGGTTGACAAGGGAGCCCCTTGGTGGGGAAACTCTGAATTTCTCCCTGTGTACAAGAAGGATATAAATGCTCCATTTTAATGTGACATAACTTCACTTGAATTATTCAATTTACTTGTTAATAATATCCATCACTGATATTGACCATGACATTGACAGTTCAGTTTAATGTATAATCTGATATTTGGAAATTGACGAGATGTTTTCTAAATTATATAACACGATACACAATTTAAATTTAAAATCTTTTAACCATTTTAATTGGGTGTGCGGGGGCTGTAAGTAACCCGGATATTGGAGAGATGGTCACTGGCCCAAAAAGTTTGAGAAATGCTGTTCTATACAATTACGACTAAATGCAAGATGTGTCTTTAGCCTTTTGCGCAGAAGTTCTTTCCCTACCCAGTACCCTTTATGTAATTCATTTATTTCACTAATTAGCACAAATTTCTTGCCAGATTTATTTTGGAATGAAACTGGCTACTCTCTGTAGCAGAGTAGCCACACGCCCAGAAGCCATTATAACTCATCATCTCCCCAGGCCAATTGGGATTCCCCTTTTGATGAGTGGCATGGGTTTGGGTTCGCAATGCGAGAAACCCTGGTTCAAATCCAAGTGCTTATGCGTGTTTTTATTTAACGCCATTTATAGTGTTTACCTTTTCTGCACACTCCAAGCTCGTCTTTCTTCTTCATGGGATTGTTGTTTGTCTGTAGTCCTGTAAACTAAACAAACATACAGATCAAGCAAATGCTAAGAAGACACAGCATGGCTTGCTTAATGGATGCTTACAGATGGATCTATAGCCAAAATGGATCTACAGTCAAAATGTGTTCTGTTACTCCCTCTTATCCATTGACTATGCAAATCTAGAATAATACTTGCCCTGGATTAGAGTGTCTGCGAAATGCCTATATAAATGTAAATGGTTGTACATTGACACAATTTTATCACTTCAATGCCCTGTGGCTTCTGAGCAAGCATCAGTCCGTATCATATCTCCATATTTCAACTTTTTACGTTTTTATTTAGCAAAATTAGCAGATCTACAGTCTCGATATCATGTGCCATGAGCTGCTAATTTTGAAGACTTTTAGAGATATCTGCACAAGTAGGCTATTGAGGGTTTAGGAGGTTAACAATAACTCTAATTCAACGTATTAGAAAATATATTGTGTAGGCCTAAACAAACATTTTGTATGGTTATAGATGGAGTGCCGTGATTTTTGTATTTTTTCCAGTTTTGCATGCGTTTATGAGGTGACGGTACTTCATTAGTAACCTGACTCCGCCAGCTGAGGCAGTGAGTTCCTCCTGCTTCCCATCTGGACTCTCTCGGGCAGAGACGATGCACTTCAATCAAATGCTGATCGGAGCGATATGCAGCCGCGAGACTAGTGACGTATTGTAGCTGTGCCACAGCGCAAATGTAAACGCAACCTTATAACAGGACTACAACTCGAAATTATTATGGAGATATAAGTTCATCGTTTCTGCTTGAGAGAGACCAGATTGAGGTAGGAGGAGGGAACTTGTGAACTCGATACTGCTGCAATCTGGCGGAGTCAGGTTCCTTCATTAGACTCCTTGGTGTGGTTGTTATGTGCAATGATGTCTTCGCTTTGTATTTAGTGTTTCTTCCTGCAGACTGAAACCTTGACAGTCAAACGTGCCAATGAAAAAAACATTGATTTTGTGGCATCACAATATCATCCCCTCCCCCTTTATCATACAACAACACCTGTGGGCGCGGCTTCAGTTCAGGTGGGTAACCACTACCACCCATGACCACCCATCTCCATCTTTAAGGTCAGCGTAAAGGGCGGTTACACAGTCGTTAGCCAACTGTCCTCAAACTCGCATGATTCAGAAAAAATAAGTCTACTGGAACCAGTTCAGGAGCCACATCAGCCGTATAATGTAATCTAACCGGCTCATTGGATTGGTCACTGATACGATGCTGGCAGGCATTTGTGCAGTGATGAAAAATAGAATCTGCTCATGGTGGGGGTGTATCTGAGGGCAACCATTATGTGGCACAGTCAGCTCCAGTGGTGGAAAGTAACAAAGTACTGTACTTTTGTCAAATTTGTACTTTGTATTTATTTGACAATGTTAGTTAGGCCTACTAGTTACTTTGTAGATTTTGATCATTCTTTTTCTTCTATAATTTTTATCCCACGATTGTGCAACCCTTTTTCTTTCACCCAGTGTCAATTATCTAATGTAATCCTGGGCACTATACACTTAGCCTGGTTAATAAACCAGACTAATATCGCACGGACCGCAGGATATTAGTCTGGGGAGGCTCAGCTTGGATTTCATTTCCAGGGGGGCGGGTTGAAACATTTTCTCTTTGACGCAATTGGTCAGAGCTACTGTCAGTCAAAGGTCTCAAGCATTGAAAGTCACTGTACCAAAGCCCGCCCATATTGCATACCGTGTCCCGATTGGCCGCCCCATTTCTCTGGTGTAGGAAATGGGCGTACAATTGAGCCTCTCCAGACCGTAATCCGCCGGCAGGCTTTTTTTTTTTTGCCAACGGCTGATTCGGTCTGGTTTGTTAACCAGGCTACTATACACTTCCTCTGCCCACCTGGGGGGGGGGGGGGACTAACTGACCTCATGCTGCCTTCTATGCATGAGGAGTCCAAGCTGCTTCTTTCACCTGACGGGGAGTTCCCCCGGCCGGACATGGCACGTGAAAGGAACACGTTATTCCGACCAGTTTGATTCTGATTCTGATTCTTATGAAACACTTCAAACACACATGATTAATCACTTCAGCCCTATACATTTCGGCCATTTGAAAATAGCCAATCTACAAGCTCACAATGTGTACATTACAGTATTGATACTTTTAAGTAAAGAAATTGAGTACTTTTTCCACCACTGGTATTAGACGCCAAAGTGTATCTGAGGGCATGTGGCAGAGTCAGCTCCCCATCATGTACACACAGTATCCAGTGTATCTGTTGATGTAGTGCCCCCCATAGACAGGTAGATGTATTGCAACTTCAGGCCTCTTGTGAGTGGATATGTATATAATAATATTAATAGATTGATTACAGTATACCTGTATCGCATCTCAACAATTTTTAAATTTTATGGGTGGGTGGCTGGCTGGCTGGCTGGCTGGGTGGGTGGCTGGGTGCGTCTGAGCACGAAAACAGCATGGTTGTTTTTCACCACCTGTGCAACAACAAACACACGCACATATTAACTGTATGTGATTTGGGTGTGCCAGTACAGTACAGTGACAGTACAGTACAGTAGAGGGTACAGTAGAGGGACCCCCACACGGTAACTCTGTCATTTCTCAACCGTTCCGGACGCGGGACGGCTCGCTGGAATCGGGCCGGCACCCTGGGTGCGTTCCTGTGGGTCTGGGACCCCCACACGGAGTTGCACCACTTACTTCACACTGGTGTGATTTATTTTTTAAACAACTCAGTGATATAGGCCTACTGTACAGTAGATATTGTCATCTGTTTCTAATATGACTGCATTCATAGAACCAACCTTCCCCGTGTTTCTTCACTATAATCCGATCCAGAAGAACACAGTTTGCTGGCCACTGCTACAGAGCTTATCATGAGGTTATATCTTTCCTTCTTCTCTGGAATCCTGCCTCAAAGCAGACCAGAGGTACAAAACTTTCGTTCCCTGATGTCATCGCTAGGGACACATGCATCAGTAGGCAGGAACTGGGGATGGCAATGAAGGGCTTTGGAAGTCTGGTGTGGCATTGTGAACAATGTGAAATCCCTGATCTCGACCGCAGTCGAAAAATGATGATGATGACTGCATTGCACTGCATTACTTTAAAGTTGGGCTTGTCTGATTTTAGGCCAAATGAGTGTCTCACCGTAAAGCAGACAATTGATTAGACAATGAAGATATTTACAGTTAAATTAATTCATTAATTAAACATTGGTAGTTAATGTGAGTGTACAATACATGTACAAAGGTAACCAAATGCACCCCAATTTCGGGTTAATTAGGTTACATTAGCACACCAGAGTTACAACTGGATAAATGAAGCTTACTGAGGATTTTACTGTGCATCCCTGTATTGATCTGGTCCACTAGTGATAGAGGTAGAGTGTCTGTGAGTTCCACTAGAATGGTTCTGCTCACAGGGAGATGTCATGAAAACCACACAACTAAACCATGTTGAATGAATGCTGGCAAATTGAAAACGTGCTCCATTTGCAAGAATGCCCTTGTATATATTGATGCGTATTGACCTGATCTGTAGGGGGGAGGCGCAAATGACTTATATCCTCAGCGTCATAAATCTATCATATCTGTCACTTTGGTTGTACAGCTAGTCTGCATAGTACTGTATTAACAACGGGAAAAGTAAAAAGTGTCAAAGACTAGCATAATGGATTTCAGAGAAGTAGCAAATCTCCAATGTATCTAGAGCACTGTTTCCCAGTTTTAGTCAACACGGCGCAAAGCGATGCGTTGTGCGCTTGTAGATCTGCTATTTTCACTAGTTTGGGTCCCCGGCTAATGTTGTCTAATCTCTCTTTTGGGTCTCGGGCTAAAATGTTTGGGAACCACTGATCTAGAGGCTCATAATTAGAACAGTACAGGTGATTCTGTCACATGTTCTACTGTATATGGTTGGAATCGATATCAGTGGTTTTTGACATGCACAGTAAGTCATGTTCCCTCAGCCATTCATCTTTGTCATTTCAGTGACATTGCCCATCGATCAATAACCACGGAACAAAGTAGTCAACATGAATAATGCGCTAAAGTAGGATCCTTAGCCGTTATTGATTATTACCCCTGTCCTTGAACTGTCTTATAACATTCAAGTGCTTCATATACAAGGAACACTTACGGTAATAGCCTTTGTCTGAACTTGGCTTTACAGATCCCTTTTTCTCCAGATCGCAGTGAGACGTATAAGTGTTTCTCTTCAGAACAAAGAGAAGCGGTAAACCTCACACAGACACAGTGATTATCTACATCTCATACCCTGGTGGTTATTGTGATGCACCAAGCCAAAAGCAGCTGTGACAATCCTTCAAGAATTATGTTCTCAGAGACGGCAATCTTGGCATGAAAAAGCCGTGTGGTGAAGTGTAGGCCAGAAACATGAAGACAGAAATTATGTATTTGTCTCCCAGGGGTAAACAAGCCAGCACACATTCATAGAGGAGCTCTTGACTGGACTTCAAAATCCGTATTGACCAGATGGGGACAAATGGGAACCATTTCCCACTATGGATGGAACACCATTTGTTACATATTAGGATTGATTCTTTGGTCATGGCAACCCACAGCATGTGGACATGAAGTAAGAAATTGCACGTCCTTATCAAGATGTGACCCAGAGTGTGAAGATTGTGTCCGAAATTTGAAAAGACATTAAAAGTTGTCATTGTCCTTGGTAGGGTCAGTTCGGTTGTTTGGCCTTTTGGGAGCCTAAAGGGGGAATTCCATCTTTCCCCACTCCCAGCACTTGATTCCGGCATCCCATCACAAGCATAAATAAATGACAATAGACTCACACAGACAACAGAATCAGACGTTGAAGATATAAAACACAGTATTGCACTGTACAGTATGTAAAAGCAGTCAAACTTTTTCATGTCAAGAACCCTCAAATTCATATGTATTTGGCCATGAACGTCAGACCCCCATCTGAACATATTTTGTACCAGGGAACCCAATGCAAGATTTGTGTTAAAATTATGAAAATATATTATACAAATCTTTTTGTTTTGTTTAACTATCAGACCTACAAGTTGCCTGCTTTTCAACTGTTTTCAACAACTGTTTTCAAATAGCTGATGTACTGTAGGTTAAAGTGGTAAATTTGATGCTATTATTAACACATTTTGTAGTGTCAGCAAAATGTTTTTATTTATTTTTTTATTTTTGGTTTAGTTTTAGTCGACTAAATACCATACGATGTTAGTCGACTAAATCTACAGTTGATAAGTCAGACTGCATTTCTGCGGCCGTGAATGTGTTGAAATGCCTGATTTATACTCTGCATGTGTGCCGAAAATATGTAGGACAACATGTAGTCCAGGATGAAAGTGAGACCAGTGCCAGGACATCACTGGCACATTGAAATACTAAAATATCTAAAAACACGTATTGCACACATAAAAACCACAGGAAAGTGTTTCTTGTCTCCCGAACATCATTAAAACTAGAACTGCACTCTGTCGACTGCCTACTTGCTTGTTGCACACAAGTAGGCCATAAACGGCCTACTGGTGCGCAAGCAGAGCGTGCAAGTACTGTAGACCGCCAAACTTTCAAATCTCAGCCTCTCTGTGAAAGAACGTTTGCAATATTGAATTATTAGGTTTAGCTATTTGCTACGTACCTTGCTTTTGGAGGAATTTTTATTTTATTTTGAAGTATGGTCAAATCTTCTATCTATAGGAAAATCTTCTATTTTATAATGAAATACAGTCCCATCGTTTTAGAAGTGTCCAGGATCCACTTGTAGTTTCTCAAAGAAAAATAAGTCATGGATATCGGATGAAAAAAAAAATATATTAATTGAAAGAAAATATGTTGCGTATACAGTATAATATTTATTTTAAACTCTCAATAGCATTGCTTTCCTTGTCCATCGGTTTAATTTATTTGGTTTTCCTTACGTATTTGGTTGTCCTTATGGTTTTGGTTTTTCTTTGTATCAATTGTTCGATCACACAGTTCTAGTTTGAGTTTCATTTCCGTTGATCTCCTCTAATTTTTGTATTCCTATATTTTTGAGATTTTTGTTACGCATAACCAACCGTTCCTTTCGTCTTTCATCTGTTTCTTTTGTTCGGATATTTCAAAGTCGTCTGTTTCTCTTAAGTTTTTTATTTTCTTGAATTTCAAGTGGTATTTTACTCATATCCTTTTTAACGTATGAATTCCGTCTTTTTGAAAGCCGTTCCTTTCGTTGTCCATCGGTTTCATTTATTCGGTTTTTATTACGTTTTTCTTGGTCCTTGGTGTCGGATTACATACATGTATACATAGGGGTATTATCTTTAGTCCACAGGAACATTGAAACATGTCATCATTGTCACCATCGTAAACCTATATAACCTAGTTATATCCTAGTTTGATCCTCGGGCTCCCCTAGAGTTAGTGTCCTTGAGCAAGACCCCTAATTGCTCCCGTGAGCAGGTTGGCGCCTTGTGTGATTTCCTCCGCCATCTGTGTATGAATGTGTGCGAATGGGTCCACATTGTAAGCACCTTGGATAAAGGCCCTATATAAATGCACCATCTAGACTAGGCCAGTTATTCTCTAACTTTTTCATGTCAAGGAATCCCAAATTAATATGCTTTTGGTCACGGACCCCCATCAGAAAAGTTTGATGGCACATCTCCAAGCTCACAGATCAGATATATTCAGATGTAGATAGTGTATGGTTCTCATACTTTAAGAGAATATTTGAGTTGTTAAAAAGTGACGTGTTGTGAGCTTGTAGATCGGCAGTCTAAGGATAAAATGTTAAAGTGGTTTAACAGATTTTGATGCTACATTAACTCATTTAGCTGGGGACCCCCTAGAACCCCATCGAGGACCCCTGGGTGTCCTCTACTACCTCCACTTTGAGAACCACTGGTTTAAGTGGTTGAAATCTGGGTTGGTTGGTGCCTCTTGTACATAGAAATATACACAGTGGCTCAGGGGTAAAATGACCGGTAGAGCGGACAATGGGAACCACAAAGTTCCCAGTTCGATCCCGGACTCCCCCAGAGTTAGTGTCGAAGTGTCCTTGAGCAAGACTCTGATCCCCTTATTTCTCCCGATGTGCAGGTTTGCATGGTTTCCTCCGCCATCAGTGTATGAATGTGTGTGAATGAGGGAATGAAATACAAAAACTTTGGATAAAGGCATCAATGCACCATTTACCATTTACACGGTTGAGATGGGATATGGTCCCTTGCAGTGTGGTGTGTGTGCACTGGTAACAAATTCTCCTCAACACCCCCAGGGAGAATTATCCAACAAAGCAACACCGACACGAAATCAGTATTGCATTTAACTCTGGTTTGAGAAGCCATTACTTTGGCATCGACTGGACAGTTTTATTCAATCTACAAGCTGCCAAGCTCCGGCCCGTCCCAGACTGGCACAGCAGGTGCTTGTTCATTCAATCTGCAAAGGGCTGGCACTGCTGGCAGGAGTCAGGTAATTAGATTATATCTTTGGGCCTTTGGAAATCTGGCGAGGAGCATAGTTCAAATGGACGGACACCCCTACTGTAAAAAAGAGTCTTGGCTCTAGGTTTCATCATTTAATGTACAGCTTCATTTTCAGAACATACGGTACATTATACTGTAGATCAGGGGTAGGCAACCTTTGGCACCGGTGCCAACATTGGCACAAAGGAGGGAGATCACTGGCACACTGGCATACGTGTGTGTGTGTGTGTGAGAGAGGACCTTTGGCTTAAAATAAACAATTTAAATTTATTTATTCAAATAAATTAAGTCTCTCACATTTGTAAATTAAATCCTGCACATTATTCTACATTCATTAGAACTCATTAGAACTGAAAGGAAAATATTTAAAAAGAATGAAAAAGGTTCTATTCGTGGACAATAAAAAAAACATGGCACTGAATTCGTTTAAAAAAGGTTGCAGACCATTGCTGTAGATATACTGTTTAGCGTTTTGAGGACATGAGAATCGGTGCATCTTCTACTGCACACAGGTCCTCATGTCATATTGCAGAGATCAATATTCCACATTCTTACTTGACACTTAAACTATCGGATATAAATGGCATTTTTCTCGGTGTCAGACAACTGAGACACCCCTGTGTAAAATGTTAAGATTTCAGGAACCTTGTGTGTAGGCCGAGGCCGGGCATAGAGTAAAGGTCAGTGGGCTTTGTCTTAAGTCTGCAGCAGTGAAATATGAGCGGAGCGCATCAAGGCTAGGGGGGTTAAGGTCCGACCAGTGGACGTGCTTGAAATGCCATGCTGTTGTCAGACAGATCTAGCCTGACACTCGGCCTGAATTTTCATCTTGTTTCACTTCATTATTCAGACTGAAAGCCCTTCCCACGGCAGCAGTTTCTGGGATGGGCGTTGTCAAAGCGGCAGTCTTTGGCGATTGGTTCATAGTTCATACCAACCAATCAGAATAGTAGGAAAGCAGACGACGTTGTTGTCAATTATATGGCTATGGCTAATCCGGTTGCTAACCAAACAAACACAGTCAACGAGCGCTACTAGCGTGTAAACAAAAGCGGTGAAATATGTTGGATGATGCTGTTCATAAAATCTGTCGTTTCTGTAAAACTATTTATTTAATAACCCCGCAGTGGGAGCAGCCATGTTCTGTCTGTCTTGTGACGGGGCTGATGGCCAATCGGCTGCTGTGATCAGATTTTCGATCGAGACTGCCGCCGCTGTAGGCAGAGTCACCAGACCTGAATTGCCAGGACATATTATTTTAATGGTAGCGTTTCAGGGCTGGAGCCAGGCTAAGACAGACCTATTGCAGTCTTAGCTGAGAGATCCTGTCTGTATGTGTTGCACTTCTCCTTTAACACATTAAGACCTGAGGCCTGATTATTAGGGATGTCCCGATCACGTTTTTTTTGCTCCCGATAAAATTCCGATCATTTGGTTTTGAGTAGCCTATCTGCCAATACCGATTATTCCTGATCCGACTTTAATATTTTTATAGAACACTTATGCAATATCACAATATCCAAAATCACAATTATATCCAGTCTATTGTAATGATATAATATTGATACAGGGACGTTTTTTTTGCTTCCGATCACATTTTGAAAATGACGTGATCAGCCCTGATTTCCGAGTCACGTGATCGGATCAACCCTACTGATTATACAAATGCCTTTTCAAGATTTAGTAAAAAGTGTTCAAACATAGCAGATGTACAAGCAGTGGTGTAAAGTAACTAGGTATTTTACTTATTTCCAATTTCCAATACTTTGACTTCACTCCACTGCATCTCACATCCAAATATTGTGCTTCCACTACATTTATTTGAAAACTTTAGTTACTACTTACTTTGTAGATTTTGATTATTATAACAAAACAAGACCGGCTATATGCATTCCGTCCATTTGAAAATAGACATGGCAAATGTGAGCTTGTAGATCTGCTATTTTCAAAAGATATTTGACAACTTGGAATGGGACGTTTTGCATAATGAGTATTATGAATGCAGATATTTTAGTGTTTCAAAGTGTCTGTGATGTCATGGACACTGGTCTCACTGCTGGATTACTATAATGCCCATAATGCTTTGCTGCACTCACCCCACCTTGTGGAGAGGGAGAGGGCTGTCTTAATGAGACAACATGTAGTCCAGGAAGGAAGTGAGACTTTGAAATACTGAAATATCTAAATGCGTATTACACACACAGAAACACAACATCATTAACATAAGGTCTGGTTTGCAAAAGGGGTGAAGTGTCCCTTTAACCGACAATGTACGTGTGAACACACATAATAATAAATCCTATACCCACTGGAATTTACATATTTTTAGATACCAGCGTCCAAGGGGAATCCCAGGGCTTTGTTACAATACACACTAGGTAGTTGTCAAATCAATCATCTTGATGCTGCCCTGGCTGCACCATCATCCTCAGCATTCGCCTACTGTAAATGAATGCCCATACTGTATGCATCGTGGACCAAAAAGCATTTATTATACAAAAAGCAGATGTATAATAAATTCATTTCAGTGGTGGAAAAGGTACTCACAATTTAAAAGTATCAATACTGCAACATAGACATACTGTCATTCTGTCTCAAGTCCAGAATTCAAAATGTAGTACAAATACCTCAAAATTGTACTTAAGTACAGTACAGCACTTAAGTTTATGTACATGAACACAAACATTGGCTGGTGATTAGCTGATCACCCCATAGCAACGATTTGATTGGCTGAGCAAAGTATACATATTGAGGATAAAAAGTGAGGGCAGAAAAGTGAAGACGCCAAAAGTGATTGGCCGGAATGACATTTGTGATGATTTGATTGGCTCAGCACGAAATGTGACGTATGATGATAAGAGAGCCCCTCACTTCACACGAGTGTGATGCTTTAACTTGTAGATTGGCTCATTTCAGTCTGTGTAAATTGGGCCTAAGATGGAGATTTAAGCAGATGTTTATCCCATTTAGACCTGAGACTGGATTCTACAAAATGTCTTCTAAATCATGACAGTTTTCTGAAAAACCGATGTTTCTGTACCAGTGGTGCTCACACTTTTTTACGTCAAGGACCCCCAGAATGATCTGTATTTGGCTGCGGACCCCCATCTGACAATATGTTGTTCCAGGGACCTCCCAGAAGCAAAGATTTGAGTTAAAAAGGTTCGCTTTGAAAGAATATATATTATTCAAAGATTTGCGCCACAATTTCACGATTTTTCAAAGATAGCAGACCTACGTAGCGCGGCACAAAGTGTAACATAATGCTTAAAACACCAGAAGGGGTTCCCGCCCAAATGGGTTATATAATTTGAGCTGTACAAAGTAGCTGACACCACATTAAATGGTGGATTTGACAATTATCATCAATTATTGTCTATCCCCTAAGCACAGCACAGGCGTGACACAGGCGTGATAAATACATTTATTTTGTCAGTTTTGTTTTGTTTTTGGGAGGAATGCAGAGCTATTCTGATTAATGTGTCCCCACAGTATTGGTGCACCTCCACTCCTATTCCTGTGATAGACGGAATATAAATTGAAATTTTATATTGTCTTTCTCCTTTTGGAACCTGATTTGCCAAAAGAGGCATTTTTCTTGACTCTTGAGAAGGAGGCTGGTGTATGGTGTCATTTGCTGTGAGTTTTTGAGCTTTCCACAGATGTCTTTGTCTTGTCTGCACGGCAGTGCTCACCATTTTATGTTTTTTTTACCAGGTGTAAAGTGCTACAGTATCTCCTTGCTGCCCTGATAGAAGCCAACAAGTCCTAGACCATTAAGGAGCATGTCCCTTCTCATTTTATACCGCTGTAATAAATTACCTCGGCCTGACAGAGCAAATACACCTAACAAGAGCTGCTTGTTTTTCCTTGTTTCTCTTAGCTTTATTTATACGTGTTGGTGTAGCTTGCAGCTCACCTAGGGCATGTGTCTGACTGTCTGTGTATACAAGAGAATACACTCCAGTCTAGTCACTTTGCAGCTTAATCACTCCTCTCTGTATTCCTTCCTTGTTGGCCCGGCGTACAATATGTACTTATCGTTGAGCCACTCCACATTTCCTGCAGCTGTAACTGAGCGGGATGACCTTTTTTGCAGAGCCTGGGAGTCGATGGTCGCTGGGGGGGGGGCGCTTGTTTTACATTGTTAGGGTTATGTTGTTTAGGCATAGTTTTTGTGAGGTTAGGGTTAGGTTTAGGTATAGTTTTTATGAGGTTATATAACACCGCCCTACTAGTAGTAGCCGGCGCTGTAAAACAAGCGTCCCATCAGCGCCCACCGAGGCTCTGCAAAAAAGGTATTCCCGTAACTGAGCAGCGAGCAGTGGTGTAAAGTAACTAAGTATATTTGCTTATAGTACTGTACCTAAGTACAATTTAGAGGTACTTGTACATTAAGTATTTCCAATACTTTTACTTCTACTCCACTAAATCTCGGAGGCAAATATTGTACTTTTACTTATATGTTTATTTGAAAACCTTAGTTAGATACATTGTAGATTTTGATTAATATTACAAAACATACATTACCCGTGTCGGCTCTATGCATTTCACCCATTTGGAAATAGCCGATCTACAAGATTAGATTGTGAGCTTAGATTGATTTAGCTTAGAAAACTTGAAATTGGACCTTCTGCATAATGTGTACTTTCTACTTTGATACTTTAAACTACATTTATTTTGATGCCAATACTTTTGTACGCATGTACATTTTGAATTCCAGACTTTAACTTTTCTCTATTGCAGTATTGTTACTTTGACTTAAGTAAAACATGTGAGTATAGTACTTTTTCCACCACTGGGTAGTGAGATGAGATGGCAGAGAGGCGCAGGCTGCAGTGGCTCTGGCTTCCAGCAGATGGCAGTAGCTGACTGGTCAGTCAGTGTGGTCCAGAACAGGCTCATCTATTCTCCACGCTGTACTCAGTCCTCCAACAGGTGACAGAATGATGGGAACACAACACAGGACCACCCAAAACCAACGGAGCACCGCACCGCACCGGCACCTTTAACTCCCGTCCAGATTTATGATGTCAACGGAATGAAAATTCACCCACCCGGCCGGCTTCTTGTTTGAGATGGAATGGACCGTGTGTGTGCAGACATTAAATAAAGAGCGAGGTGTTTTGGAGGGTGTGAGAAATAAAAGGCTCTTGCCACACATTTTCACCGATGTGAATGCCCCCCCGCACGCACGCATGCACGCACGCATGCACGCATGCACGCACACTCACATTCTTTTGGAAGTGTGAATGAAGGAAAATGCAGGAGGTAGAGGTGAACTGATAACCACTCTAACATCAGACAGGAATGAATTGAAAGACAAAGTGTAAATTGCAACTCCAGTAGAGATGAAAGGCAGGACTGAAAGAAAGTTGAAATTGGAACTTAAAACGGCACAAGAAAGAAAAAGGGCAGAGGGGGGGTAAAAAAACCCGAAACAGAGATGATGAATAGCAAATATAGATTGACTGTATCTACGTAGCGCCTCATTCTACATGTACACCCTGTGGCAGCCACAGTTCCTCATTTCCATAAAAGTCTAGACCTGGCTTCATCTGACAAGAAGGTGGAGAAAAAAAAAGAAACACTTGCTGCTGCCGCTATGCTTGGATGGAGTGAACACCATGCATGGAGAATGTTTCTTTATAATGCAGATTATAATGCTCCCATATCCTATACAGAATGCATGTACAGTATGTTTCTCACAACACGCACCTCGCTGATTTATTCACTGGTACATCCATCCACTCATTAAGCCTTTAAGACCTGGGACGACGCATCTGTGTCACTTAAATTTAACCACGTTAACCATTATTTTATATCTTAGTTATTGAAAAATAGCAGATCTACAAGCTCTTTCAGATGGGGGAAATACATATCCTTTCTGGGGATCCGCAACTAAATTCCGACGGAACATTAGTCGGACATGCGCTGCTCCCGTGCTTGCGGTTATGGTTAGGTTAGGTTTTGAGGTAGGATGTCGTTTGTCGGACCAATGACTAGTCTACTCTGAACTATGAAAAACTTTGAGAACCACTGACATTAGAAACATATATATATATATATATATATTTAGTTTTGTTTATTAGAAAACTGTAGACATTTTGCAGAATGAGGATCTATCAGGCCTTAATGTCTTAACTTACAAATAGCACGCTGTATAATGACAGTTTCCTACAGGACCTGGCGATGGCCAATCAGCCGCCAACGTACAACGGCTTGCAGAACATAAACAAAACAAAAACCAATTAAGGGCTCATTTCCAAAGAGTTTATGACACGAGGAGCCAATCATCCAAGTCGACACCACCGGCCCGCCGGAAAATGACCAAAACACCGGCAATGACAGTTTTCCTATTTTTAGGAGACGACGAGGCAATACAGCCAAAGATTTACTGTACGGGAAGGATCCAGCCGGACGATTTATTTATACTCCCCCTCCCCCGTCTTGTCAAAATGCCGCCCCAACAAAATCTTTCACGAATCATTATCGCAAAACTGAACTGTTTGTTGGGCCTGGGAGAAAAGATCAGAGCGCGACCTTATAATGACCGGCGGGCGCAGCGCGCGATCTGGGGGGAGTTTTGGGTTACCTATAGCCTAGTCACTCGAGAAGCGTCCCGAAAAATAATGCCACGTGTTATATTTTGATTGTGTTGGCAGTAGATAATTACCCCCCCCGGCCCCCCCACCCCCGGTGGAACTGCAGAACCTGATGCCAGGAGCTGGACACTCTGGGGAGGCTTCAGCAGGACGGACGAGGCACTCGGCCAAACACACAAACACACACACACACACACACACAAACGCATGCCTCTGCCATTCGTCTTCCCTCCTCTCCCCTGGACACGCCTCATGAAAACTAATGAACTCTCACCTTTGTTGCCACGGCGAGGGAGAAGTACACAACGTTGTTAAGAGAGGAGAGGCAGCGATTCATTATGGGACGCTATAGGGCCGTTATGGGTTCCCCCCCCCCCCTCCCCCTCGGGAGGTGGATCCTCCGCATACGATACGCCCCGCCGTGATTGGATTACCAGTAAAGTTGGATGGGGGCAGGGGAAATAAAATAAAAGTGACTGATACTCGGTGACCTCTGTTGTCCGCTGACATTTGGCCTAAAGGGTTTGTCGAGGACTTACATGAAAGACACTAACGGAAAGCAAGTGTTAGAAATTCACTGGCGGCGGGTCAAGAGGCCACATGCTGCATAAGCACTCCTGCGCTGGAATGGTCATAAAACATACCGGGCTATAGCGT